>NC_086448.1:367356369-367724369 GCF_028390025.1 Pseudophryne corroboree
AGTTCTAGAATACTAAAATAGAATGTTGGGAGTTCTAGAATTCCAAAATAGAATGTTGGGAGTTCCAGAATTCCAAAATAGAATGTTGAGAGTTCTAGAATTCCAAAATAGAATGTTTGTGTCGCAGAATTCCAAAATAGAATGTTGGTAGTTCTAGAATTCCAAAATAGAATGTTGGGAGTTCTAGAATACCAAGATAAAATGTTGGTGTTGCAGAATTCCAAAATAGAATGTTGGGAGTTCTAGAATTCGAAAATGGAATGTTGGTGTTCTAGAATTACAAAATAGAATGTTAGGAGTTCTAGAATTCCAAAATAGTATGTTGGGAGTTCTAGAATACCAAAATAGAATGTTGGGAGTTCTAGAATTACAAAATAGAATATTGGGGTTCTAGATTTTTTTTTTTAAAAAGAAGAATGTTGGGAGTTCTAGAATTCCAAAATATTCTGTTAAGAGTTCTAGAATACTAAAAATAGAATGTTGGGAGTTCTAGAATTCCAAAATAGAATATTGGGAGTTCTAGAATTCCAAAATAGAATATTGGGAGTTCTAGAAGTCCAAGATAGAATGTTGGGAGTTCTAGAATTCCTATATAGAATGTTGAGAGTTCTAGATTTCGAAAATGGAATGTTGGTGTTCTAGAATTCCAAAATACAATGTTAGGAGTTCTAGATTTCCAAAAAAAGAATGTAGGGAGTTCTAGAATTCCAAAATAGAATGTTGGTGTTGCAGAATTCCAAAATAGAATGTTGGGAGTTCTAGAATACTAAAATAGAATGTTGGGAGTTCTATAATTCCAAAATAGAATGTTTGGAGTTCTAGAATTCCAAAATAGAATGTTAGGAGTTCTAGAATTCCAAGATAGAATGTTGGTGTTGCAGAATTCCAAAATAGAATGTTGGGAGTTCTAGAATACTAAAATAGAATGTTGGGAGTTCTAGAATTCCAAAATAGAATGTTGGGAGTTCCAGAATTCCAAAATAGAATGTTGAGAGTTCTAGAATTCCAAAATAGAATGTTTGTGTCGCAGAATTCCAAAATAGAATGTTGGTAGTTCTAGAATTCCAAAATAGAATGTTGGGAGTTCTAGAATACCAAGATAAAATGTTGGTGTTGCAGAATTCCAAAATAGAATGTTGGGAGTTCTAGAATTCGAAAATGGAATGTTGGTGTTCTAGAATTACAAAATAGAATGTTGGGAGTTCTAGAATTCGAAAATGGAATGTTGGTGTTCTAGAATTACAAAATAGAATGTTGGGAGTTCTAGAATTCCAAAATAGTATGTTGGGAGTTCTAGAATACCAAAATAGAATGTTAGGAGTTCTAGAATTCCAAGATAGAATGTTGGTGTTGCAGAATTCCAAAATAGAATGTTGGGAGTTCTAGAATACTAAAATAGAATGTTGGGAGTTCTAGAATTCCAAAATAGAATGTTGGGAATTCCAGAATTCCAAAATAGAATGTTGGGAGTTCTAGAATTCCAAAATATTCTGTTAAGAGTTCTAGAATACTAAAAATAGAATGTTGGGCATTCTAGAATTCCAAAATAGAATATTGGGAGTTCTAGAATTCCAAAATAGAATGTTGGGAGTTCTAGAATTCCAAGATAGAATGTTGGTGTTGCAGAATTCCAAAAGAGAATGTTGGGAGTTCTAGAATTCCAAAATAGAATATTGGGGGTTCTAAAATTTCAAAAAAGAATGTTGGTAGTTCTAGAATTCAAAAAAAGAATGTTGGTGTTGCAGAATTCCAAAATAGAATGTTGGGAGTTCTAGAATACTAAAATAGAATGTTGGGAGTTCTAGAATTACAAAATAGAATATTGACAGTTTTAAAATTCCAAAATAGAATGTTGGTAGCTCTAGAATTTCAAAAAGAATGTTGGGAGTTCTAGAATTCCAAAAATAGTATGTTAGGAGTTCTAGAATACTAAAATAGAATGTTGGGAGTTCTAGAATACCAAGGTAAAATGTTGGTGTTGCAGAATTCCAAATTAGAATGTTGGTAGTTCTAGAATTCCAAAATATAATGTTGGTGTTGCAGAATTCTAAAATAGAATGTTGGGAGTTCTAGAATTCGAAAATGGAATGTTGGATGTTCTAGAATTCCAAAATAGAATGTTGGGAGTTCTAGAATTCCAAAATTGTTTGTTGGGAGTTCTAGAATACCAAAATAGAATGTTGGGAGTTCTAGAATTCCAAAATAGTCAGTTAGGAGTTCTAGAATACTAAAATAGAATGTTGGGAGTTCTAGAATTCCAAAATAGAATATTGGGAGTTCTAGAATTCCAAAATAGAATATTGCGAGTTCTAGAATTCCAAAATAGAATGTTGGGAGTTCTAGAATTCCAAAATAGAATGTTTGGAGTTCTAGAATACCAAGATATAATGTTGGTGTTGCAGAATTCCAAAATAGAATGTTGAGAGTTCTAAAATACCAAAATATAATGTTGGGAGTTCTAGAATTCCAAAATAGAATATTGGGAGTTCTAGAAGTCCAAGATAGAATGTTGGGAGTTCTAGAATTCCTATATAGAATGTTGGGAGTTCATGAATTCCACAATAGAATGTTGTTAGTTCTAGAATTCCAAAATAGAATGTTGGGAGTTCTAGAATACTAAAATAGAATGTTGGGAGTTCTATAATTCCAAAATAGAATGTTGGGAGTTCCAGAATTCCAAAATAGAATGTTGAGAGTTCTTGAATTCCAAAATAGAATGTTTGTGTTGCAGAATTCCAAAATAGAATGTTGGGAGTTCTAGAATACCAAGATAAAATGTTGGTGTTGCAGAATTCCAAAATAGAATGTTGGGAGTTCTAGAATTCGAAAATGGAATGTTGGTGTTCTAGAATTACAAAATAGAATGTTGGGAGATCTAGAATTCCAAAATAGTATGTTGGGAGTTCTAGAATACCAAAATAGAATGTTGGGAGTTATATAATTCCAAAAGAGAATGTTGGGAGTTCTAGAATTCCAAAATAGAATATTGGGGGTTCTAAAATTTCAAAAAAGAATGTTGGTAGTTCTAGAATTCAAAAAAAGAATGTTGGGAGTTCTAGAATTACAAAATAGAATATTGACAGTTTTAAAATTCCAAAATAGAATGTTGGTAGCTCTAGAATTTCAAAAAGAATGTTGGGAGTTCTAGAATTCCAAAAATAGTATGTTAGGAGTTCTAGAATACTAAAATAGAATGTTGGGAGTTCTAGAATACCAAGGTAAAATGTTGGTGTTGCAGAATTCCAAATTAGAATGTTGGTAGTTCTAGAATTCCAAAATATAATGTTGGTGTTGCAGAATTCTAAAATAGAATGTTGGGAGTTCTAGAATTCGAAAATGGAATGTTGGATGTTCTAGAATTCCAAAATAGAATGTTGGGAGTTCTAGAATTCCAAAATTGTTTGTTGGGAGTTCTAGAATACCAAAATAGAATGTTGGGAGTTCTAGAATTCCAAAATAGTCTGTTAGGAGTTCCAGAATACTAAAATAGAATGTTGGGAGTTCTAGAATTCCAAAATAGAATATTGGGAGTTCTAGAATTCCAAAATAGAATATTGCGAGTTCTAGAATTCCAAAATAGAATGTTGGGAGTTCTAGAATTCCAAAATAGAATGTTTGGAGTTCTAGAATACAAGATATAATGTTGGTGTTGCAGAATTCCAAAATAGAATGTTGAGAGTTCTAGAATACCAAAATATAATGTTGGGAGTTCTAGAATTCCAAAATAGAATATTGGGAGTTCTAGAAGTCCAAGATAGAATGTTGGGAGTTCTAGAATTCCTATATAGAATGTTGAGAGTTCTAGAATTCGAAAATGGAATGTTGGTGTTCTAGAATTCCAAAATACAATGTTAGGAGTTCTAGATTTCCAAAAAAAGAATGTAGGGAGTTCTAGAATTCCAAAATAGAATGTTGGTGTTGCAGAATTCCAAAATAGAATGTTGGGAGTTCTAGAATACTAAAATAGAATGTTGGGAGTTCTATAATTCCAAAATAGAATGTTGGGAGTTCTAGAATTCCAAAATAGAATGTTAGGAGTTCTAGAATTCCAAGATAGAATGTTGGTGTTGCAGAATTCCAAAATAGAATGTTGGGAGTTCTAGAATACTAAAATAGAATGTTGGGAGTTCTAGAATTCCAAAATAGAATGTTGGGAGTTCCAGAATTCCAAAATAGAATGTTGAGAGTTCTAGAATTCCAAAATAGAATGTTTGTGTCGCAGAATTCCAAAATAGAATGTTGGTAGTTCTAGAATTCCAAAATAGAATGTTGGGAGTTCTAGAATACCAAGATAAAATGTTGGTGTTGCAGAATTCCAAAATAGAATGTTGGGAGTTCTAGAATTCGAAAATGGAATGTTGGTGTTCTAGAATTACAAAATAGAATGTTAGGAGTTCTAGAATTCCAAAATAGTATGTTGGGAGTTCTAGAATACCAAAATAGAATGTTGGGAGTTCTAGAATGACAAAATAGAATATTGGGGTTCTAGATTTTTTTTTTTTTAAAAAGAAGAATGTTGGGAGTTCTAGAATTCCAAAATATTCTGTTAAGAGTTCTAGAATACTAAAAATAGAATGTTGGGAGTTCTAGAATTCCAAAATAGAATATTGGGAGTTCTAGAATTCCAAAATAGAATATTGGGAGTTCTAGAAGTCCAAGATAGAATGTTAGGAGTTCTAGAATACTAAAATAGAATGTTGGGAGTTCTAGAATACCAAGGTAAAATGTTGGTGTTGCAGAATTCCAAATTAGAATGTTGGTAGTTCTAGAATTCCAAAATATAATGTTGGTGTTGCAGAATTCTAAAATAGAATGTTGGGAGTTCTAGAATTCGAAAATGGAATGTTGGATGTTCTAGAATTCCAAAATAGAATGTTGGGAGTTCTAGAATTCCAAAATTGTTTGTTGGGAGTTCTAGAATACCAAAATAGAATGTTGGGAGTTCTAGAATTCCAAAATAGTCTGTTAGGAGTTCCAGAATACTAAAATAGAATGTTGGGAGTTCTAGAATTCCAAAATAGAATATTGGGAGTTCTAGAATTCCAAAATAGAATATTGCGAGTTCTAGAATTCCAAAATAGAATGTTGGGAGTTCTAGAATTCCAAAATAGAATGTTTGGAGTTCTAGAATACCAAGATATAATGTTGGTGTTGCAGAATTCCAAAATAGAATGTTGAGAGTTCTAGAATACCAAAATATAATGTTGGGAGTTCTAGAATTCCAAAATAGAATATTGGGAGTTCTAGAAGTCCAAGATAGAATGTTGGGAGTTCTAGAATTCCTATATAGAATGTTGAGAGTTCTAGAATTCGAAAATGGAATGTTGGTGTTCTAGAATTCCAAAATACAATGTTAGGAGTTCTAGATTTCCAAAAAAAGAATGTAGGGAGTTCTAGAATTCCAAAATAGAATGTTGGTGTTGCAGAATTCCAAAATAGAATGTTGGGAGATCTAGAATACTAAAATAGAATGTTGGGAGTTCTATAATTCCAAAATAGAAAGTTGGGAGTTCTAGAATTCCAAAATAGAATGTTAGGAGTTCTAGAATTCCAAGATAGAATGTTGGTGTTGCAGAATTCCAAAATAGAATGTTGGGAGTTCTAGAATACTAAAATAGAATGTTGGGAGTTCTAGAATTCCAAAATAGAATGTTGGGAGTTCCAGAATTCCAAAATAGAATGTTGAGAGTTCTAGAATTCCAAAATAGAATGTTTGTGTCGCAGAATTCCAAAATAGAATGTTGGTAGTTCTAGAATTCCAAAATAGAATGTTGGGAGTTCTAGAATACCAAGATAAAATGTTGGTGTTGCAGAATTCCAAAATAGAATGTTGGGAGTTCTAGAATTCGAAAATGGAATGTTGGTGTTCTAGAATTACAAAATAGAATGTTAGGAGTTCTAGAATTCCAAAATAGTATGTTGGGAGTTCTAGAATACCAAAATAGAATGTTGGGAGTTCTAGAATTACAAAATAGAATATTGGGGTTCTAGATTTTTTTTTTTAAAAAGAAGAATGTTGGGAGTTCTAGAATTCCAAAATATTCTGTTAAGAGTTCTAGAATACTAAAAATAGAATGTTGGGAGTTCTAGAATTCCAAAATAGAATATTGGGAGTTCTAGAAGTCCAAGATAGAATGTTGGGAGTTCTAGAATTCCTATATAGAATGTTGAGAGTTCTAGATTTCGAAAATGGAATGTTGGTGTTCTAGAATTCCAAAATACAATGTTAGGAGTTCTAGATTTCCAAAAAAAGAATGTAGGGAGTTCTAGAATTCCAAAATAGAATGTTGGTGTTGCAGAATTCCAAAATAGAATGTTGGGAGTTCTAGAATACTAAAATAGAATGTTGGGAGTTCTATAATTCCAAAATAGAATGTTTGGAGTTCTAGAATTCCAAAATAGAATGTTAGGAGTTCTAGAATTCCAAGATAGAATGTTGGTGTTGCAGAATTCCAAAATAGAATGTTGGGAGTTCTAGAATACTAAAATAGAATGTTGGGAGTTCTAGAATTCCAAAATAGAATGTTGGGAGTTCCAGAATTCCAAAATAGAATGTTGAGAGTTCTAGAATTCCAAAATAGAATGTTTGTGTCGCAGAATTCCAAAATAGAATGTTGGTAGTTCTAGAATTCCAAAATAGAATGTTGGGAGTTCTAGAATACCAAGATAAAATGTTGGTGTTGCAGAATTCCAAAATAGAATGTTGGGAGTTCTAGAATTCGAAAATGGAATGTTGGTGTTCTAGAATTACAAAATAGAATGTTGGGAGTTCTAGAATTCGAAAATGGAATGTTGGTGTTCTAGAATTACAAAATAGAATGTTGGGAGTTCTAGAATTCCAAAATAGTATGTTGGGAGTTCTAGAATACCAAAATAGAATGTTAGGAGTTCTAGAATTCCAAGATAGAATGTTGGTGTTGCAGAATTCCAAAATAGAATGTTGGGAGTTCTAGAATACTAAAATAGAATGTTGGGAGTTCTAGAATTCCAAAATAGAATGTTGGGAATTCCAGAATTCCAAAATAGAATGTTGGGAGTTCTAGAATTCCAAAATATTCTGTTAAGAGTTCTAGAATACTAAAAATAGAATGTTGGGCATTCTAGAATTCCAAAATAGAATATTGGGAGTTCTAGAATTCCAAAATAGAATGTTGGGAGTTCTAGAATTCCAAGATAGAATGTTGGTGTTGCAGAATTCCAAAAGAGAATGTTGGGAGTTCTAGAATTCCAAAATAGAATATTGGGGGTTCTAAAATTTCAAAAAAGAATGTTGGGAGTTCTAGAATTCCAAAATAGAATGTTGGGAGTTCCAGAATTCCAAAATAGAATGTTGAGAGTTCTAGAATTCCAAAATAGAATGTTTGTGTCGCAGAATTCCAAAATAGAATGTTGGTAGTTCTAGAATTCCAAAATAGAATGTTGGGAGTTCTAGAATACCAAGATAAAATGTTGGTGTTGCAGAATTCCAAAATAGAATGTTGGGAGTTCTAGAATTCGAAAATGGAATGTTGGTGTTCTAGAATTACAAAATAGAATGTTGGGAGTTCTAGAATTCGAAAATGGAATGTTGGTGTTCTAGAATTACAAAATAGAATGTTGGGAGTTCTAGAATTCCAAAATAGTATGTTGGGAGTTCTAGAATACCAAAATAGAATGTTAGGAGTTCTAGAATTCCAAGATAGAATGTTGGTGTTGCAGAATTCCAAAATAGAATGTTGGGAGTTCTAGAATACTAAAATAGAATGTTGGGAGTTCTAGAATTCCAAAATAGAATGTTGGGAATTCCAGAATTCCAAAATAGAATGTTGGGAGTTCTAGAATTCCAAAATATTCTGTTAAGAGTTCTAGAATACTAAAAATAGAATGTTGGGCATTCTAGAATTCCAAAATAGAATATTGGGAGTTCTAGAATTCCAAAATAGAATGTTGGGAGTTCTAGAATTCCAAGATAGAATGTTGGTGTTGCAGAATTCCAAAAGAGAATGTTGGGAGTTCTAGAATTCCAAAATAGAATATTGGGGGTTCTAAAATTTCAAAAAAGAATGTTGGTAGTTCTAGAATTCAAAAAAAGAATGTTGGTGTTGCAGAATTCCAAAATAGAATGTTGGGAGTTCTAGAATACTAAAATAGAATGTTGGGAGTTCTAGAATTACAAAATAGAATATTGACAGTTTTAAAATTCCAAAATAGAATGTTGGTAGCTCTAGAATTTCAAAAAGAATGTTGGGAGTTCTAGAATTCCAAAAATAGTATGTTAGGAGTTCTAGAATACTAAAATAGAATGTTGGGAGTTCTAGAATACCAAGGTAAAATGTTGGTGTTGCAGAATTCCAAATTAGAATGTTGGTAGTTCTAGAATTCCAAAATATAATGTTGGTGTTGCAGAATTCTAAAATAGAATGTTGGGAGTTCTAGAATTCGAAAATGGAATGTTGGATGTTCTAGAATTCCAAAATAGAATGTTGGGAGTTCTAGAATTCCAAAATTGTTTGTTGGGAGTTCTAGAATACCAAAATAGAATGTTGGGAGTTCTAGAATTCCAAAATAGTCAGTTAGGAGTTCTAGAATACTAAAATAGAATGTTGGGAGTTCTAGAATTCCAAAATAGAATATTGGGAGTTCTAGAATTCCAAAATAGAATATTGCGAGTTCTAGAATTCCAAAATAGAATGTTGGGAGTTCTAGAATTCCAAAATAGAATGTTTGGAGTTCTAGAATACCAAGATATAATGTTGGTGTTGCAGAATTCCAAAATAGAATGTTGAGAGTTCTAAAATACCAAAATATAATGTTGGGAGTTCTAGAATTCCAAAATAGAATATTGGGAGTTCTAGAAGTCCAAGATAGAATGTTGGGAGTTCTAGAATTCCTATATAGAATGTTGGGAGTTCATGAATTCCACAATAGAATGTTGTTAGTTCTAGAATTCCAAAATAGAATGTTGGGAGTTCTAGAATACTAAAATAGAATGTTGGGAGTTCTATAATTCCAAAATAGAATGTTGGGAGTTCCAGAATTCCAAAATAGAATGTTGAGAGTTCTTGAATTCCAAAATAGAATGTTTGTGTTGCAGAATTCCAAAATAGAATGTTGGGAGTTCTAGAATACCAAGATAAAATGTTGGTGTTGCAGAATTCCAAAATAGAATGTTGGGAGTTCTAGAATTCGAAAATGGAATGTTGGTGTTCTAGAATTACAAAATAGAATGTTGGGAGATCTAGAATTCCAAAATAGTATGTTGGGAGTTCTAGAATACCAAAATAGAATGTTGGGAGTTATATAATTCCAAAAGAGAATGTTGGGAGTTCTAGAATTCCAAAATAGAATATTGGGGGTTCTAAAATTTCAAAAAAGAATGTTGGTAGTTCTAGAATTCAAAAAAAGAATGTTGGGAGTTCTAGAATTACAAAATAGAATATTGACAGTTTTAAAATTCCAAAATAGAATGTTGGTAGCTCTAGAATTTCAAAAAGAATGTTGGGAGTTCTAGAATTCCAAAAATAGTATGTTAGGAGTTCTAGAATACTAAAATAGAATGTTGGGAGTTCTAGAATACCAAGGTAAAATGTTGGTGTTGCAGAATTCCAAATTAGAATGTTGGTAGTTCTAGAATTCCAAAATATAATGTTGGTGTTGCAGAATTCTAAAATAGAATGTTGGGAGTTCTAGAATTCGAAAATGGAATGTTGGATGTTCTAGAATTCCAAAATAGAATGTTGGGAGTTCTAGAATTCCAAAATTGTTTGTTGGGAGTTCTAGAATACCAAAATAGAATGTTGGGAGTTCTAGAATTCCAAAATAGTCTGTTAGGAGTTCCAGAATACTAAAATAGAATGTTGGGAGTTCTAGATTTCCAAAATAGAATATTGGGAGTTCTAGAATTCCAAAATAGAATATTGCGAGTTCTAGAATTCCAAAATAGAATGTTGGGAGTTCTAGAATTCCAAAATAGAATGTTTGGAGTTCTAGAATACAAGATATAATGTTGGTGTTGCAGAATTCCAAAATAGAATGTTGAGAGTTCTAGAATACCAAAATATAATGTTGGGAGTTCTAGAATTCCAAAATAGAATATTGGGAGTTCTAGAAGTCCAAGATAGAATGTTGGGAGTTCTAGAATTCCTATATAGAATGTTGAGAGTTCTAGAATTCGAAAATGGAATGTTGGTGTTCTAGAATTCCAAAATACAATGTTAGGAGTTCTAGATTTCCAAAAAAAGAATGTAGGGAGTTCTAGAATTCCAAAATAGAATGTTGGTGTTGCAGAATTCCAAAATAGAATGTTGGGAGTTCTAGAATACTAAAATAGAATGTTGGGAGTTCTATAATTCCAAAATAGAATGTTGGGAGTTCTAGAATTCCAAAATAGAATGTTAGGAGTTCTAGAATTCCAAGATAGAATGTTGGTGTTGCAGAATTCCAAAATAGAATGTTGGGAGTTCTAGAATACTAAAATAGAATGTTGGGAGTTCTAGAATTCCAAAATAGAATGTTGGGAGTTCCAGAATTCCAAAATAGAATGTTGAGAGTTCTAGAATTCCAAAATAGAATGTTTGTGTCGCAGAATTCCAAAATAGAATGTTGGTAGTTCTAGAATTCCAAAATAGAATGTTGGGAGTTCTAGAATACCAAGATAAAATGTTGGTGTTGCAGAATTCCAAAATAGAATGTTGGGAGTTCTAGAATTCGAAAATGGAATGTTGGTGTTCTAGAATTACAAAATAGAATGTTAGGAGTTCTAGAATTCCAAAATAGTATGTTGGGAGTTCTAGAATACCAAAATAGAATGTTGGGAGTTCTAGAATGACAAAATAGAATATTGGGGTTCTAGATTTTTTTTTTTTTAAAAAGAAGAATGTTGGGAGTTCTAGAATTCCAAAATATTCTGTTAAGAGTTCTAGAATACTAAAAATAGAATGTTGGGAGTTCTAGAATTCCAAAATAGAATATTGGGAGTTCTAGAATTCCAAAATAGAATATTGGGAGTTCTAGAAGTCCAAGATAGAATGTTAGGAGTTCTAGAATACTAAAATAGAATGTTGGGAGTTCTAGAATACCAAGGTAAAATGTTGGTGTTGCAGAATTCCAAATTAGAATGTTGGTAGTTCTAGAATTCCAAAATATAATGTTGGTGTTGCAGAATTCTAAAATAGAATGTTGGGAGTTCTAGAATTCGAAAATGGAATGTTGGATGTTCTAGAATTCCAAAATAGAATGTTGGGAGTTCTAGAATTCCAAAATTGTTTGTTGGGAGTTCTAGAATACCAAAATAGAATGTTGGGAGTTCTAGAATTCCAAAATAGTCTGTTAGGAGTTCCAGAATACTAAAATAGAATGTTGGGAGTTCTAGAATTCCAAAATAGAATATTGGGAGTTCTAGAATTCCAAAATAGAATATTGCGAGTTCTAGAATTCCAAAATAGAATGTTGGGAGTTCTAGAATTCCAAAATAGAATGTTTGGAGTTCTAGAATACCAAGATATAATGTTGGTGTTGCAGAATTCCAAAATAGAATGTTGAGAGTTCTAGAATACCAAAATATAATGTTGGGAGTTCTAGAATTCCAAAATAGAATATTGGGAGTTCTAGAAGTCCAAGATAGAATGTTGGGAGTTCTAGAATTCCTATATAGAATGTTGAGAGTTCTAGAATTCGAAAATGGAATGTTGGTGTTCTAGAATTCCAAAATACAATGTTAGGAGTTCTAGATTTCCAAAAAAAGAATGTAGGGAGTTCTAGAATTCCAAAATAGAATGTTGGGAGTTCTAGAATACTAAAATAGAATGTTGGGAGTTCTATAATTCCAAAATAGAATGTTGGGAGTTCTAGAATTCCAAAATAGAATGTTAGGAGTTCTAGAATTCCAAGATAGAATGTTGGTGTTGCAGAATTCCAAAATAGAATGTTGGGAGTTCTAGAATACTAAAATAGAATGTTGGGAGTTCTAGAATTCCAAAATAGAATGTTGGGAGTTCCAGAATTCCAAAATAGAATGTTGAGAGTTCTAGAATTCCAAAATAGAATGTTTGTGTCGCAGAATTCCAAAATAGAATGTTGGTAGTTCTAGAATTCCAAAATAGAATGTTGGGAGTTCTAGAATACCAAGATAAAATGTTGGTGTTGCAGAATTCCAAAATAGAATGTTGGGAGTTCTAGAATTCGAAAATGGAATGTTGGTGTTCTAGAATTACAAAATAGAATGTTAGGAGTTCTAGAATTCCAAAATAGTATGTTGGGAGTTCTAGAATACCAAAATAGAATGTTGGGAGTTCTAGAATGACAAAATAGAATATTGGGGTTCTAGATTTTTTTTTTTTTAAAAAGAAGAATGTTGGGAGTTCTAGAATTCCAAAATATTCTGTTAAGAGTTCTAGAATACTAAAAATAGAATGTTGGGAGTTCTAGAATTCCAAAATAGAATATTGGGAGTTCTAGAATTCCAAAATAGAATATTGGGAGTTCTAGAAGTCCAAGATAGAATGTTGGGAGTTCTAGAATTCCTATATAGAATGTTGAGAGTTCTAGAATTCGAAAATTGAATGTTGGTGTTCTAGAATTCCAAAATACAATGTTAGGAGTTCTAGATTTCCAAAAAAAGAATGTAGGGAGTTCTAGAATTCCAAAATAGAATGTTGGTGTTGCAGAATTCCAAAATAGAATGTTGGGAGTTCTAGAATACTAAAATAGAATGTTGGGAGTTCTATAATTCCAAAATAGAATGTTGGGAGTTCTAGAATTCCAAAATAGAATGTTAGGAGTTCTAGAATTCCAAGATAGAATGTTGGTGTTGCAGAATTCCAAAATAGAATGTTGGGAGTTCTAGAATACTAAAATAGAATGTTGGGAGTTCTAGAATTCCAAAATAGAATGTTGGGAGTTCCAGAATTCCAAAATAGAATGTTGAGAGTTCTAGAATTCCAAAATAGAATGTTTGTGTCGCAGAATTCCAAAATAGAATGTTGGTAGTTCTAGAATTCCAAAATAGAATGTTGGGAGTTCTAGAATACCAAGATAAAATGTTGGTGTTGCAGAATTCCAAAATAGAATGTTGGGAGTTCTAGAATTCGAAAATGGAATGTTGGTGTTCTAGAATTACAAAATAGAATGTTAGGAGTTCTAGAATTCCAAAATAGTATGTTGGGAGTTCTAGAATACCAAAATAGAATGTTGGGAGTTCTAGAATGACAAAATAGAATATTGGGGTTCTAGATTTTTTTTTTTTTTAAAAAGAAGAATGTTGGGAGTTCTAGAATTCCAAAATATTCTGTTAAGAGTTCTAGAATACTAAAAATAGAATGTTGGGAGTTCTAGAATTCCAAAATAGAATATTGGGAGTTCTAGAATTCCAAAATAGAATATTGGGAGTTCTAGAAGTCCAAGATAGAATGTTGGGAGTTCTAGAATTCCTATATAGAATGTTGAGAGTTCTAGAATTCGAAAATTGAATGTTGGTGTTCTAGAATTCCAAAATACAATGTTAGGAGTTCTAGATTTCCAAAAAAAGAATGTAGGGAGTTCTAGAATTCCAAAATAGAATGTTGGTGTTGCAGAATTCCAAAATAGAATGTTGGGAGTTCTAGAATACTAAAATAGAATGTTGGGAGTTCTATAATTCCAAAATAGAATGTTTGGAGTTCTAGAATTCCAAAATAGAATGTTAGGAGTTCTAGAATTCCAAGATAGAATGTTGGTGTTGCAGAATTCCAAAATAGAATGTTGGGAGTTCTAGAATACTAAAATAGAATGTTGGGAGTTCTAGAATTCCAAAATAGAATGTTGGGAGTTCCAGAATTCCAAAATAGAATGTTGAGAGTTCTAGAATTCCAAAATAGAATGTTTGTGTCGCAGAATTCCAAAATAGAATGTTGGTAGTTCTAGAATTCCAAAATAGAATGTTGGGAGTTCTCGAATACCAAGATAAAATGTTGGTGTTGCAGAATTCCAAAATAGAATGTTGGGAGTTCTAGAATTCGAAAATGGAATGTTGGTGTTCTAGAATTACAAAATAGAATGTTGGGAGTTCTAGAATTCCAAAATAGTATGTTGGGAGTTCTAGAATACCAAAATAGAATGTTGGGAGTTCTAGAATTACAAAATAGAATATTGGGGTTCTAGAATTCCAAAATAGAATGTTGGGAGTTCTCGAATACCAAGATAAAATGTTGGTGTTGCAGAATTCCAAAATAGAATGTTGGGAGTTCTAGAAGTCCAAGATAGAATGTTGGGAGTTCTAGAATTCCTATATAGAATGTTGAGAGTTCTAGAATTCGAAAATTGAATGTTGGTGTTCTAGAATTCCAAAATACAATGTTAGGAGTTCTAGATTTCCAAAAAAAGAATGTAGGGAGTTCTAGAATTCCAAAATAGAATGTTGGTGTTGCAGAATTCCAAAATAGAATGTTGGGAGTTCTAGAATACTAAAATAGAATGTTGGGAGTTCTATAATTCCAAAATAGAATGTTTGGAGTTCTAGAATTCCAAAATAGAATGTTAGGAGTTCTAGAATTCCAAGATAGAATGTTGGTGTTGCAGAATTCCAAAATAGAATGTTGGGAGTTCTAGAATACTAAAATAGAATGTTGGGAGTTCTAGAATTCCAAAATAGAATGTTGGGAGTTCCAGAATTCCAAAATAGAATGTTGAGAGTTCTAGAATTCCAAAATAGAATGTTTGTGTCGCAGAATTCCAAAATAGAATGTTGGTAGTTCTAGAATTCCAAAATAGAATGTTGGGAGTTCTCGAATACCAAGATAAAATGTTGGTGTTGCAGAATTCCAAAATAGAATGTTGGGAGTTCTAGAATTCGAAAATGGAATGTTGGTGTTCTAGAATTACAAAATAGAATGTTGGGAGTTCTAGAATTCCAAAATAGTATGTTGGGAGTTCTAGAATACCAAAATAGAATGTTGGGAGTTCTAGAATTACAAAATAGAATATTGGGGTTCTAGATTTTTTTTTTAAAAGAAGAATGTTGGGAGTTCTAGAATTCCAAAATATTCTGTTAAGAGTTCTAGAATACTAAAAATAGAATGTTGGGAGTTCTAGAATACCAAGATATAATGTTGGTGTTGCAGAATTCCAAAATAGAATGTTGAGAGTTCTAGAATACCAAAATATAATGTTGGGAGTTCTAGAATTCCAAAATAGAATATTGGGAGTTCTAGAAGTCAAAGATAGAATGTTGGGAGTTCTAGAATTCCTATATAGAATGTTGAGAGTTCTAGAATTCGAAAATGGAATGTTGGTGTTCTAGAATTCCAAAATACAATGTTAGGAGTTCTAGATTTCCAAAAAAGAATGTAGGGAGTTCTAGAATTCCAAAATAGAATGTTGGTGTTGCAGAATTCCAAAATAGAATGTTGGGAGTTCTAGAATACTAAAATAGAATGTTGGGAGTTCTATAATTCCAAAATAGAATGTTGGGAGTTCTAGAATTCCAAAATAGAATGTTAGGAGTTCTAGAATTCCAAGGTAGAATGTTGGTGTTGCAGAATTCCAAAATAGAATGTTGGGAGTTCTAGAATACTAAAATAGAATGTTGGGAGTTCTAGAATTCCAAAATAGAATGTTGGGAATTCCAGAATTCCAAAATAGAATGTTGGGAGTTCTAGAATTCCAAAATATTCTGTTAAGAGTTCTAGAATACTAAAAATAGAATGTTGGGCATTCTAGAATTCCAAAATAGAATATTGGGAGTTCTAGAATTCCAAAATAGAATGTTGGGAGTTCTAGAATTCCAAGATAGAATGTTGGTGTTGCAGAATTCCAAAAGAGAATGTTGGGAGTTCTAGAATTCCAAAATAGAATATTGGGGGTTCTAAAATTTCAAAAAAGAATGTTGGTAGTTCTAGAATTCAAAAAAAGAATGTTGGTGTTGCAGAATTCCAAAATAGAATGTTGGGAGTTCTAGAATACTAAAATAGAATGTTGGGAGTTCTAGAATTACAAAATAGAATATTGACAGTTTTAAAATTCCAAAATAGAATGTTGGTAGCTCTAGAATTTCAAAAAGAATGTTGGGAGTTCTAGAATTCCAAAAATAGTATGTTAGGAGTTCTAGAATACTAAAATAGAATGTTGGGAGTTCTAGAATACCAAGGTAAAATGTTGGTGTTGCAGAATTCCAAATTAGAATGTTGGTAGTTCTAGAATTCCAAAATATAATGTTGGTGTTGCAGAATTCTAAAATAGAATGTTGGGAGTTCTAGAATTCGAAAATGCACGGACAATATTGGTGGCGTTGTCTGATGTCACAAACCCCCAGGAGAGTCCAATTGGGGTAAACCAATTTGCAATGATGTTCCTCAGTTTCCGTAAGAGGTTGTCAGCTGTGCGCCTCTTATGGAAAGCGGTGATATAAAGCGTAGCCTGCTAGGAACGAGTTGGCATTTGTGAGATGCTGCTACTGGTGCCGCCGCTGCTGTTGTTGCTGTTGGAGGCAATAAATCTACCCAGTGGGCTGTCACAGTCATATAGTCATTAGTCTGCCCTGCTCCACTTATCCACATGTCCGTGGTTAAGTGGACATTGGGTACAACTGCATTTATTAGGACACTGGCGACTCTTTTTCTGACGTCTGTGTACATTCTCGGTATCGCCTGCATAGAGAAGTGGAACCTAGATTGTATTTGGTACTGCGGACACACTACCTCAAGCAATTCTCTAAGTCCCTGTGAACTAACGGCGGATACCGGACGCACGTCTAACACCAACATAGTTGTCAAGACCTGAGTTATCTGCTTTGCAACAGGATGACTGCTGTGATATTTCATCTTCCTCGCAAAGGACTGTTGGACAGTCAATTGCTTACTGGAAGTAGTACAAGTGGTCTTCCGACTTCCCCTCTGGGATGACGATCAACTCCCAGCAGCAACAACAGAAGCACCAGCAGCAGTAGGCGTTACACTCAAGGATCCATCGGAGGAATCCCAGTTAGGAGAGGACACGTCAGACTTGCCAGTGACATGGCCTGCAGGACTATTGGTGTTCCTGTCTAAGGAGGAAATTGACACTGATGGAGTTGGTGGTGTGGTTTGCAGGAGCTTGGGTACAAGAGGAAGAAGGGATTTAGTTGTCAGTGGACTGCTTCCGCTGTCACCCAAAGTTTTTGAACTTGTCAATAACTTCTGATGAATGTGCTCCAGGTGACATATAACGAAGGATGTTCCTAGGTGGTTAACGTCCTTACCCCTACTTATTAGAGCTTGACAAAGGCAACACACAGCTTGACACCAGTTGTCCGCATTTCTGTTGAAATAATTCCACACCGAAGAGGTGATTTTTTTGTATTTTGACCAGGTATGTCAATGGCCTTATTCATCCCACAGATAACAGGTGTCTCCCCGGGTGCCTGACTTAAACAAACCACCTCTCCATCAGAATCCTCCCTGTCAATTTCCTCCTCAGCACCAGCAACACCCATATCCTCATCCTGGTGTACTTCAACAGTGACATCTTTAATTTGCCTTGGCAGATGACGTTGATGGCATTTCATCGTCTCTGCCATGACTAGTGGCAGCAGCTTCAGCACTAGGTGCATGTGGATCTTGATCTTTCCCTATTTTACCCTCCACATTTTTATTCTCCATTTTTTTAATGTGTGGAGTTATATGCCAGTAATATATCTGGAATTAGACGGCAGTGATGTTTGGAATTAGATACCACTAGATAGATACCAGATACCACTGTGACTGGAATTATGATGATTACCTATGCACAGTGACAGGACACTACCACAGCACCCTACAGCAGCAAGATGCTGCACAAGACTCTGGACTTTTAGTCACCACAATGCAGCACAAGACAATGAGTAGTGATAATGAGCACTGATGGGGATACTAGAACTGACACTGGGCAGTGAGAACAACACTGGACTACTGTACTGTAGTATTATATACTGGTTAGCACAATGCAGCACTGATACTGAGCACAGATATTGAGCACTGTTCAAGATACTAGAACTGACACGGAGCAGCAAGATACAGCAATGGACTTTTGTACTGCAGTATTATATACTGGTCACCACAATGTAGCACTGATACTGAGCAAAGATATTGAGCCTGTTCAGGATACTAGTACTGACACGGAGCAGCAAGATACAGCAATGGACTACTGTACTATTCTACTATATACTAGTCACCCTAATGCAGCACTGATACTGAGCACAGATATTGAGCACTGTTCAGGATACTAGAACTGACATGGAGCAGCAAGATACAGCAATGGACTACTGTACTGTACTACTATATACTGGTCACCACAATGCAGCACTGATACTGAGCACAGATATTGAGCACTGATGAGGATACTAGAACTGACACGGAGCAGCAAGATACAGCAATGGACTACTGTACTGTACTACTATATACCCGGTCACCACAATGCAGCACTGATACTGAGCACAGATATTGGGCACTGTTCAGGATACTAGAACTGACATGGAGCAGCAAGATACAGCAATGGACTACTGTACTGTACTACTATATACTGGTCACCACAATGCTGCACTGATACTGAGCACAGATATTAAGCACTGTTCAGAATACTAGAACTGACATGGAGCAGCAAGATACAGCAATGGACAATTGTACTGTACTACTATATACCCGGTCACCACAATGCAGCACTGATACTGAGCACATATATTAAGCACTGATGAGGATACTAGAACTGACACGTAGCAGCAAGATACAGCAATGGACTACTGTACTGTACTACTATATACTGGTCACCACAATGCAGCACTGATACTGAGCACAGATATTGAGCACTGTTCAGGATACTAGAACTGACACGGAACAGTAAGATACAGCAATGAACTACTGTACCGTACTACTATATACTGGTCACCACAATGCAGCACTGATACTGAGCACAGATATTGAGCACTGTTCAGGATACTAGAACTGACCCAGAACAGCAAGATATAGCAGTGGACAATTGTACTGTAGTATACTGCTCACCACAATGCAGCACTGATACTGAGCACAGATATTGAGCTGATATTGGGCTATTCAGGCAGAGAACGTAGCCACGTCCTCTCTGCTCAATCTACAATGCACAAGTGAAAATGGCGGCGACGCACGGCTCTTTATATGGAATACGAATCTTGCAAGAATACGACAGCGGGATGATGATGTTTTGCCTCGTTTGGGTTTTGCGAGTAAGGTGGGAGGATTCGAGGCTGCCTCGGACCCATGTAAAGCATGTGAGGTTCGGGGGGGTTCAGATCTCGATGAACCGAACCCGCTCATCCCTACTTTATATAGAATTTTATCATCCTAGTACTAACAACTATTTTTCTGGACATACTGTACATGGTCAGAAAAGATGGTTGTCAGACTGACAGCAAATTTATCTGGAGGGCTGACAGCTTGACAGGCATCAGATATTATGGGCATACACTGTGAAATATTTCAATGTGTGGGCCAAAATATTTGTGTTTCTTTTCTTGGGTGGAGATGTTTCTCTGTTCAGCCAGACAAGGATTGCAAACACTGCCTGATGCAGCTGACTTGCAGCAGCCAGTAGGTTGGAAATTAAATTCCAGCATTCACAAGCCACATGGTCAGGGTGCTGACAGTGCATCCCGACAGCCCAAATCCCCATGGATCCTGGTAAGTATTGTAAATCTACCCCTATCCCTAAACCACACCTCCCACAGTCTAACCCTCCCCCTAGTGCCTAACCCTAACCTGAACCCTGTACTTACCATTTGGATCTGATGGGATTCTGACCATCAGGAGTCTGTGGTTACTATCCTGACTACATCCCCCTATGATAGCAAATATGGTTTTAGTTCTGTCACATCATACAAGCGCCAGTGGCGGCTTAAAAGAGGAGGGGACCATCTGCAGATTCCATGCAGGCCCCCTTCTTTCTGTAGTGCAGAAAACTCTGGCATTGCATAGATCTCTGCCATGTTCCCAGTGATTTCTCTACTGTACACGCACAAATCACCAGGAAAATGGCCTCCGTTTCTTTCTCCTAGTGGTTTGTGCTTGTGCTTCAGCGCTGATGCGGAACTACAGAGAGATAAGTATTAAACATGAGTGCAGGCTGTGCACCAATTATTTCCACCATTAATCCGGCAAAATCGATAATCCGGCATGGCACTTGAGGATGCCAGAAAATTGGTGGTGTACCTGTAACGTATATACATTTCTGGCTATCAGCTTTTGAAACTCATTTTTCCTTCACGTGTTAAACACCAAGTTTAGTGGAGTTCAAGAATTCCAAAATATAATGTTGAGAGTTCTAGAATACTAAAATAGAATGATGGGAGTTCTAGAATACCAAAATAAAATGTTGGTGTTGCAGAATTCCAAGATAGAATGTTGGGAGTTCTAAAATTCCAAAATAGAATGTTGGGAGTTCTAGAAGTCCAAAATAGAATGCTGGGAGTTCTAGAATTCCAAGATAGTATGTTGGTGTTGCAGAATTCCAAAATAAAATGTTGTGAGTTCTAGAATTACAAAATAGAATGTTGGGAGTTCTAGAATTCCAAAATAGAATGTTGGGAGTTCTAGAATTCCAAAATAGAATGTTATGAGATCTAGAATTCCAAAATAGAAAGTTGGTGTTGCAGAATTCCAAAATAGAATGTTGGGAGTTCTAGAATACTAAAATAGAATATTGAGAGTTATAGAATTCCAAAATAGAATGTTGGGAATTCAATAATTCCAAAATAGAATGTTGGGAGTTCTAGAATTCCAAAATAGAATGTTGGGAGTTCTAGAATTCCAAGATTGAATGTTGGGTGTTGCATAATTCCAAAATAGAATGCTGGGATTTCTAGAATTTCAAAATAGAATGTTGGGAGTTCTAGAATTCCAAAATAGAATGTTGGTGTTGCAGAATTCCAAAATAGAATGTTGGGAGTTCTATAATTCCAAAATAGAATGTTAGGAGTTCAAGAATTCCAAAATAGAATGATGAGAGTTCTAGAATACTAAAATAGAATGTTGGGAGTTCTAGAATTCCAAGATAAAATGTTGAAAATTCTAGAATTCCAGGATAGAATGTTGGTGTGGTAGAATTTCAAAATAGAATGTTGGTAGTTCTTGAATTCCAAAAAAGAATGTTGGGAGTTCTAGAATTCCAAAATAGAATATTGGGAGTTCTAGAATTCCAAAATACACTGTTATAAGTTCAAGAAAACTAAAATTGAATGTTGGTAGTTCTAGAATACCAAAATAAAATGTTGGTGTTGCAGAATTCCAAAATAGAATTTTGGGAGTTCTAGAATTCCAAAATAGAGTGTTGGGAGTTCTAGAATTCCAAAATAGTCTGTTAGGAGTTCTAGAATTCCAAAATACAATTTTAGGAGTTCTAGATTTCAAAAAAAGAATGTAGGGAGTTCTAGAATTCCAAAATAGAATGTTGGTGTTGCAGAATTCCAAAATAGAATGTTGGGAGTTCTAGAATACTAAAATAGAATGTTGGGAGTTCTATAATTCCAAAATAGAATATTGGGAGTTCTAGAATTCCAAAATAGAATGTTGGGAGTTCTAGAATACCAAAATAAAATGTTGGTGTTGCAGAATTCCAAAATATAATTTTTGGAGTTCTAGAATTCCAAAATAGAGTGTTGGGAGTTCTAGAATTCCAAAATAGAATGTTGGGAGTTCTAGAATTCCAAAATACAATGTTAGGAATTCTAGATTTCCAAAAAAGAATGTAGGGAGTTCTCGAATTCCAAAATAGAATGTTGGTGTTGCAGATTTCCAAAATAGAATGTTGGGAGTTCTAGATTTCCAAAAAAGAATGTAGGGAGTTCTCGAATTCCAAAATAGAATGTTGGTGTTGCAGATTTCCAAAATAGAATGTTGGGAGTTCTAGAATACTAAAATAGAATGTTGGGAGTTCTATAATTCCAAAATAGAATATTGGGAGTTCTAGAATTCCAAAATAGAATGTTGGGAGTTCTAGAATTCCAAGATAGAATGTTGGTGTTGCAGAATTCCAAAATAGAATGTTGGGAGTTCTAGAATACTAAAATAGAATGTTGGGAGTTCTAGAATTCCAAAATAGAATGTTGAGAGTTCTAGAATTCCAAAATAGAATGTTTGTGTTGCAGAATTCCAAAATAGAATGTTGGGAGTTCTAGAATTCCAAAATAGAATGTTATGAGATCTAGAATTCCAAAATAGAAAGTTGGTGTTGCAGAATTCCAAAATAGAATGTTGGGGGTTCTAGAATACTAAAATAGAATATTGAGAGTTATAGAATTCCAAAATAGAATGTTGGGAGTTCTAGAATACCAAGATAAAATGTTGGTGTTGCAGAATTCCAAAATAGAATGTTGGGAGTTCTAGAATTCGAAAATGGAATGTTGGTGTTCTAGAATTACAAAATAGAATGTTGGGAGTTCTAGAATTCCAAAATAGTATGTTGGGAGTTCTAGAATACCAAAATAGAATGTTGGGAGTTCTAGAATTACAAAATAGAATATTGGGGTTCTAGATTTTTTTTTTTTAAAAAGAAGAATGTTGGGAGTTCTAGAATTCCAAAATAGAATGTTGGGAGTTCTAGAATTCCAAGATTGAATGTTGGGTGTTGCATAATTCCAAAAGAGAATGCTGGGATTTCTAGAATTTAAAAATAGAATGTTGGGAGTTCTAGAATTCCAAAATAGAATGTTGGTGTTGCAGAATTCCAAAATACAATGTTGGGAGTTCTATAATTCCAAAATAGAATATTGGGAGTTCTAGAATTCCAAAATACACTGTTATAAGTTCAAGAAAACTAAAATTGAATGTTGGTAGTTCTAGAATACCAAAATAAAATGTAGGTGTTGCAGAATTCCAAAATAGAATTTTGGGAGTTCTATAATTCCAAAATAGAGTGTTGTGAGTTCTAGAATTCCAAAATAGAATGTTGGGAGTTCTAGAATTCCAAAATACAATGTTAGGAGTTCTAGATTTCCAAAAAAGAAGGTAGGGAGTTCTAGAATTCCAAAATAGAATGTTGGTTGTGCAGAATTCCAAAATAGAATGTTGGGAGTTCTAGAATACTAAAATAGAATGTTGGGAGTTCTATAATTCCAAAATAGAATGTTGGGAGTTCTAGAATTCCAAAATAGAATGTTAGGAGTTCTAGAATTCCAAGATAGAATGTTGGTGTTGCAGAATTCCAAAATAGAATGTTGGGAGTTCTAGAATACTAAAATAGAATGTTGGGAGTTCTAGAATTCCAAAATAGAATGTTGGGAGTTCCAGAATTCCAAAATAGAATGTTGAGAGTTCTAGAATTCCAAAATAGAATGTTTGTGTTGCAGAATTCCAAAATAGAATGTTGGTAGTTCTAGAATTCCAAAATAGAATGTTGGGAGTTCTAGAATACCAAGATAAAATGTTGGTGTTGCAGAATTCCAAAATAGAATGATGGGAGTTCTAGAATTCGAAAATGGAATGTTGGTGTTCTAGAATTACAAAATAGAATGTTGGGAGTTCTAGAATTCCAAAATAGTATGTTGGGAGTTCTAGAATACCAAAATAGAATGTTGGGAGTTCTAGAATTACAAAATAGAATATTGGGGTTCTAGATTTTTTTTTTTTTAAAAAGAAGAATGTTGGGAGTTCTAGAATTCCAAAATATTCTGTTAAGAGTTCTAGAATACTAAAAATAGAATGTTGGGCATTCTAGAATTCCAAAATAGAATATTGGGAGTTCTAGAATTCCAAAATAGAATATTGGGGGTTCTAAAATTTCAAAAAAGAAAGTTGGTAGTTCTAGAATTCAAAAAAAGAATGTTGGTGTTGCAGAATTCCAAAATAGAATGTTGGGAGTTCTAGAATACTAAAATAGAATGTTGGGAGTTCTAGAATTACAAAATAGAATATTGACAGTTTTAAAATTCCAAAATAGAATGTTGGTAGCTCTAGAATTTCAAAAAGAATGTTGGGAGTTCTAGAATTCCAAAAATAGTATGTTTGGAGTTCTAGAATACTAAAATAGAATGTTGGGAGTTCTAGAATACCAAGGTAAAATGTTGGTGTTGCAGAATTCCAAATTAGAATGTTGGTAGTTCTAGAATTCCAAAATATAATGTTGGTGTTGCATAATTCTAAAATAGAATGTTGGGAGTTCTAGAATTCGAAAATGGAATGTTGGATGTTCTAGAATTCCAAAATAGAATGTTGGGAGTTCTAGAATTCCAAAATTGTTTGTTGGGAGTTCTAGAATACCAAAATAGAATGTTGGGAGTTCTAGAATTCCAAAATAGTCTGTTAGGAGTTCTAGAATACTAAAATAGAATGTTGAGAGTTCTAGAATACCAAAATATAATGTTGGGAGTTCTAGAATTCCAAAATAGAATATTGGGAGTTCTAGAAGTCCAAGATAGAATGTTGGGAGTTCTAGAATTCCTATATAGAATGTTGGGAGTTCATGAATTCCACAATAGAATGTTGTTAGTTCTAGAATTCCAAAATAGAATGTTGGGAGTTCTAGAATACTAAAATAGAATGTTGGGAGTTCTATAATTCCAAAATAGAATGTTGGGAGTTCCAGAATTCCAAAATAGAATGTTGAGAGTTCTAGAATTCCAAAATAGAATGTTTGTGTTGCAGAATTCCAAAATAGAATGTTGGGAGTTCTAGAATACCAAGATAAAATGTTGGTGTTGCAGAATTCCAAAATAGAATGTTGGGAGTTCTAGAATTCGAAAATGGAATGTTGGTGTTCTAGAATTCCAAAATAGAATGTTGGGAGTTCTAGAATTCCAAAATAGAATGTTGAGAGTTCTAGAATTCGAAAATGGAATGTTGGTGTTCTAGAATTCCAAAATACAATGTTAGGAGTTCTAGATTTCCAAAAAAGAATGTAGGGAGTTCTAGAATTCCAAAATAGAATGTTGGTGTTGCAGAATTCCAAAATAGAATGTTGGGAGTTCTAGAATACTAAAATAGAATGTTGGGAGTTCTATAATTCCAAAATAGAATGTTGGGAGTTCTAGAATTCCAAAATAGAATGTTAGGAGTTCTAGAATTCCAAGATAGAATGTTGGTGTTGCAGAATTCCAAAATAGAATGTTGGGAGTTCTAGAATACTAAAATAGAATGTTGGGAGTTCTAGAATTCCAAAATAGAATGTTGGGAGTTCCAGAATTCCAAAATAGAATGTTGAGAGTTCTAGAATTCCAAAATAGAATGTTTGTGTTGCAGAATTCCAAAATAGAATGTTGGTAGTTCTAGAATTCCAAAATAGAATGTTGGGAGTTCTAGAATACCAAGATAAAATGTTGGTGTTGCAGAATTCCAAAATAGAATGTTGGGAGTTCTAGAATTCGAAAATGGAATGTTGGTGTTCTAGAATTACAAAATTGAATGTTGGGAGTTCTAGAATTCCAAAATAGTATGTTGGGAGTTCTAGAATACCAAAATAGAATGTTGGGAGTTCTAGAATTACAAAATAGAATATTGGGGTTCTAGATTTTTTTTTTTTTAAAAGAAGAATGTTGGGAGTTCTAGAATTCCAAAATATTCTGTTAAGAGTTCTAGAATACTAAAAATAGAATGTTGGGCATTCTAGAATTCCAAAATAGAATATTGGGAGTTCTAGAATTTCAAAATAGAATGTTGGGAGTTCTAGAATTCCAAGATAGAATGTTGGTGTTGCAGAATTCCAAAAGAGAATGTTGGGAGTTCTATAATTCCAAAATAGAATATTGGGGGTTCTAAAATTTCAAAAAAGAATGTTGGTAGTTCTAGAATTCAAAAAAAGAATGTTGGTGTTGCAGAATTCCAAAATAGAATGTTGGGAGTTCTAGAATACTAAAATAGAATGTTGGGAGTTCTAGAATTACAAAATAGAATATTGACAGTTTTAAAATTCCAAAATAGAATGTTGGTAGCTCTAGAATTTCAAAAAGAATGTTGGGAGTTCTAGAATTCCAAAAATAGTATGTTAGGAGTTCTAGAATACTAAAATAGAATGTTGGGAGTTCTAGAATACCAAGGTAAAATGTTGGTGTTGCAGAATTCCAAATTAGAATGTTGGTAGTTCTAGAATTCCAAAATATAATGTTGGTGTTGCAGAATTCTAAAATAGAATGTTGGGAGTTCTAGAATTCGAAAATGGAATGTTGGATGTTCTAGAATTCCAAAATAGAATGTTGGGAGTTCTAGAATTCCAAAATTGTTTGTTGGGAGTTCTAGAATACCAAAATAGAATGTTGGGAGTTCTAGAATTCCAAAATAGTCTGTTAGGAGTTCTAGAATACTAAAATAGAATGTTGGGAGTTCTAGAATTCCAAAATAGAATATTGGGAGTTCTAGAATTCCAAAATAGAATATTGCGAGTTCTAGAATTCCAAAATAGAATGTTGGGAGTTCTAGAATTCCAAAATAGAATGTTTGGAGTTCTAGAATACCAAAATATAATGTTGGGAGTTCTAGAATTCCAAAATAGAATATTGGGAGTTCTAGAAGTCCAAGATAGAATGTTGGGAGTTCTAGAATTCCTATATAGAATGTTGAGAGTTCTAGAATTCGAAAATGGAATGTTGGTGTTCTAGAATTCCAAAATACAATGTTAGGAGTTCTAGATTTCCAAAAAAAGAATGTAGGGAGTTCTAGAATTCCAAAATAGAATGTTGGTGTTGCAGAATTCCAAAATAGAATGTTGGGAGTTCTAGAATTCCAAAATAGAATGTTGGTGTTGCAGAATTCCAAAATAGAATGTTGGGAGTTCTAGAATTCCAAAATAGAATGTTAGGAGTTCTAGAATTCCAAGATAGAATGTTGGTGTTGCAGAATTCCAAAATAGAATGTTGGGAGTTCTAGAATTCCAAAATAGAATATTGGGGGTTCTAAAATTTCAAAAAAGAATGTTGGTAGTTCTAGAATTCAAAAAAAGAATGTTGGTGTTGCAGAATTCCAAAATAGAATGTTGGGAGTTCTAGAATACTAAAATAGAATGTTGGGAGTTCTAGAATTACAAAATAGAATATTGACAGTTTTAAAATTCCAAAATAGAATGTTGGTAGCTCTAGAATTTCAAAAAGAATGTTGGGAGTTCTAGAATTCCAAAAATAGTATGTTAGGAGTTCTAGAATACTAAAATAGAATGTTGGGAGTTCTAGAATACCAAGGTAAAATGTTGGTGTTGCAGAATTCCAAATTAGAATGTTGGGAGTTCTAGAATTCGAAAATGGAATGTTGGATGTTCTAGAATTCCAAAATAGAATGTTGGGAGTTCTAGAATTCCAAAATTGTTTGTTGGGAGTTCTAGAATACCAAAATAGAATGTTGGGAGTTCTAGAATTCCAAAATAGTCAGTTAGGAGTTCTAGAATACTAAAATAGAATGTTGGGAGTTCTAGAATTCCAAAATAGAATATTGGGAGTTCTAGAATTCCAAAATAGAATGTTGGGAGTTCTAGAATTCCAAGATAGAATGTTGGTGTTGCAGAATTCCAAAAGAGAATGTTGGGAGTTCTAGAATTCCAAAATAGAATATTGGGGGTTCTAAAATTTCAAAAAAGAATGTTGGTAGTTCTAGAATTCAAAAAAAGAATGTTGGTGTTGCAGAATTCCAAAATAGAATGTTGGGAGTTCTAGAATACTAAAATAGAATGTTGGGAGTTCTAGAATTACAAAATAGAATATTGACAGTTTTAAAATTCCAAAATAGAATGTTGGTAGCTCTAGAATTTCAAAAAGAATGTTGGGAGTTCTAGAATTCCAAAAATAGTATGTTAGGAGTTCTAGAATACTAAAATAGAATGTTGGGAGTTCTAGAATACCAAGGTAAAATGTTGGTGTTGCAGAATTCCAAATTAGAATGTTGGTAGTTCTAGAATTCCAAAATATAATGTTGGTGTTGCAGAATTCTAAAATAGAATGTTGGGAGTTCTAGAATTCGAAAATGGAATGTTGGATGTTCTAGAATTCCAAAATTGTTTGTTGGGAGTTCTAGAATACCAAAATAGAATGTTGGGAGTTCTAGAATTCCAAAATAGTCTGTTAGGAGTTCTAGAATACTAAAATAGAATGTTGGGAGTTCTAGAATTCCAAAATAGAATATTGGGAGTTCTAGAATTCCAAAATAGAATATTGCGAGTTCTAGAATTCCAAAATAGAATGTTGGGAGTTCTAGAATACTAAAATAGAATGTTGGGAGTTCTAGAATTACAAAATAGAATATTGACAGTTTTAAAATTCCAAAATAGAATGTTAGTAGCTCTAGAATTTCAAAAAGAATGTTGGGAGTTCTAGAATTCCAAAAATAGTATGTTAGGAGTTCTAGAATACTAAAATAGAATGTTGGGAGTTCTAGAATACCAAGGTAAAATGTTGGTGTTGCAGAATTCCAAATTAGAATGTTGGGAGTTCTAGAATTCGAAAATGGAATGTTGGATGTTCTAGAATTCCAAAATAGAATGTTGGGAGTTCTAGAATTCCAAAATTGTTTGTTGGGAGTTCTAGAATACCAAAATAGAATGTTGGGAGTTCTAGAATTCCAAAATAGTCAGTTAGGAGTTCTAGAATACTAAAATAGAATGTTGGGAGTTCTAGAATTCCAAAATAGAATATTGGGAGTTCTAGACTTCCAAAATAGAATATTGCGAGTTCTAGAATTCCAAAATAGAATGTTGGGAGTTCTAGAATTCCAAAATAGAATGTTTGGAGTTCTAGAATACCAAGATATAATGTTGGTGTTGCAGAATTCCAAAATAGAATGTTGAGAGTTCTAGAATACCAAAATATAATGTTGGGAGTTCTAGAATTCCAAAATAGTATATTGGGAGCTCTAAAAGTCCAAGATAGAATGTTGGGAGTTCTAGAATTCCTATATAGAATGTTGGGAGTTCATGAATTCCACAATAGAATGTTGTTAGTTCTAGAATTCCAAAATAGAATGTTGGGAGTTCTAGAATACTAAAATAGAATGTTGGGAGTTCTATAATTCCAAAATAGAATGTTGGGAGTTCCAGAATTCCAAAATAGAATGTTGAGAGTTCTAGAATTCCAAAATAGAATGTTTGTGTTGCAGAATTCCAAAATAGAATGTTGGGAGTTCTAGAATACCAAGATAAAATGTTGGTGTTGCAGAATTCCAAAATAGAATGTTGGGAGTTCTAGAATTCGAAAATGGAATGTTGGTGTTCTAGAATTACAAAATAGAATGTTGGGAGTTCTAGAATTCCAAAATAGAATGTTGAGAGTTCTAGAATTCGAAAATGGAATGTTGGTGTTCTAGAATTACAAAATAGAATGTTGGGAGTTCTAGAATTCCAAAATAGTATGTTGGGAGTTCTAGAATACCAAAATAGAATGTTGGGAGTTATATAATTCCAAAAGAGAATGTTGGGAGTTCTAGAATTCCAAAATAGTCTGTTAGGAGTTCTAGAATACTAAAATAGAATGTTGGGAGTTCTAGAATTCCAAAATAGAATATTGGGAGTTCTAGAATTCCAAAATAGAATATTGCGAGTTCTAGAATTCCAAAATAGAATGTTGGGAGTTCTAGAATACTAAAATAGAATGTTGGGAGTTCTAGAATTACAAAATAGAATATTGACAGTTTTAAAATTCCAAAATAGAATGTTGGTAGCTCTAGAATTTCAAAAAGAATGTTGGGAGTTCTAGAATTCCAAAAATAGTATGTTAGGAGTTCTAGAATACTAAAATAGAATGTTGGGAGTTCTAGAATACCAAGGTAAAATGTTGGTGTTGCAGAATTCCAAATTAGAATGTTGGTAGTTCTAGAATTCCAAAATATAATGTTGGTGTTGCAGAATTCTAAAATAGAATGTTGGGAGTTCTAGAATTCGAAAATGGAATGTTGGATGTTCTAGAATTCCAAAATAGAATGTTGGGAGTTCTAGAATTCCAAAATTGTTTGTTGGGAGTTCTAGAATACCAAAATAGAATGTTGGGAGTTCTAGAATTCCAAAATAGTCAGTTAGGAGTTCTAGAATACTAAAATAGAATGTTGGGAGTTCTAGAATTCCAAAATAGAATATTGGGAGTTCTAGAATTCCAAAATAGAATATTGCGAGTTCTAGAATTACAAAATAGAATGTTGGGAGTTCTAGAATTCCAAAATAGAATGTTTGGAGTTCTAGAATACCAAGATATAATGTTGGTGTTGCAGAATTCCAAAATAGAATGTTGAGAGTTCTAGAATACCAAAATATAATGTTGGGAGTTCTAGAATTCCAAAATAGAATATTGGGAGTTCTAGAAGTCCAAGATAGAATGTTGGGAGTTCTAGAATTCCTATATAGAATGTTGGGAGTTCATGAATTCCACAATAGAATGTTGTTAGTTCTAGAATTCCAAAATAGAATGTTGGGAGTTCTAGAATACTAAAATAGACTGTTGGGAGTTCTATAATTCCAAAATAGAATGTTGGGAGTTCCAGAATTCCAAAATAGAATGTTGAGAGATCTAGAATTCCAAAATAGAATGTTTGTGTTGCAGAATTCCAAAATAGAATGTTGGGAGTTCTAGAATACCAAGATAAAATGTTGGTGTTGCAGAATTCCAAAATAGAATGTTGGGAGTTCTAGAATTCGAAAATGGAATGTTGGTGTTCTAGAATTACAAAATAGAATGTTGGGAGTTCTAGAATTCCAAAATAGAATGTTGAGAGTTCTAGAATTCGAAAATGGAATGTTGGTGTTCTAGAATTACAAAATAGAATGTTGGGAGTTCTAGAATTCCAAAATAGTATGTTGGGAGTTCTAGAATACCAAAATAGAATGTTGGGAGTTATATAATTCCAAAAGAGAATGTTGGGAGTTCTAGAATTCCAAAATAGAATATTGGGGGTTCTAAAATTTCAAAAAAGAATGTTGGTAGTTCTAGAATTCAAAAAAAGAATGTTGGTGTTGCAGAATTCCAAAATAGAATGTTGGGAGTTCTAGAATACTAAAATAGAATGTTGGGAGTTCTAGAATTACAAAATAGAATATTGACAGTTTTAAAATTCCAAAATAGAATGTTGGTAGCTCTAGAATTTCAAAAAGAATGTTGGGAGTTCTAGAATTCCAAAAATAGTATGTTAGGAGTTCTAGAATACTAAAATAGAATGTTGGGAGTTCTAGAATACCAAGGTAAAATGTTGGTGTTGCAGAATTCCAAATTAGAATGTTGGTAGTTCTAGAATTCCAAAATATAATGTTGGTGTTGCAGAATTCTAAAATAGAATGTTGGGAGTTCTAGAATTCGAAAATGGAATGTTGGATGTTCTAGAATTCCAAAATAGAATGTTGGGAGTTCTAGAATTCCAAAATTGTTTGTTGGGAGTTCTAGAATACCAAAATAGAATGTTGGGAGTTCTAGAATTCCAAAATAGTCTGTTAGGAGTTCTAGAATACTAAAATAGAATGTTGGGAGTTCTAGAATTCCAAAATAGAATATTGGGAGTTCTAGAATTCCAAAATAGAATATTGCGAGTTCTAGAATTCCAAAATAGAATGTTGGGAGTTCTAGAATACTAAAATAGAATGTTGGGAGTTCTAGAATTACAAAATAGAATATTGACAGTTTTAAAATTCCAAAATAGAATGTTGGTAGCTCTAGAATTTCAAAAAGAATGTTGGGAGTTCTAGAATTCCAAAAATAGTATGTTAGGAGTTCTAGAATACTAAAATAGAATGTTGGGAGTTCTAGAATACCAAGGTAAAATGTTGGTGTTGCAGAATTCCAAATTAGAATGTTGGTAGTTCTAGAATTCCAAAATATAATGTTGGTGTTGCAGAATTCTAAAATAGAATGTTGGGAGTTCTAGAATTCGAAAATGGAATGTTGGATGTTCTAGAATTCCAAAATAGAATGTTGGGAGTTCTAGAATTCCAAAATTGTTTGTTGGGAGTTCTAGAATACCAAAATAGAATGTTGGGAGTTCTAGAATTCCAAAATAGTCAGTTAGGAGTTCTAGAATACTAAAATAGAATGTTGGGAGTTCTAGAATTCCAAAATAGAATATTGGGAGTTCTAGAATTCCAAAATAGAATATTGCGAGTTCTAGAATTACAAAATAGAATGTTGGGAGTTCTAGAATTCCAAAATAGAATGTTTGGAGTTCTAGAATACCAAGATATAATGTTGGTGTTGCAGAATTCCAAAATAGAATGTTGAGAGTTCTAGAATACCAAAATATAATGTTGGGAGTTCTAGAATTCCAAAATAGAATATTGGGAGTTCTAGAAGTCCAAGATAGAATGTTGGGAGTTCTAGAATTCCTATATAGAATGTTGGGAGTTCATGAATTCCACAATAGAATGTTGTTAGTTCTAGAATTCCAAAATAGAATGTTGGGAGTTCTAGAATACTAAAATAGACTGTTGGGAGTTCTATAATTCCAAAATAGAATGTTGGGAGTTCCAGAATTCCAAAATAGAATGTTGAGAGATCTAGAATTCCAAAATAGAATGTTTGTGTTGCAGAATTCCAAAATAGAATGTTGGGAGTTCTAGAATACCAAGATAAAATGTTGGTGTTGCAGAATTCCAAAATAGAATGTTGGGAGTTCTAGAATTCGAAAATGGAATGTTGGTGTTCTAGAATTACAAAATAGAATGTTGGGAGTTCTAGAATTCCAAAATAGATTGTTGAGAGTTCTAGAATTCGAAAATGGAATGTTGGTGTTCTAGAATTACAAAATAGAATGTTGGGAGTTCTAGAATTCCAAAATAGTATGTTGGGAGTTCTAGAATACCAAAATAGAATGTTGGGAGTTATATAATTCCAAAAGAGAATGTTGGGAGTTCTAGAATTCCAAAATAGAATATTGGGGGTTCTAAAATTTCAAAAAAGAATGTTGGTAGTTCTAGAATTCAAAAAAAGAATGTTGGTGTTGCAGAATTCCAAAATAGAATGTTGGGAGTTCTAGAATACTAAAATAGAATGTTGGGAGTTCTAGAATTACAAAATAGAATATTGACAGTTTTAAAATTCCAAAATAGAATGTTGGTAGCTCTAGAATTTCAAAAAGAATGTTGGGAGTTCTAGAATTCCAAAAATAGTATGTTAGGAGTTCTAGAATACTAAAATAGAATGTTGGGAGTTCTAGAATACCAAGGTAAAATGTTGGTGTTGCAGAATTCCAAATTAGAATGTTGGTAGTTCTAGAATTCCAAAATATAATGTTGGTGTTGCAGAATTCTAAAATAGAATGTTGGGAGTTCTAGAATTCGAAAATGGAATGTTGGATGTTCTAGAATTCCAAAATAGAATGTTGGGAGTTCTAGAATTCCAAAATAGAATGTTGGGAGTTCTAGAATTCCAAAATAGTCTGTTAGGAGTTCTAGAATACTAAAATAGAATGTTGGGAGTTCTAGAATTACAAAATAGAATATTGACAGTTTTAAAATTCCAAAATAGAATGTTGGTAGCTCTAGAATTTCAAAAAGAATGTTGGGAGTTCTAGAATTCCAAAAATAGTATGTTAGGAGTTCTAGAATACTAAAATAGAATGTTGGGAGTTCTAGAATACCAAGGTAAAATGTTGGTGTTGCAGAATTCCAAATTAGAATGTTGGTAGTTCTAGAATTCCAAAATATAATGTTGGTGTTGCAGAATTCTAAAATAGAATGTTGGGAGGTCTAGAATTCGAAAATGGAATGTTGGATGTTCTAGAATTCCAAAATAGAATGTTGGGAGTTCTAGAATTCCAAAATAGTCTGTTAGGAGTTCTAGAATACTAAAATAGAATGTTGGGAGTTCTAGAATTCCAAAATAGAATATTGGGAGTTCTAGAATTCCAAAATAGAATATTGCGAGTTCTAGAATTCCAAAATAGAATGTTGGGAGTTCTAGAATACTAAAATAGAATGTTGGGAGTTCTAGAATACTAAAATAGAATGTTGGGAGTTCTAGAATACCAAGGTAAAATGTTGGTGTTGCAGAATTCCAAATTAGAATGTTGGTAGTTCTAGAATTCCAAAATATAATGTTGGTGTTGCAGAATTCTAAAATAGAATGTTGGGAGTTCTAGAATTCGAAAATGGAATGTTGGATGTTCTAGAATTCCAAAATAGAATGTTGGGAGTTCTAGAATTCCAAAATTGTTTGTTGGGAGTTCTAGAATACCAAAATAGAATGTTGGGAGTTCTAGAATTCCAAAATAGTCAGTTAGGAGTTCTAGAATACTAAAATAGAATGTTGGGAGTTCTAGAATTCCAAAATAGAATATTGGGAGTTCTAGAATTCCAAAATAGAATATTGCGAGTTCTAGAATTCCAAAATAGAATGTTGGGAGTTCTAGAATTCCAAAATAGAATGTTTGGAGTTCTAGAATACCAAGATATAATGTTGGTGTTGCAGAATTCCAAAATAGAATGTTGAGAGTTCTAGAATACCAAAATATAATGTTGGGAGTTCTAGAATTCCAAAATAGAATATTGGGAGTTCTAGAAGTCCAAGATAGAATGTTGGGAGTTCTAGAATTCCTATATAGAATGTTGGGAGTTCATGAATTCCACAATAGAATGTTGTTAGTTCTAGAATTCCAAAATAGAATATTGGGGGTTCTAAAATTTCAAAAAAGAATGTTGGTAGTTCTAGAATTCAAAAAAAGAATGTTGGTGTTGCAGAATTCCAAAATAGAATGTTGGGAGTTCTAGAATACTAAAATAGAATGTTGGGAGTTCTAGAATTACAAAATAGAATATTGACAGTTTTAAAATTCCAAAATAGAATGTTGGTAGCTCTAGAATTTCAAAAAGAATGTTGGGAGTTCTAGAATTCCAAAAATAGTATGTTAGGAGTTCTAGAATACTAAAATAGAATGTTGGGAGTTCTAGAATACCAAGGTAAAATGTTGGTGTTGCAGAATTCCAAATTAGAATGTTGGTAGTTCTAGAATTCCAAAATATAATGTTGGTGTTGCAGAATTCTAAAATAGAATGTTGGGAGTTCTAGAATTCGAAAATGGAATTTGGATGTTCTAGAATTCCAAAATTGTTTGTTGGGAGTTCTAGAATACCAAAATAGAATGTTGGGAGTTCTAGAATTCCAAAATAGTCTGTTAGGAGTTCTAGAATACTAAAATAGAATGTTGGGAGTTCTAGAATTCCAAAATAGAATATTGGGAGTTCTAGAATTCCAAAATAGAATATTGCGAGTTCTAGAATTCCAAAATAGAATGTTGGGAGTTCTAGAATACTAAAATAGAATGTTGGGAGTTCTAGAATTACAAAATAGAATATTGACAGTTTTAAAATTCCAAAATAGAATGTTGGTAGCTCTAGAATTTCAAAAAGAATGTTGGGAGTTCTAGAATTCCAAAAATAGTATGTTAGGAGTTCTAGAATACTAAAATAGAATGTTGGGAGTTCTAGAATACCAAGGTAAAATGTTGGTGTTGCAGAATTCCAAATTAGAATGTTGGGAGTTCTAGAATTCGAAAATGGAATGTTGGATGTTCTAGAATTCCAAAATAGAATGTTGGGAGTTCTAGAATTCCAAAATTGTTTGTTGGGAGTTCTAGAATACCAAAATAGAATGTTGGGAGTTCTAGAATTCCAAAATAGTCAGTTAGGAGTTCTAGAATACTAAAATAGAATGTTGGGAGTTCTAGAATTCCAAAATAGAATATTGCGAGTTCTAGAATTCCAAAATAGAATGTTGGGAGTTCTAGAATTCCAAAATAGAATGTTTGGAGTTCTAGAATTCCAAAATAGAATATTGGGAGTTCTAAAAGTCCAAGATAGAATGTTGGGAGTTCTAGAATTCCTATATAGAATGTTGGGAGTTCATGAATTCCACAATAGAATGTTGTTAGTTCTAGAATTCCAAAATAGAATGTTGGGAGTTCTAGAATACTAAAATAGAATGTTGGGAGTTCTATAATTCCAAAATAGAATGTTGGGAGTTCCAGAATTCCAAAATAGAATGTTGAGAGTTCTAGAATTCCAAAATAGAATGTTTGTGTTGCAGAATTCCAAAATAGAATGTTGGGAGTTCTAGAATACCAAGATAAAATGTTGGTGTTGCAGAATTCCAAAATAGAATGTTGGGAGTTCTAGAATTCGAAAATGGAATGTTGGTGTTCTAGAATTACAAAATAGAATGTTGGGAGTTCTAGAATTCCAAAATAGAATGTTGAGAGTTCTAGAATTCGAAAATGGAATGTTGGTGTTCTAGAATTACAAAATAGAATGTTGGGAGTTCTAGAATTCCAAAATAGTATGTTGGGAGTTCTAGAATACCAAAATAGAATGTTGGGAGTTATATAATTCCAAAAGAGAATGTTGGGAGTTCTAGAATTCCAAAATAGAATATTGGGGGTTCTAAAATTTCAAAAAAGAATGTTGGTAGTTCTAGAATTCAAAAAAAGAATGTTGGTGTTGCAGAATTCCAAAATAGAATGTTGGGAGTTCTAGAATACTAAAATAGAATGTTGGGAGTTCTAGAATTACAAAATAGAATATTGACAGTTTTAAAATTCCAAAATAGAATGTTGGTAGCTCTAGAATTTCAAAAAGAATGTTGGGAGTTCTAGAATTCCAAAAATAGTATGTTAGGAGTTCTAGAATACTAAAATAGAATGTTGGGAGTTCTAGAATACCAAGGTAAAATGTTGGTGTTGCAGAATTCCAAATTAGAATGTTGGTAGTTCTAGAATTCCAAAATATAATGTTGGTGTTGCAGAATTCTAAAATAGAATGTTGGGAGTTCTAGAATTCGAAAATGGAATGTTGGATGTTCTAGAATTCCAAAATAGAATGTTGGGAGTTCTAGAATTCCAAAATTGTTTGTTGGGAGTTCTAGAATACCAAAATAGAATGTTGGGAGTTCTAGAATTCCAAAATAGTCAGTTAGGAGTTCTAGAATACTAAAATAGAATGTTGGGAGTTCTAGAATTCCAAAATAGAATATTGGGAGTTCTAGAATTCCAAAATAGAATATTGCGAGTTCTAGAATTACAAAATAGAATGTTGGGAGTTCTAGAATTCCAAAATAGAATGTTTGGAGTTCTAGAATACCAAGATATAATGTTGGTGTTGCAGAATTCCAAAATAGAATGTTGAGAGTTCTAGAATACCAAAATATAATGTTGGGAGTTCTAGAATTCCAAAATAGAATATTGGGAGTTCTAGAAGTCCAAGATAGAATGTTGGGAGTTCTAGAATTCCTATATAGAATGTTGGGAGTTCATGAATTCCACAATAGAATGTTGTTAGTTCTAGAATTCCAAAATAGAATGTTGGGAGTTCTAGAATACTAAAATAGACTGTTGGGAGTTCTATAATTCCAAAATAGAATGTTGGGAGTTCCAGAATTCCAAAATAGAATGTTGAGAGATCTAGAATTCCAAAATAGAATGTTTGTGTTGCAGAATTCCAAAATAGAATGTTGGGAGTTCTAGAATTCTAAAATAGAATGTTGGGAGTTCTAGAATTCGAAAATGGAATGTTGGATGTTCTAGAATTCCAAAATAGAATGTTGGGAGTTCTAGAATTCCAAAATTGTTTGTTGGGAGTTCTAGAATACCAAAATAGAATGTTGGGAGTTCTAGAATTCCAAAATAGTCTGTTAGGAGTTCTAGAATACTAAAATAGAATGTTGGGAGTTCTAGAATTCCAAAATAGAATATTGGGAGTTCTAGAATTCCAAAATAGAATATTGCGAGTTCTAGAATTCCAAAATAGAATGTTGGGAGTTCTAGAATACTAAAATAGAATGTTGGGAGTTCTCGAATTACAAAATAGAATATTGACAGTTTTAAAATTCCAAAATAGAATGTTGGTAGCTCTAGAATTTCAAAAAGAATGTTGGGAGTTCTAGAATTCCAAAAATAGTATGTTAGGAGTTCTAGAATACTAAAATAGAATGTTGGGAGTTCTAGAATACCAAGGTAAAATGTTGGTGTTGCAGAATTCCAAATTAGAATGTTGGTAGTTCTAGAATTCCAAAATATAATGTTGGTGTTGCAGAATTCTAAAATAGAATGTTCGGAGTTCTAGAATTCGAAAATGGAATGTTGGATGTTCTAGAATTCCAAAATAGAATGTTGGGAGTTCTAGAATTCCAAAATTGTTTGTTGGGAGTTCTAGAATACCAAAATAGAATGTTGGGAGTTCTAGAATTCCAAAATAGTCAGTTAGGAGTTCTAGAATACTAAAATAGAATGTTGGGAGTTCTAGAATTCCAAAATAGAATATTGGGAGTTCTAGAATTCCAAAATAGAATATTGCGAGTTCTAGAATTCCAAAATAGAATGTTGGGAGTTCTAGAATTCCAAAATAGAATGTTTGGAGTTCTAGAATACCAAGATATAATGTTGGTGTTGCAGAATTCCAAAATAGAATGTTGAGAGTTCTAGAATACCAAAATATAATGTTGGGAGTTCTAGAATTCCAAAATAGAATATTGGGAGTTCTAGAAGTCCAAGATAGAATGTTGGGAGTTCTAGAATTCCTATATAGAATGTTGGGAGTTCATGAATTCCACAATAGAATGTTGTTAGTTCTAGAATTCCAAAATAGAATGTTGGGAGTTCTAGAATACTAAAATAGAATGTTGGGAGTTCTATAATTCCAAAATAGAATGTTGGGAGTTCCAGAATTCCAAAATAGAATGTTGAGAGTTCTAGAATTCCAAAATAGAATGTTTGTGTTGCAGAATTCCAAAATAGAATGTTGGGAGTTCTAGAATACCAAGATAAAATGTTGGTGTTGCAGAATTCCAAAATAGAATGTTGGGAGTTCTAGAATTCGAAAATGGAATGTTGGTGTTCTAGAATTACAAAATAGAATGTTGGGAGTTCTAGAATTCCAAAATAGAATGTTGAGAGTTCTAGAATTCCAAAATAGTATGTTGGGAGTTCTAGAATACCAAAATAGAATGTTGGGAGTTATATAATTCCAAAAGAGAATGTTGGGAGTTCTAGAATTCCAAAATAGAATATTGGGGGTTCTAAAATTTCAAAAAAAGAATGTTGGTAGTTCTAGAATTCAAAAAAAGAATGTTGGTGTTGCAGAATTCCAAAATAGAATGTTGGGAGTTCTAGAATACTAAAATAGAATGTTGGGAGTTCTAGAATTACAAAATAGAATATTGACAGTTTTAAAATTCCAAAATAGAATGTTGGTAGCTCTAGAATTTCAAAAAGAATGTTGGGAGTTCTAGAATTCCAAAAATAGTATGTTAGGAGTTCTAGAATACTAAAATAGAATGTTGGGAGTTCTAGAATAGCAAGGTAAAATGTTGGTGTTGCAGAATTCCAAATTAGAATGTTGGTAGTTCTAGAATTCCAAAATATAATGTTGGTGTTGCAGAATTCTAAAATAGAATGTTGGGAGTTCTAGAATTCGAAAATGGAATGTTGGATGTTCTAGAATTCCAAAATAGAATGTTGGGAGTTCTAGAATTCCAAAATAGATTGTTGAGAGTTCTAGAATTCGAAAATGGAATGTTGGTGTTCTAGAATTACAAAATAGAATGTTGGGAGTTCTAGAATTCCAAAATAGTATGTTGGGAGTTCTAGAATACCAAAATAGAATGTTGGGAGTTATATAATTCCAAAAGAGAATGTTGGGAGTTCTAGAATTCCAAAATAGAATGTTGGGGGTTCTAAAATTTCAAAAAAGAATGTTGGTAGTTCTAGAATTCAAAAAAAGAATGTTGGTGTTGCAGAATTCCAAAATAGAATGTTGGGAGTTCTAGAATACTAAAATAGAATGTTGGGAGTTCTAGAATTACAAAATAGAATATTGACAGTTTTAAAATTCCAAAATAGAATGTTGGTAGCTCTAGAATTTCAAAAAGAATGTTGGGAGTTCTAGAATTCCAAAAATAGTATGTTAGTAGTTCTAGAATACTAAAATAGAATGTTGGGAGTTCTAGAATACCAAGGTAAAATGTTGGTGTTGCAGAATTCCAAATTAGAATGTTGGTAGTTTTAGAATTCCAAAATATAATGTTGGTGTTGCAGAATTCTAAAATAGAATGTTGGGAGTTCTAGAATTCGAAAATGGAATGTTGGATGTTCTAGAATTCCAAAATAGAATGTTGGGAGTTCTAGAATTCCAAAATTGTTTGTTGGGAGTTCTAGAATACCAAAATAGAATGTTGGGAGTTCTAGAATTCCAAAATAGTCAGTTAGGAGTTCTAGAATACTAAAATAGAATGTTGGGAGTTCTAGAATTCTAAAATAGAATGTTGGGAGTTCTAGAATTCGAAAATGGAATGTTGGATGTTCTAGAATTCCAAAATAGAATGTTGGGAGTTCTAGAATTCCAAAATTGTTTGTTGGGAGTTCTAGAATACCAAAATAGAATGTTGGGAGTTCTAGAATTCCAAAATAGTCTGTTAGGAGTTCTAGAATACTAAAATAGAATGTTGGGAGTTCTAGAATTCCAAAATAGAATATTGGGAGTTCTAGAATTCCAAAATAGAATATTGCGAGTTCTAGAATTCCAAAATAGAATGTTGGGAGTTCTAGAATACTAAAATAGAATGTTGGGAGTTCTCGAATTACAAAATAGAATATTGACAGTTTTAAAATTCCAAAATAGAATGTTGGTAGCTCTAGAATTTCAAAAAGAATGTTGGGAGTTCTAGAATTCCAAAAATAGTATGTTAGGAGTTCTAGAATACTAAAATAGAATGTTGGGAGTTCTAGAATACCAAGGTAAAATGTTGGTGTTGCAGAATTCCAAATTAGAATGTTGGTAGTTCTAGAATTCCAAAATATAATGTTGGTGTTGCAGAATTCTAAAATAGAATGTTGGGAGTTCTAGAATTCGAAAATGGAATGTTGGATGTTCTAGAATTCCAAAATATAATGTTGGTGTTGCAGAATTCTAAAATAGAATGTTGGGAGTTCTAGAATTCGAAAATGGAATGTTGGATGTTCTAGAATTCCAAAATAGAATGTTGGGAGTTCTAGAATTCCAAAATAGATTGTTGAGAGTTCTAGAATTCGAAAATGGAATGTTGGTGTTCTAGAATTACAAAATAGAATGTTGGGAGTTCTAGAATTCCAAAATAGTATGTTGGGAGTTCTAGAATACCAAAATAGAATGTTGGGAGTTCTAGAATTCCAAAATAGTCTGTTAGGAGTTCTAGAATACTAAAATAGAATGTTGGGAGTTCTAGAATTCGAAAATGGAATTTGGATGTTCTAGAATTCCAAAATTGTTTGTTGGGAGTTCTAGAATACCAAAATAGAATGTTGGGAGTTCTAGAATTCCAAAATAGTCTGTTAGGAGTTCTAGAATACTAAAATAGAATGTTGGGAGTTCTAGAATTCCAAAATAGAATATTGGGAGTTCTAGAATTCCAAAATAGAATATTGCGAGTTCTAGAATTCCAAAATAGAATGTTGGGAGTTCTAGAATACTAAAATAGAATGTTGGGAGTTCTAGAATTACAAAATAGAATATTGACAGTTTTAAAATTCCAAAATAGAATGTTGGTAGCTCTAGAATTTCAAAAAGAATGTTGGGAGTTCTAGAATTCCAAAAATAGTATGTTAGGAGTTCTAGAATACTAAAATAGAATGTTGGGAGTTCTAGAATACCAAGGTAAAATGTTGGTGTTGCAGAATTCCAAATTAGAATGTTGGGAGTTCTAGAATTCGAAAATGGAATGTTGGATGTTCTAGAATTCCAAAATAGAATGTTGGGAGTTCTAGAATTCCAAAATTGTTTGTTGGGAGTTCTAGAATACCAAAATAGAATGTTGGGAGTTCTAGAATTCCAAAATAGTCAGTTAGGAGTTCTAGAATACTAAAATAGAATGTTGGGAGTTCTAGAATTCCAAAATAGAATATTGCGAGTTCTAGAATTCCAAAATAGAATGTTGGGAGTTCTAGAATTCCAAAATAGAATGTTTGGAGTTCTAGAATTCCAAAATAGAATATTGGGAGTTCTAAAAGTCCAAGATAGAATGTTGGGAGTTCTAGAATTCCTATATAGAATGTTGGGAGTTCATGAATTCCACAATAGAATGTTGTTAGTTCTAGAATTCCAAAATAGAATGTTGGGAGTTCTAGAATACTAAAATAGAATGTTGGGAGTTCTATAATTCCAAAATAGAATGTTGGGAGTTCCAGAATTCCAAAATAGAATGTTGAGAGTTCTAGAATTCCAAAATAGAATGTTTGTGTTGCAGAATTCCAAAATAGAATGTTGGGAGTTCTAGAATACCAAGATAAAATGTTGGTGTTGCAGAATTCCAAAATAGAATGTTGGGAGTTCTAGAATTCGAAAATGGAATGTTGGTGTTCTAGAATTACAAAATAGAATGTTGGGAGTTCTAGAATTCCAAAATAGAATGTTGAGAGTTCTAGAATTCGAAAATGGAATGTTGGTGTTCTAGAATTACAAAATAGAATGTTGGGAGTTCTAGAATTCCAAAATAGTATGTTGGGAGTTCTAGAATACCAAAATAGAATGTTGGGAGTTATATAATTCCAAAAGAGAATGTTGGGAGTTCTAGAATTCCAAAATAGAATATTGGGGGTTCTAAAATTTCAAAAAAGAATGTTGGTAGTTCTAGAATTCAAAAAAAGAATGTTGGTGTTGCAGAATTCCAAAATAGAATGTTGGGAGTTCTAGAATACTAAAATAGAATGTTGGGAGTTCTAGAATTACAAAATAGAATATTGACAGTTTTAAAATTCCAAAATAGAATGTTGGTAGCTCTAGAATTTCAAAAAGAATGTTGGGAGTTCTAGAATTCCAAAAATAGTATGTTAGGAGTTCTAGAATACTAAAATAGAATGTTGGGAGTTCTAGAATACCAAGGTAAAATGTTGGTGTTGCAGAATTCCAAATTAGAATGTTGGTAGTTCTAGAATTCCAAAATATAATGTTGGTGTTGCAGAATTCTAAAATAGAATGTTGGGAGTTCTAGAATTCGAAAATGGAATGTTGGATGTTCTAGAATTCCAAAATAGAATGTTGGGAGTTCTAGAATTCCAAAATTGTTTGTTGGGAGTTCTAGAATACCAAAATAGAATGTTGGGAGTTCTAGAATTCCAAAATAGTCAGTTAGGAGTTCTAGAATACTAAAATAGAATGTTGGGAGTTCTAGAATTCCAAAATAGAATATTGGGAGTTCTAGAATTCCAAAATAGAATATTGCGAGTTCTAGAATTACAAAATAGAATGTTGGGAGTTCTAGAATTCCAAAATAGAATGTTTGGAGTTCTAGAATACCAAGATATAATGTTGGTGTTGCAGAATTCCAAAATAGAATGTTGAGAGTTCTAGAATACCAAAATATAATGTTGGGAGTTCTAGAATTCCAAAATAGAATATTGGGAGTTCTAGAAGTCCAAGATAGAATGTTGGGAGTTCTAGAATTCCTATATAGAATGTTGGGAGTTCATGAATTCCACAATAGAATGTTGTTAGTTCTAGAATTCCAAAATAGAATGTTGGGAGTTCTAGAATACTAAAATAGACTGTTGGGAGTTCTATAATTCCAAAATAGAATGTTGGGAGTTCCAGAATTCCAAAATAGAATGTTGAGAGATCTAGAATTCCAAAATAGAATGTTTGTGTTGCAGAATTCCAAAATAGAATGTTGGGAGTTCTAGAATACCAAGATAAAATGTTGGTGTTGCAGAATTCCAAAATAGAATGTTGGGAGTTCTAGAATTCGAAAATGGAATGTTGGTGTTCTAGAATTACAAAATAGAATGTTGGGAGTTCTAGAATTCCAAAATAGATTGTTGAGAGTTCTAGAATTCGAAAATGGAATGTTGGTGTTCTAGAATTACAAAATAGAATGTTGGGAGTTCTAGAATTCCAAAATAGTATGTTGGGAGTTCTAGAATACCAAAAAAGAATGTTGGGAGTTCTAGAATTCCAAAAATAGTATGTTAGTAGTTCTAGAATACTAAAATAGAATGTTGGGAGTTCTAGAATACCAAGGTAAAATGTTGGTGTTGCAGAATTCCAAATTAGAATGTTGGTAGTTCTAGAATTCCAAAATATAATGTTGGTGTTGCAGAATTCTAAAATAGAATGTTGGGAGTTCTAGAATTCGAAAATGGAATGTTGGATGTTCTAGAATTCCAAAATAGAATGTTGGGAGTTCTAGAATTCCAAAATTGTTTGTTGGGAGTTCTAGAATACCAAAATAGAATGTTGGGAGTTCTAGAATTCCAAAATAGTCAGTTAGGAGTTCTAGAATACTAAAATAGAATGTTGGGAGTTCTAGAATTCTAAAATAGAATGTTGGGAGTTCTAGAATTCGAAAATGGAATGTTGGATGTTCTAGAATTCCAAAATAGAATGTTGGGAGTTCTAGAATTCCAAAATTGTTTGTTGGGAGTTCTAGAATACCAAAATAGAATGTTGGGAGTTCTAGAATTCCAAAATAGTCTGTTAGGAGTTCTAGAATACTAAAATAGAATGTTGGGAGTTCTAGAATTCCAAAATAGAATATTGGGAGTTCTAGAATTCCAAAATAGAATATTGCGAGTTCTAGAATTCCAAAATAGAATGTTGGGAGTTCTAGAATACTAAAATAGAATGTTGGGAGTTCTCGAATTACAAAATAGAATATTGACAGTTTTAAAATTCCAAAATAGAATGTTGGTAGCTCTAGAATTTCAAAAAGAATGTTGGGAGTTCTAGAATTCCAAAAATAGTATGTTAGGAGTTCTAGAATACTAAAATAGAATGTTGGGAGTTCTAGAATACCAAGGTAAAATGTTGGTGTTGCAGAATTCCAAATTAGAATGTTGGTAGTTCTAGAATTCCAAAATATAATGTTGGTGTTGCAGAATTCTAAAATAGAATGTTCGGAGTTCTAGAATTCGAAAATGGAATGTTGGATGTTCTAGAATTCCAAAATAGAATGTTGGGAGTTCTAGAATTCCAAAATTGTTTGTTGGGAGTTCTAGAATACCAAAATAGAATGTTGGGAGTTCTAGAATTCCAAAATAGTCAGTTAGGAGTTCTAGAATACTAAAATAGAATGTTGGGAGTTCTAGAATTCCAAAATAGAATATTGGGAGTTCTAGAATTCCAAAATAGAATATTGCGAGTTCTAGAATTCCAAAATAGAATGTTGGGAGTTCTAGAATTCCAAAATAGAATGTTTGGAGTTCTAGAATACCAAGATATAATGTTGGTGTTGCAGAATTCCAAAATAGAATGTTGAGAGTTCTAGAATACCAAAATATAATGTTGGGAGTTCTAGAATTCCAAAATAGAATATTGGGAGTTCTAGAAGTCCAAGATAGAATGTTGGGAGTTCTAGAATTCCTATATAGAATGTTGGGAGTTCATGAATTCCACAATAGAATGTTGTTAGTTCTAGAATTCCAAAATAGAATGTTGGGAGTTCTAGAATACTAAAATAGAATGTTGGGAGTTCTATAATTCCAAAATAGAATGTTGGGAGTTCCAGAATTCCAAAATAGAATGTTGAGAGTTCTAGAATTCCAAAATAGAATGTTTGTGTTGCAGAATTCCAAAATAGAATGTTGGGAGTTCTAGAATACCAAGATAAAATGTTGGTGTTGCAGAATTCCAAAATAGAATGTTGGGAGTTCTAGAATTCGAAAATGGAATGTTGGTGTTCTAGAATTACAAAATAGAATGTTGGGAGTTCTAGAATTCCAAAATAGAATGTTGAGAGTTCTAGAATTCCAAAATAGTATGTTGGGAGTTCTAGAATACCAAAATAGAATGTTGGGAGTTATATAATTCCAAAAGAGAATGTTGGGAGTTCTAGAATTCCAAAATAGAATATTGGGGGTTCTAAAATTTCAAAAAAAGAATGTTGGTAGTTCTAGAATTCAAAAAAAGAATGTTGGTGTTGCAGAATTCCAAAATAGAATGTTGGGAGTTCTAGAATACTAAAATAGAATGTTGGGAGTTCTAGAATTACAAAATAGAATATTGACAGTTTTAAAATTCCAAAATAGAATGTTGGTAGCTCTAGAATTTCAAAAAGAATGTTGGGAGTTCTAGAATTCCAAAAATAGTATGTTAGGAGTTCTAGAATACTAAAATAGAATGTTGGGAGTTCTAGAATAGCAAGGTAAAATGTTGGTGTTGCAGAATTCCAAATTAGAATGTTGGTAGTTCTAGAATTCCAAAATATAATGTTGGTGTTGCAGAATTCTAAAATAGAATGTTGGGAGTTCTAGAATTCGAAAATGGAATGTTGGATGTTCTAGAATTCCAAAATAGAATGTTGGGAGTTCTAGAATTCCAAAATAGATTGTTGAGAGTTCTAGAATTCGAAAATGGAATGTTGGTGTTCTAGAATTACAAAATAGAATGTTGGGAGTTCTAGAATTCCAAAATAGTATGTTGGGAGTTCTAGAATACCAAAATAGAATGTTGGGAGTTATATAATTCCAAAAGAGAATGTTGGGAGTTCTAGAATTCCAAAATAGAATGTTGGGGGTTCTAAAATTTCAAAAAAGAATGTTGGTAGTTCTAGAATTCAAAAAAAGAATGTTGGTGTTGCAGAATTCCAAAATAGAATGTTGGGAGTTCTAGAATACTAAAATAGAATGTTGGGAGTTCTAGAATTACAAAATAGAATATTGACAGTTTTAAAATTCCAAAATAGAATGTTGGTAGCTCTAGAATTTCAAAAAGAATGTTGGGAGTTCTAGAATTCCAAAAATAGTATGTTAGTAGTTCTAGAATACTAAAATAGAATGTTGGGAGTTCTAGAATACCAAGGTAAAATGTTGGTGTTGCAGAATTCCAAATTAGAATGTTGGTAGTTTTAGAATTCCAAAATATAATGTTGGTGTTGCAGAATTCTAAAATAGAATGTTGGGAGTTCTAGAATTCGAAAATGGAATGTTGGATGTTCTAGAATTCCAAAATAGAATGTTGGGAGTTCTAGAATTCCAAAATTGTTTGTTGGGAGTTCTAGAATACCAAAATAGAATGTTGGGAGTTCTAGAATTCCAAAATAGTCAGTTAGGAGTTCTAGAATACTAAAATAGAATGTTGGGAGTTCTAGAATTCTAAAATAGAATGTTGGGAGTTCTAGAATTCGAAAATGGAATGTTGGATGTTCTAGAATTCCAAAATAGAATGTTGGGAGTTCTAGAATTCCAAAATTGTTTGTTGGGAGTTCTAGAATACCAAAATAGAATGTTGGGAGTTCTAGAATTCCAAAATAGTCTGTTAGGAGTTCTAGAATACTAAAATAGAATGTTGGGAGTTCTAGAATTCCAAAATAGAATATTGGGAGTTCTAGAATTCCAAAATAGAATATTGCGAGTTCTAGAATTCCAAAATAGAATGTTGGGAGTTCTAGAATACTAAAATAGAATGTTGGGAGTTCTCGAATTACAAAATAGAATATTGACAGTTTTAAAATTCCAAAATAGAATGTTGGTAGCTCTAGAATTTCAAAAAGAATGTTGGGAGTTCTAGAATTCCAAAAATAGTATGTTAGGAGTTCTAGAATACTAAAATAGAATGTTGGGAGTTCTAGAATACCAAGGTAAAATGTTGGTGTTGCAGAATTCCAAATTAGAATGTTGGTAGTTCTAGAATTCCAAAATATAATGTTGGTGTTGCAGAATTCTAAAATAGAATGTTGGGAGTTCTAGAATTCGAAAATGGAATGTTGGATGTTCTAGAATTCCAAAATATAATGTTGGTGTTGCAGAATTCTAAAATAGAATGTTGGGAGTTCTAGAATTCGAAAATGGAATGTTGGATGTTCTAGAATTCCAAAATAGAATGTTGGGAGTTCTAGAATTCCAAAATAGATTGTTGAGAGTTCTAGAATTCGAAAATGGAATGTTGGTGTTCTAGAATTACAAAATAGAATGTTGGGAGTTCTAGAATTCCAAAATAGTATGTTGGGAGTTCTAGAATACCAAAATAGAATGTTGGGAGTTATATAATTCCAAAAGAGAATGTTGGGAGTTCTAGAATTCCAAAATAGAATGTTGGGGGTTCTAAAATTTCAAAAAAGAATGTTGGTAGTTCTAGAATTCAAAAAAAGAATGTTGGTGTTGCAGAATTCCAAAATAGAATGTTGGGAGTTCTAGAATACTAAAATAGAATGTTGGGAGTTCTAGAATTACAAAATAGAATATTGACAGTTTTAAAATTCCAAAATAGAATGTTGGTAGCTCTAGAATTTCAAAAAGAATGTTGGGAGTTCTAGAATTCCAAAAATAGTATGTTAGTAGTTCTAGAATACTAAAATAGAATGTTGGGAGTTCTAGAATACCAAGGTAAAATGTTGGTGTTGCAGAATTCCAAATTAGAATGTTGGTAGTTCTAGAATTCCAAAATATAATGTTGGTGTTGCAGAATTCTAAAATAGAATGTTGGGAGTTCTAGAATTCGAAAATGGAATGTTGGATGTTCTAGAATTCCAAAATAGAATGTTGGGAGTTCTAGAATTCCAAAATTGTTTGTTGGGAGTTCTAGAATACCAAAATAGAATGTTGGGAGTTCTAGAATTCCAAAATAGTCAGTTAGGAGTTCTAGAATACTAAAATAGAATGTTGGGAGTTCTAGAATTCTAAAATAGAATGTTGGGAGTTCTAGAATTCGAAAATGGAATGTTGGATGTTCTAGAATTCCAAAATAGAATGTTGGGAGTTCTAGAATTCCAAAATTGTTTGTTGGGAGTTCTAGAATACCAAAATAGAATGTTGGGAGTTCTAGAATTCCAAAATAGTCTGTTAGGAGTTCTAGAATACTAAAATAGAATGTTGGGAGTTCTAGAATTCCAAAATAGAATATTGGGAGTTCTAGAATTCCAAAATAGAATATTGCGAGTTCTAGAATTCCAAAATAGAATGTTGGGAGTTCTAGAATACTAAAATAGAATGTTGGGAGTTCTCGAATTACAAAATAGAATATTGACAGTTTTAAAATTCCAAAATAGAATGTTGGTAGCTCTAGAATTTCAAAAAGAATGTTGGGAGTTCTAGAATTCCAAAAATAGTATGTTAGGAGTTCTAGAATACTAAAATAGAATGTTGGGAGTTCTAGAATACCAAGGTAAAATGTTGGTGTTGCAGAATTCCAAATTAGAATGTTGGTAGTTCTAGAATTCCAAAATATAATGTTGGTGTTGCAGAATTCTAAAATAGAATGTTGGGAGTTCTAGAATTCGAAAATGGAATGTTGGATGTTCTAGAATTCCAAAATAGAATGTTGGGAGTTCTAGAATTCCAAAATTGTTTGTTGGGAGTTCTAGAATACCAAAATAGAATGTTGGGAGTTCTAGAATTCCAAAATAGTCAGTTAGGAGTTCTAGAATACTAAAATAGAATGTTGGGAGTTCTAGAATTCCAAAATAGAATATTGGGAGTTTTAGAATTCCAAAATAGAATATTGCGAGTTCTAGAATTCCAAAATAGAATGTTGGGAGTTCTAGAATTCCAAAATAGAATGTTTGGAGTTCTAGAATACCAAGATATAATGTTGGTGTTGCAGAATTCCAAAATAGAATGTTGAGAGTTCTAGAATACCAAAATATAATGTTGGGAGTTCTAGAATACTAAAATAGAATGTTGGGAGTTCTAGAATACCAAGGTAAAATGTTGGTGTTGCAGAATTCCAAATTAGAATGTTGGTAGTTCTAGAATTCCAAAATATAATGTTGGTGTTGCAGAATTCTAAAATAGAATGTTGGGAGTTCTAGAATTCGAAAATGGAATGTTGGATGTTCTAGAATTCCAAAATATAATGTTGGTGTTGCAGAATTCTAAAATAGAATGTTGGGAGTTCTAGAATTCGAAAATGGAATGTTGGATGTTCTAGAATTCCAAAATAGAATGTTGGGAGTTCTAGAATTCCAAAATAGATTGTTGAGAGTTCTAGAATTCGAAAATGGAATGTTGGTGTTCTAGAATTACAAAATAGAATGTTGGGAGTTCTAGAATTCCAAAATAGTATGTTGGGAGTTCTAGAATACCAAAATAGAATGTTGGGAGTTATATAATTCCAAAAGAGAATGTTGGGAGTTCTAGAATTCCAAAATAGAATGTTGGGGGTTCTAAAATTTCAAAAAAGAATGTTGGTAGTTCTAGAATTCAAAAAAAGAATGTTGGTGTTGCAGAATTCCAAAATAGAATGTTGGGAGTTCTAGAATACTAAAATAGAATGTTGGGAGTTCTAGAATTACAAAATAGAATATTGACAGTTTTAAAATTCCAAAATAGAATGTTGGTAGCTCTAGAATTTCAAAAAGAATGTTGGGAGTTCTAGAATTCCAAAAATAGTATGTTAGTAGTTCTAGAATACTAAAATAGAATGTTGGGAGTTCTAGAATACCAAGGTAAAATGTTGGTGTTGCAGAATTCCAAATTAGAATGTTGGTAGTTCTAGAATTCCAAAATATAATGTTGGTGTTGCAGAATTCTAAAATAGAATGTTGGGAGTTCTAGAATTCGAAAATGGAATGTTGGATGTTCTAGAATTCCAAAATAGAATGTTGGGAGTTCTAGAATTCCAAAATTGTTTGTTGGGAGTTCTAGAATACCAAAATAGAATGTTGGGAGTTCTAGAATTCCAAAATAGTCAGTTAGGAGTTCTAGAATACTAAAATAGAATGTTGGGAGTTCTAGAATTCTAAAATAGAATGTTGGGAGTTCTAGAATTCGAAAATGGAATGTTGGATGTTCTAGAATTCCAAAATAGAATGTTGGGAGTTCTAGAATTCCAAAATTGTTTGTTGGGAGTTCTAGAATACCAAAATAGAATGTTGGGAGTTCTAGAATTCCAAAATAGTCTGTTAGGAGTTCTAGAATACTAAAATAGAATGTTGGGAGTTCTAGAATTCCAAAATAGAATATTGGGAGTTCTAGAATTCCAAAATAGAATATTGCGAGTTCTAGAATTCCAAAATAGAATGTTGGGAGTTCTAGAATACTAAAATAGAATGTTGGGAGTTCTCGAATTACAAAATAGAATATTGACAGTTTTAAAATTCCAAAATAGAATGTTGGTAGCTCTAGAATTTCAAAAAGAATGTTGGGAGTTCTAGAATTCCAAAAATAGTATGTTAGGAGTTCTAGAATACTAAAATAGAATGTTGGGAGTTCTAGAATACCAAGGTAAAATGTTGGTGTTGCAGAATTCCAAATTAGAATGTTGGTAGTTCTAGAATTCCAAAATATAATGTTGGTGTTGCAGAATTCTAAAATAGAATGTTGGGAGTTCTAGAATTCGAAAATGGAATGTTGGATGTTCTAGAATTCCAAAATAGAATGTTGGGAGTTCTAGAATTCCAAAATTGTTTGTTGGGAGTTCTAGAATACCAAAATAGAATGTTGGGAGTTCTAGAATTCCAAAATAGTCAGTTAGGAGTTCTAGAATACTAAAATAGAATGTTGGGAGTTCTAGAATTCCAAAATAGAATATTGGGAGTTTTAGAATTCCAAAATAGAATATTGCGAGTTCTAGAATTCCAAAATAGAATGTTGGGAGTTCTAGAATTCCAAAATAGAATGTTTGGAGTTCTAGAATACCAAGATATAATGTTGGTGTTGCAGAATTCCAAAATAGAATGTTGAGAGTTCTAGAATACCAAAATATAATGTTGGGAGTTCTAGAATTCCAAAATAGAATATTGGGAGTTCTAGAAGTCCAAGATAGAATGTTGGGAGTTCTAGAATTCCTATATAGAATGTTGGGAGTTCATGAATTCCACAATAGAATGTTGTTAGTTCTAGAATTCCAAAATAGAATGTTGGGAGTTCTAGAATACTAAAATAGAATGTTGGGAGTTCTATAATTCCAAAATAGAATGTTGGGAGTTCCAGAATTCCAAAATAGAATGTTGAGAGTTCTAGAATTCCAAAATAGAATGTTTGTGTTGCAGAATTCCAAAATAGAATGTTGGGAGTTCTAGAATACCAAGATAAAATGTTGGTGTTGCAGAATTCCAAAATAGAATGTTGGGAGTTCTAGAATTCGAAAATGGAATGTTGGTGTTCTAGAATTACAAAATAGAATGTTGGGAGTTCTAGAATTCCAAAATAGAATGTTGAGAGTTCTAGAATTCCAAAATAGTATGTTGGGAGTTCTAGAATACCAAAATAGAATGTTGGGAGTTCTAGAATTCCAAAATAGTCAGTTAGGAGTTCTAGAATACTAAAATAGAATGTTGGGAGTTCTAGAATTCCAAAATAGAATATTGGGAGTTCTAGAATTCCAAAATAGAATATTGCGAGTTCTAGAATTACAAAATAGAATGTTGGGAGTTCTAGAATTCCAAAATAGAATGTTTGGAGTTCTAGAATACCAAGATATAATGTTGGTGTTGCAGAATTCCAAAATAGAATGTTGAGAGTTCTAGAATACCAAAATATAATGTTGGGAGTTCTAGAATTCCAAAATAGAATATTGGGAGTTCTAGAAGTCCAAGATAGAATGTTGGGAGTTCTAGAATTCCTATATAGAATGTTGGGAGTTCATGAATTCCACAATAGAATGTTGTTAGTTCTAGAATTCCAAAATAGAATGTTGGGAGTTCTAGAATACTAAAATAGACTGTTGGGAGTTCTATAATTCCAAAATAGAATGTTGGGAGTTCCAGAATTCCAAAATAGAATGTTGAGAGATCTAGAATTCCAAAATAGAATGTTTGTGTTGCAGAATTCCAAAATAGAATGTTGGGAGTTCTAGAATACCAAGATAAAATGTTGGTGTTGCAGAATTCCAAAATAGAATGTTGGGAGTTCTAGAATTCGAAAATGGAATGTTGGTGTTCTAGAATTACAAAATAGAATGTTGGGAGTTCTAGAATTCCAAAATAGATTGTTGAGAGTTCTAGAATTCGAAAATGGAATGTTGGTGTTCTAGAATTACAAAATAGAATGTTGGGAGTTCTAGAATTCCAAAATAGTATGTTGGGAGTTCTAGAATACCAAAATAGAATGTTGGGAGTTATATAATTCCAAAAGAGAATGTTGGGAGTTCTAGAATTCCAAAATAGAATGTTGGGGGTTCTAAAATTTCAAAAAAGAATGTTGGTAGTTCTAGAATTCAAAAAAAGAATGTTGGTGTTGCAGAATTCCAAAATAGAATGTTGGGAGTTCTAGAATACTAAAATAGAATGTTGGGAGTTCTAGAATTACAAAATAGAATATTGACAGTTTTAAAATTCCAAAATAGAATGTTGGTAGCTCTAGAATTTCAAAAAGAATGTTGGGAGTTCTAGATTTCCAAAAATAGTATGTTAGTAGTTCTAGAATACTAAAATAGAATGTTGGGAGTTCTAGAATACCAAGGTAAAATGTTGGTGTTGCAGAATTCCAAATTAGAATGTTGGTAGTTCTAGAATTCCAAAATATAATGTTGGTGTTGCAGAATTCTAAAATAGAATGTTGGGAGTTCTAGAATTCGAAAATGGAATGTTGGATGTTCTAGAATTCCAAAATAGAATGTTGGGAGTTCTAGAATTCCAAAATTGTTTGTTGGGAGTTCTAGAATACCAAAATAGAATGTTGGGAGTTCTAGAATTCCAAAATAGTCAGTTAGGAGTTCTAGAATACTAAAATAGAATGTTGGGAGTTCTAGAATTCTAAAATAGAATGTTGGGAGTTCTAGAATTCGAAAATGGAATGTTGGATGTTCTAGAATTCCAAAATAGAATGTTGGGAGTTCTAGAATTCCAAAATTGTTTGTTGGGAGTTCTAGAATACCAAAATAGAATGTTGGGAGTTCTAGAATTCCAAAATAGTCTGTTAGGAGTTCTAGAATACTAAAATAGAATGTTGGGAGTTCTAGAATTCCAAAATAGAATATTGGGAGTTCTAGAATTCCAAAATAGAATATTGCGAGTTCTAGAATTCCAAAATAGAATGTTGGGAGTTCTAGAATACTAAAATAGAATGTTGGGAGTTCTCGAATTACAAAATAGAATATTGACAGTTTTAAAATTCCAAAATAGAATGTTGGTAGCTCTAGAATTTCAAAAAGAATGTTGGGAGTTCTAGAATTCCAAAAATAGTATGTTAGGAGTTCTAGAATACTAAAATAGAATGTTGGGAGTTCTAGAATACCAAGGTAAAATGTTGGTGTTGCAGAATTCCAAATTAGAATGTTGGTAGTTCTAGAATTCCAAAATATAATGTTGGTGTTGCAGAATTCTAAAATAGAATGTTCGGAGTTCTAGAATTCGAAAATGGAATGTTGGATGTTCTAGAATTCCAAAATAGAATGTTGGGAGTTCTAGAATTCCAAAATTGTTTGTTGGGAGTTCTAGAATACCAAAATAGAATGTTGGGAGTTCTAGAATTCCAAAATAGTCAGTTAGGAGTTCTAGAATACTAAAATAGAATGTTGGGAGTTCTAGAATTCCAAAATAGAATATTGGGAGTTCTAGAATTCCAAAATAGAATATTGCGAGTTCTAGAATTCCAAAATAGAATGTTGGGAGTTCTAGAATTCCAAAATTGTTTGTTGGGAGTTCTAGAATACCAAAATAGAATGTTGGGAGTTCTAGAATTCCAAAATAGTCTGTTAGGAGTTCTAGAATACTAAAATAGAATGTTGGGAGTTCTAGAATACTAAAATAGAATGTTGGGAGTTCTCGAATTACAAAATAGAATATTGACAGTTTTAAAATTCCAAAATAGAATGTTGGTAGCTCTAGAATTTCAAAAAGAATGTTGGGAGTTCTAGAATTCCAAAAATAGTATGTTAGGAGTTCTAGAATACTAAAATAGAATGTTGGGAGTTCTAGAATACCAAGGTAAAATGTTGGTGTTGCAGAATTCCAAATTAGAATGTTGGTAGTTCTAGAATTCCAAAATATAATGTTGGTGTTGCAGAATTCTAAAATAGAATGTTGGGAGTTCTAGAATTCGAAAATGGAATGTTGGATGTTCTAGAATTCCAAAATATAATGTTGGTGTTGCAGAATTCTAAAATAGAATGTTGGGAGTTCTAGAATTCGAAAATGGAATGTTGGATGTTCTAGAATTCCAAAATAGAATGTTGGGAGTTCTAGAATTCCAAAATAGATTGTTGAGAGTTCTAGAATTCGAAAATGGAATGTTGGTGTTCTAGAATTACAAAATAGAATGTTGGGAGTTCTAGAATTCCAAAATAGTATGTTGGGAGTTCTAGAATACCAAAATAGAATGTTGGGAGTTATATAATTCCAAAAGAGAATGTTGGGAGTTCTAGAATTCCAAAATAGAATGTTGGGGGTTCTAAAATTTCAAAAAAGAATGTTGGTAGTTCTAGAATTCAAAAAAAGAATGTTGGTGTTGCAGAATTCCAAAATAGAATGTTGGGAGTTCTAGAATACTAAAATAGAATGTTGGGAGTTCTAGAATTACAAAATAGAATATTGACAGTTTTAAAATTCCAAAATAGAATGTTGGTAGCTCTAGAATTTCAAAAAGAATGTTGGGAGTTCTAGAATTCCAAAAATAGTATGTTAGTAGTTCTAGAATACTAAAATAGAATGTTGGGAGTTCTAGAATACCAAGGTAAAATGTTGGTGTTGCAGAATTCCAAATTAGAATGTTGGTAGTTCTAGAATTCCAAAATATAATGTTGGTGTTGCAGAATTCTAAAATAGAATGTTGGGAGTTCTAGAATTCGAAAATGGAATGTTGGATGTTCTAGAATTCCAAAATAGAATGTTGGGAGTTCTAGAATTCCAAAATTGTTTGTTGGGAGTTCTAGAATACCAAAATAGAATGTTGGGAGTTCTAGAATTCCAAAATAGTCAGTTAGGAGTTCTAGAATACTAAAATAGAATGTTGGGAGTTCTAGAATTCTAAAATAGAATGTTGGGAGTTCTAGAATTCGAAAATGGAATGTTGGATGTTCTAGAATTCCAAAATAGAATGTTGGGAGTTCTAGAATTCCAAAATTGTTTGTTGGGAGTTCTAGAATACCAAAATAGAATGTTGGGAGTTCTAGAATTCCAAAATAGTCTGTTAGGAGTTCTAGAATACTAAAATAGAATGTTGGGAGTTCTAGAATTCCAAAATAGAATATTGGGAGTTCTAGAATTCCAAAATAGAATATTGCGAGTTCTAGAATTCCAAAATAGAATGTTGGGAGTTCTAGAATACTAAAATAGAATGTTGGGAGTTCTCGAATTACAAAATAGAATATTGACAGTTTTAAAATTCCAAAATAGAATGTTGGTAGCTCTAGAATTTCAAAAAGAATGTTGGGAGTTCTAGAATTCCAAAAATAGTATGTTAGGAGTTCTAGAATACTAAAATAGAATGTTGGGAGTTCTAGAATACCAAGGTAAAATGTTGGTGTTGCAGAATTCCAAATTAGAATGTTGGTAGTTCTAGAATTCCAAAATATAATGTTGGTGTTGCAGAATTCTAAAATAGAATGTTGGGAGTTCTAGAATTCGAAAATGGAATGTTGGATGTTCTAGAATTCCAAAATAGAATGTTGGGAGTTCTAGAATTCCAAAATTGTTTGTTGGGAGTTCTAGAATACCAAAATAGAATGTTGGGAGTTCTAGAATTCCAAAATAGTCAGTTAGGAGTTCTAGAATACTAAAATAGAATGTTGGGAGTTCTAGAATTCCAAAATAGAATATTGGGAGTTTTAGAATTCCAAAATAGAATATTGCGAGTTCTAGAATTCCAAAATAGAATGTTGGGAGTTCTAGAATTCCAAAATAGAATGTTTGGAGTTCTAGAATACCAAGATATAATGTTGGTGTTGCAGAATTCCAAAATAGAATGTTGAGAGTTCTAGAATACCAAAATATAATGTTGGGAGTTCTAGAATTCCAAAATAGAATATTGGGAGTTCTAGAAGTCCAAGATAGAATGTTGGGAGTTCTAGAATTCCTATATAGAATGTTGGGAGTTCATGAATTCCACAATAGAATGTTGTTAGTTCTAGAATTCCAAAATAGAATGTTGGAAGTTCTAGAATACTAAAATAGAATGTTGGGAGTTCTATAATTCCAAAATAGAATGTTGGGAGTTCCAGAATTCCAAAATAGAATGTTGAGAGTTCTAGAATTCCAAAATAGAATGTTTGTGTTGCAGAATTCCAAAATAGAATGTTGGGAGTTCTAGAATACCAAGATAAAATGTTGGTGTTGCAGAATTCCAAAATAGAATGTTGGGAGTTCTAGAATTCGAAAATGGAATGTTGGTGTTCTAGAATTACAAAATAGAATGTTGGGAGTTCTAGAATTCCAAAATAGAATGTTGAGAGTTCTAGAATTCCAAAATAGTATGTTGGGAGTTCTAGAATACCAAAATAGAATGTTGGGAGTTCTAGAATTCCAAAATAGTCAGTTAGGAGTTCTAGAATACTAAAATAGAATGTTGGGAGTTCTAGAATTCCAAAATAGAATATTGGGAGTTCTAGAATTCCAAAATAGAATATTGCGAGTTCTAGAATTACAAAATAGAATGTTGGGAGTTCTAGAATTCCAAAATAGAATGTTTGGAGTTCTAGAATACCAAGATATAATGTTGGTGTTGCAGAATTCCAAAATAGAATGTTGAGAGTTCTAGAATACCAAAATATAATGTTGGGAGTTCTAGAATTCCAAAATAGAATATTGGGAGTTCTAGAAGTCCAAGATAGAATGTTGGGAGTTCTAGAATTCCTATATAGAATGTTGGGAGTTCATGAATTCCACAATAGAATGTTGTTAGTTCTAGAATTCCAAAATAGAATGTTGGGAGTTCTAGAATACTAAAATAGACTGTTGGGAGTTCTATAATTCCAAAATAGAATGTTGGGAGTTCCAGAATTCCAAAATAGAATGTTGAGAGATCTAGAATTCCAAAATAGAATGTTTGTGTTGCAGAATTCCAAAATAGAATGTTGGGAGTTCTAGAATACCAAGATAAAATGTTGGTGTTGCAGAATTCCAAAATAGAATGTTGGGAGTTCTAGAATTCGAAAATGGAATGTTGGTGTTCTAGAATTACAAAATAGAATGTTGGGAGTTCTAGAATTCCAAAATAGATTGTTGAGAGTTCTAGAATTCGAAAATGGAATGTTGGTGTTCTAGAATTACAAAATAGAATGTTGGGAGTTCTAGAATTCCAAAATAGTATGTTGGGAGTTCTAGAATACCAAAATAGAATGTTGGGAGTTATATAATTCCAAAAGAGAATGTTGGGAGTTCTAGAATTCCAAAATAGAATGTTGGGGGTTCTAAAATTTCAAAAAAGAATGTTGGTAGTTCTAGAATTCAAAAAAAGAATGTTGGTGTTGCAGAATTCCAAAATAGAATGTTGGGAGTTCTAGAATACTAAAATAGAATGTTGGGAGTTCTAGAATTACAAAATAGAATATTGACAGTTTTAAAATTCCAAAATAGAATGTTGGTAGCTCTAGAATTTCAAAAAGAATGTTGGGAGTTCTAGAATTCCAAAAATAGTATGTTAGTAGTTCTAGAATACTAAAATAGAATGTTGGGAGTTCTAGAATACCAAGGTAAAATGTTGGTGTTGCAGAATTCCAAATTAGAATGTTGGTAGTTCTAGAATTCCAAAATATAATGTTGGTGTTGCAGAATTCTAAAATAGAATGTTGGGAGTTCTAGAATTCGAAAATGGAATGTTGGATGTTCTAGAATTCCAAAATAGAATGTTGGGAGTTCTAGAATTCCAAAATTGTTTGTTGGGAGTTCTAGAATACCAAAATAGAATGTTGGGAGTTCTAGAATTCCAAAATAGTCAGTTAGGAGTTCTAGAATACTAAAATAGAATGTTGGGAGTTCTAGAATTCTAAAATAGAATGTTGGGAGTTCTAGAATTCGAAAATGGAATGTTGGATGTTCTAGAATTCCAAAATAGAATGTTGGGAGTTCTAGAATTCCAAAATTGTTTGTTGGGAGTTCTAGAATACCAAAATAGAATGTTGGGAGTTCTAGAATTCCAAAATAGTCTGTTAGGAGTTCTAGAATACTAAAATAGAATGTTGGGAGTTCTAGAATTCCAAAATAGAATATTGGGAGTTCTAGAATTCCAAAATAGAATATTGCGAGTTCTAGAATTCCAAAATAGAATGTTGGGAGTTCTAGAATACTAAAATAGAATGTTGGGAGTTCTCGAATTACAAAATAGAATATTGACAGTTTTAAAATTCCAAAATAGAATGTTGGTAGCTCTAGAATTTCAAAAAGAATGTTGGGAGTTCTAGAATTCCAAAAATAGTATGTTAGGAGTTCTAGAATACTAAAATAGAATGTTGGGAGTTCTAGAATACCAAGGTAAAATGTTGGTGTTGCAGAATTCCAAATTAGAATGTTGGTAGTTCTAGAATTCCAAAATATAATGTTGGTGTTGCAGAATTCTAAAATAGAATGTTCGGAGTTCTAGAATTCGAAAATGGAATGTTGGATGTTCTAGAATTCCAAAATAGAATGTTGGGAGTTCTAGAATTCCAAAATTGTTTGTTGGGAGTTCTAGAATACCAAAATAGAATGTTGGGAGTTCTAGAATTCCAAAATAGTCAGTTAGGAGTTCTAGAATACTAAAATAGAATGTTGGGAGTTCTAGAATTCCAAAATAGAATATTGGGAGTTCTAGAATTCCAAAATAGAATATTGCGAGTTCTAGAATTCCAAAATAGAATGTTGGGAGTTCTAGAATTCCAAAATAGAATGTTTGGAGTTCTAGAATACCAAGATATAATGTTGGTGTTGCAGAATTCCAAAATAGAATGTTGAGAGTTCTAGAATACCAAAATATAATGTTGGGAGTTCTAGAATTCCAAAATAGAATATTGGGAGTTCTAGAAGTCCAAGATAGAATGTTGGGAGTTCTAGAATTCCTATATAGAATGTTGGGAGTTCATGAATTCCACAATAGAATGTTGTTAGTTCTAGAATTCCAAAATAGAATGTTGGGAGTTCTAGAATACTAAAATAGAATGTTGGGAGTTCTATAATTCCAAAATAGAATGTTGGGAGTTCCAGAATTCCAAAATAGAATGTTGAGAGTTCTAGAATTCCAAAATAGAATGTTTGTGTTGCAGAATTCCAAAATAGAATGTTGGGAGTTCTAGAATACCAAGATAAAATGTTGGTGTTGCAGAATTCCAAAATAGAATGTTGGGAGTTCTAGAATTCGAAAATGGAATGTTGGTGTTCTAGAATTACAAAATAGAATGTTGGGAGTTCTAGAATTCCAAAATAGAATGTTGAGAGTTCTAGAATTCCAAAATAGTATGTTGGGAGTTCTAGAATACCAAAATAGAATGTTGGGAGTTATATAATTCCAAAAGAGAATGTTGGGAGTTCTAGAATTCCAAAATAGAATATTGGGGGTTCTAAAATTTCAAAAAAGAATGTTGGTAGTTCTAGAATTCAAAAAAAGAATGTTGGTGTTGCAGAATTCCAAAATAGAATGTTGGGAGTTCTAGAATACTAAAATAGAATGTTGGGAGTTCTAGAATTACAAAATAGAATATTGACAGTTTTAAAATTCCAAAATAGAATGTTGGTAGCTCTAGAATTTCAAAAAGAATGTTGGGAGTTCTAGAATTCCAAAAATAGTATGTTAGGAGTTCTAGAATACTAAAATAGAATGTTGGGAGTTCTAGAATAGCAAGGTAAAATGTTGGTGTTGCAGAATTCCAAATTAGAATGTTGGTAGTTCTAGAATTCCAAAATATAATGTTGGTGTTGCAGAATTCTAAAATAGAATGTTGGGAGTTCTAGAATTCGAAAATGGAATGTTGGATGTTCTAGAATTCCAAAATAGAATGTTGGGAGTTCTAGAATTCCAAAATAGATTGTTGAGAGTTCTAGAATTCGAAAATGGAATGTTGGTGTTCTAGAATTACAAAATAGAATGTTGGGAGTTCTAGAATTCCAAAATAGTATGTTGGGAGTTCTAGAATACCAAAATAGAATGTTGGGAGTTATATAATTCCAAAAGAGAATGTTGGGAGTTCTAGAATTCCAAAATAGAATGTTGGGGGTTCTAAAATTTCAAAAAAGAATGTTGGTAGTTCTAGAATTCAAAAAAAGAATGTTGGTGTTGCAGAATTCCAAAATAGAATGTTGGGAGTTCTAGAATACTAAAATAGAATGTTGGGAGTTCTAGAATTACAAAATAGAATATTGACAGTTTTAAAATTCCAAAATAGAATGTTGGTAGCTCTAGAATTTCAAAAAGAATGTTGGGAGTTCTAGAATTCCAAAAATAGTATGTTAGTAGTTCTAGAATACTAAAATAGAATGTTGGGAGTTCTAGAATACCAAGGTAAAATGTTGGTGTTGCAGAATTCCAAATTAGAATGTTGGTAGTTCTAGAATTCCAAAATATAATGTTGGTGTTGCAGAATTCTAAAATAGAATGTTGGGAGTTCTAGAATTCGAAAATGGAATGTTGGATGTTCTAGAATTCCAAAATAGAATGTTGGGAGTTCTAGAATTCCAAAATTGTTTGTTGGGAGTTCTAGAATACCAAAATAGAATGTTGGGAGTTCTAGAATTCCAAAATAGTCAGTTAGGAGTTCTAGAATACTAAAATAGAATGTTGGGAGTTCTAGAATTCTAAAATAGAATGTTGGGAGTTCTAGAATTCGAAAATGGAATGTTGGATGTTCTAGAATTCCAAAATAGAATGTTGGGAGTTCTAGAATTCCAAAATTGTTTGTTGGGAGTTCTAGAATACCAAAATAGAATGTTGGGAGTTCTAGAATTCCAAAATAGTCTGTTAGGAGTTCTAGAATACTAAAATAGAATGTTGGGAGTTCTAGAATTCCAAAATAGAATATTGGGAGTTCTAGAATTCCAAAATAGAATATTGCGAGTTCTAGAATTCCAAAATAGAATGTTGGGAGTTCTAGAATACTAAAATAGAATGTTGGGAGTTCTCGAATTACAAAATAGAATATTGACAGTTTTAAAATTCCAAAATAGAATGTTGGTAGCTCTAGAATTTCAAAAAGAATGTTGGGAGTTCTAGAATTCCAAAAATAGTATGTTAGGAGTTCTAGAATACTAAAATAGAATGTTGGGAGTTCTAGAATACCAAGGTAAAATGTTGGTGTTGCAGAATTCCAAATTAGAATGTTGGTAGTTCTAGAATTCCAAAATATAATGTTGGTGTTGCAGAATTCTAAAATAGAATGTTGGGAGTTCTAGAATTCGAAAATGGAATGTTGGATGTTCTAGAATTCCAAAATATAATGTTGGTGTTGCAGAATTCTAAAATAGAATGTTGGGAGTTCTAGAATTCGAAAATGGAATGTTGGATGTTCTAGAATTCCAAAATAGAATGTTGGGAGTTCTAGAATTCCAAAATAGATTGTTGAGAGTTCTAGAATTCGAAAATGGAATGTTGGTGTTCTAGAATTACAAAATAGAATGTTGGGAGTTCTAGAATTCCAAAATAGTATGTTGGGAGTTCTAGAATACCTAAATAGAATGTTGGGAGTTATATAATTCCAAAAGAGAATGTTGGGAGTTCTAGAATTCCAAAATAGAATGTTGGGGGTTCTAAAATTTCAAAAAAGAATGTTGGTAGTTCTAGAATTCAAAAAAAGAATGTTGGTGTTGCAGAATTCCAAAATAGAATGTTGGGAGTTCTAGAATACTAAAATAGAATGTTGGGAGTTCTAGAATTACAAAATAGAATATTGACAGTTTTAAAATTCCAAAATAGAATGTTGGTAGCTCTAGAATTTCAAAAAGAATGTTGGGAGTTCTAGAATTCCAAAAATAGTATGTTAGTAGTTCTAGAATACTAAAATAGAATGTTGGGAGTTCTAGAATACCAAGGTAAAATGTTGGTGTTGCAGAATTCCAAATTAGAATGTTGGTAGTTCTAGAATTCCAAAATATAATGTTGGTGTTGCAGAATTCTAAAATAGAATGTTGGGAGTTCTAGAATTCGAAAATGGAATGTTGGATGTTCTAGAATTCCAAAATAGAATGTTGGGAGTTCTAGAATTCCAAAATTGTTTGTTGGGAGTTCTAGAATACCAAAATAGAATGTTGGGAGTTCTAGAATTCCAAAATAGTCAGTTAGGAGTTCTAGAATACTAAAATAGAATGTTGGGAGTTCTAGAATTCTAAAATAGAATGTTGGGAGTTCTAGAATTCGAAAATGGAATGTTGGATGTTCTAGAATTCCAAAATAGAATGTTGGGAGTTCTAGAATTCCAAAATTGTTTGTTGGGAGTTCTAGAATACCAAAATAGAATGTTGGGAGTTCTAGAATTCCAAAATAGTCTGTTAGGAGTTCTAGAATACTAAAATAGAATGTTGGGAGTTCTAGAATTCCAAAATAGAATATTGGGAGTTCTAGAATTCCAAAATAGAATATTGCGAGTTCTAGAATTCCAAAATAGAATGTTGGGAGTTCTAGAATACTAAAATAGAATGTTGGGAGTTCTCGAATTACAAAATAGAATATTGACAGTTTTAAAATTCCAAAATAGAATGTTGGTAGCTCTAGAATTTCAAAAAGAATGTTGGGAGTTCTAGAATTCCAAAAATAGTATGTTAGGAGTTCTAGAATACTAAAATAGAATGTTGGGAGTTCTAGAATACCAAGGTAAAATGTTGGTGTTGCAGAATTCCAAATTAGAATGTTGGTAGTTCTAGAATTCCAAAATATAATGTTGGTGTTGCAGAATTCTAAAATAGAATGTTGGGAGTTCTAGAATTCGAAAATGGAATGTTGGATGTTCTAGAATTCCAAAATAGAATGTTGGGAGTTCTAGAATTCCAAAATTGTTTGTTGGGAGTTCTAGAATACCAAAATAGAATGTTGGGAGTTCTAGAATTCCAAAATAGTCAGTTAGGAGTTCTAGAATACTAAAATAGAATGTTGGGAGTTCTAGAATTCCAAAATAGAATATTGGGAGTTTTAGAATTCCAAAATAGAATATTGCGAGTTCTAGAATTCCAAAATAGAATGTTGGGAGTTCTAGAATTCCAAAATAGAATGTTTGGAGTTCTAGAATACCAAGATATAATGTTGGTGTTGCAGAATTCCAAAATAGAATGTTGAGAGTTCTAGAATACCAAAATATAATGTTGGGAGTTCTAGAATTCCAAAATAGAATATTGGGAGTTCTAGAAGTCCAAGATAGAATGTTGGGAGTTCTAGAATTCCTATATAGAATGTTGGGAGTTCATGAATTCCACAATAGAATGTTGTTAGTTCTAGAATTCCAAAATAGAATGTTGGGAGTTCTAGAATACTAAAATAGAATGTTGGGAGTTCTATAATTCCAAAATAGAATGTTGGGAGTTCCAGAATTCCAAAATAGAATGTTGAGAGTTCTAGAATTCCAAAATAGAATGTTTGTGTTGCAGAATTCCAAAATAGAATGTTGGGAGTTCTAGAATACCAAGATAAAATGTTGGTGTTGCAGAATTCCAAAATAGAATGTTGGGAGTTCTAGAATTCGAAAATGGAATGTTGGTGTTCTAGAATTACAAAATAGAATGTTGGGAGTTCTAGAATTCCAAAATAGAATGTTGAGAGTTCTAGAATTCCAAAATAGTATGTTGGGAGTTCTAGAATACCAAAATAGAATGTTGGGAGTTATATAATTCCAAAAGAGAATGTTGGGAGTTCTAGAATTCCAAAATAGAATATTGGGGGTTCTAAAATTTCAAAAAAGAATGTTGGTAGTTCTAGAATTCAAAAAAAGAATGTTGGTGTTGCAGAATTCCAAAATAGAATGTTGGGAGTTCTAGAATACTAAAATAGAATGTTGGGAGTTCTAGAATTACAAAATAGAATATTGACAGTTTTAAAATTCCAAAATAGAATGTTGGTAGCTCTAGAATTTCAAAAAGAATGTTGGGAGTTCTAGAATTCCAAAAATAGTATGTTAGGAGTTCTAGAATACTAAAATAGAATGTTGGGAGTTCTAGAATACCAAGGTAAAATGTTGGTGTTGCAGAATTCCAAATTAGAATGTTGGTAGTTCTAGAATTCCAAAATATAATGTTGGTGTTGCAGAATTCTAAAATAGAATGTTGGGAGTTCTAGAATTCGAAAATGGAATGTTGGATGTTCTAGAATTCCAAAATAGAATGTTGGGAGTTCTAGAATTCCAAAATTGTTTGTTGGGAGTTCTAGAATACCAAAATAGAATGTTGGGAGTTCTAGAATTCCAAAATAGTCAGTTAGGAGTTCTAGAACACTAAAATAGAATGTTGGGAGTTCTAGAATTCCAAAATAGAATATTGGGAGTTCTAGAATTCCAAAATAGAATATTGCGAGTTCTAGAATTACAAAATAGAATGTTGGGAGTTCTAGAATTCAAAAATAGAATGTTTGGAGTTCTAGAATACCAAGATATAATGTTGGTGTTGCAGAATTCCAAAATAGAATGTTGAGAGTTCTAGAATACCAAAATATAATGTTGGGAGTTCTAGAATTCCAAAATAGAATATTGGGAGTTCTAGAAGTCCAAGATAGAATGTTGGGAGTTCTAGAATTCCTATATAGAATGTTGGGAGTTCATGAATTCCACAATAGAATGTTGTTAGTTCTAGAATTCCAAAATAGAATGTTGGGAGTTCTAGAATACTAAAATAGACTGTTGGGAGTTCTATAATTCCAAAATAGAATGTTGGGAGTTCCAGAATTCCAAAATAGAATGTTGAGAGATCTAGAATTCCAAAATAGAATGTTTGTGTTGCAGAATTCCAAAATAGAATGTTGGGAGTTCTAGAATACCAAGATAAAATGTTGGTGTTGCAGAATTCCAAAATAGAATGTTGGGAGTTCTAGAATTCGAAAATGGAATGTTGGTGTTCTAGAATTACAAAATAGAATGTTGGGAGTTCTAGAATTCCAAAATAGATTGTTGAGAGTTCTAGAATTCGAAAATGGAATGTTGGTGTTCTAGAATTACAAAATAGAATGTTGGGAGTTCTAGAATTCCAAAATAGTATGTTGGGAGTTCTAGAATACCAAAATAGAATGTTGGGAGTTATATAATTCCAAAAGAGAATGTTGGGAGTTCTAGAATTCCAAAATAGAATATTGGGGGTTCTAAAATTTCAAAAAAGAATGTTGGTAGTTCTAGAATTCAAAAAAAGAATGTTGGTGTTGCAGAATTCCAAAATAGAATGTTGGGAGTTCTAGAATACTAAAATAGAATGTTGGGAGTTCTAGAATTACAAAATAGAATATTGACAGTTTTAAAATTCCAAAATAGAATGTTGGTAGCTCTAGAATTTCAAAAAGAATGTTGGGAGTTCTAGAATTCCAAAAATAGTATGTTAGGAGTTCTAGAATACTAAAATAGAATGTTGGGAGTTCTAGAATACCAAGGTAAAATGTTGGTGTTGCAGAATTCCAAATTAGAATGTTGGTAGTTCTAGAATTCCAAAATATAATGTTGGTGTTGCAGAATTCTAAAATAGAATGTTGGGAGTTCTAGAATTCGAAAATGGAATGTTGGATGTTCTAGAATTCCAAAATAGAATGTTGGGAGTTCTAGAATTCCAAAATTGTTTGTTGGGAGTTCTAGAATACCAAAATAGAATGTTGGGAGTTCTAGAATTCCAAAATAGTCAGTTAGGAGTTCTAGAATACTAAAATAGAATGTTGGGAGTTCTAGAATTCTAAAATAGAATGTTGGGAGTTCTAGAATTCGAAAATGGAATGTTGGATGTTCTAGAATTCCAAAATAGAATGTTGGGAGTTCTAGAATTCCAAAATTGTTTGTTGGGAGTTCTAGAATACCAAAATAGAATGTTGGGAGTTCTAGAATTCCAAAATAGTCTGTTAGGAGTTCTAGAATACTAAAATAGAATGTTGGGAGTTCTAGAATTCCAAAATAGAATATTGGGAGTTCTAGAATTCCAAAATAGAATATTGCGAGTTCTAGAATTCCAAAATAGAATGTTGGGAGTTCTAGAATACTAAAATAGAATGTTGGGAGTTCTCGAATTACAAAATAGAATATTGACAGTTTTAAAATTCCAAAATAGAATGTTGGTAGCTCTAGAATTTCAAAAAGAATGTTGGGAGTTCTAGAATTCCAAAAATAGTATGTTAGGAGTTCTAGAATACTAAAATAGAATGTTGGGAGTTCTAGAATACCAAGGTAAAATGTTGGTGTTGCAGAATTCCAAATTAGAATGTTGGTAGTTCTAGAATTCCAAAATATAATGTTGGTGTTGCAGAATTCTAAAATAGAATGTTGGGAGTTCTAGAATTCGAAAATGGAATGTTGGATGTTCTAGAATTCCAAAATAGAATGTTGGGAGTTCTAGAATTCCAAAATTGTTTGTTGGGAGTTCTAGAATACCAAAATAGAATGTTGGGAGTTCTAGAATTCCAAAATAGTCAGTTAGGAGTTCTAGAATACTAAAATAGAATGTTGGGAGTTCTAGAATTCCAAAATAGAATATTGGGAGTTCTAGAATTCCAAAATAGAATATTGCGAGTTCTAGAATTCCAAAATAGAATGTTGGGAGTTCTAGAATTCCAAAATAGAATGTTTGGAGTTCTAGAATACCAAGATATAATGTTGGTGTTGCAGAATTCCAAAATAGAATGTTGAGAGTTCTAGAATACCAAAATATAATGTTGGGAGTTCTAGAATTCCAAAATAGAATATTGGGAGTTCTAGAAGTCCAAGATAGAATGTTGGGAGTTCTAGAATTCCTATATAGAATGTTGGGAGTTCATGAATTCCACAATAGAATGTTGTTAGTTCTAGAATTCCAAAATAGAATGTTGGGAGTTCTAGAATACTAAAATAGAATGTTGGGAGTTCTATAATTCCAAAATAGAATGTTGGGAGTTCCAGAATTCCAAAATAGAATGTTGAGAGTTCTAGAATTCCAAAATAGAATGTTTGTGTTGCAGAATTCCAAAATAGAATGTTGGGAGTTCTAGAATACCAAGATAAAATGTTGGTGTTGCAGAATTCCAAAATAGAATGTTGGGAGTTCTAGAATTCGAAAATGGAATGTTGGTGTTCTAGAATTACAAAATAGAATGTTGGGAGTTCTAGAATTCCAAAATAGAATGTTGAGAGTTCTAGAATTCCAAAATAGTATGTTGGGAGTTCTAGAATACCAAAATAGAATGTTGGGAGTTATATAATTCCAAAAGAGAATGTTGGGAGTTCTAGAATTCCAAAATAGAATATTGGGGGTTCTAAAATTTCAAAAAAGAATGTTGGTAGTTCTAGAATTCAAAAAAAGAATGTTGGTGTTGCAGAATTCCAAAATAGAATGTTGGGAGTTCTAGAATACTAAAATAGAATGTTGGGAGTTCTAGAATTACAAAATAGAATATTGACAGTTTTAAAATTCCAAAATAGAATGTTGGTAGCTCTAGAATTTCAAAAAGAATGTTGGGAGTTCTAGAATTCCAAAAATAGTATGTTAGTAGTTCTAGAATACTAAAATAGAATGTTGGGAGTTCTAGAATACCAAGGTAAAATGTTGGTGTTGCAGAATTCCAAATTAGAATGTTGGTAGTTCTAGAATTCCAAAATATAATGTTGGTGTTGCAGAATTCTAAAATAGAATGTTGGGAGTTCTAGAATTCGAAAATGGAATGTTGGATGTTCTAGAATTCCAAAATAGAATGTTGGGAGTTCTAGAATTCCAAAATTGTTTGTTGGGAGTTCTAGAATACCAAAATAGAATGTTGGGAGTTCTAGAATTCCAAAATAGTCAGTTAGGAGTTCTAGAATACTAAAATAGAATGTTGGGAGTTCTAGAATTCTAAAATAGAATGTTGGGAGTTCTAGAATTCGAAAATGGAATGTTGGATGTTCTAGAATTCCAAAATAGAATGTTGGGAGTTCTAGAATTCCAAAATTGTTTGTTGGGAGTTCTAGAATACCAAAATAGAATGTTGGGAGTTCTAGAATTCCAAAATAGTCTGTTAGGAGTTCTAGAATACTAAAATAGAATGTTGGGAGTTCTAGAATTCCAAAATAGAATATTGGGAGTTCTAGAATTCCAAAATAGAATATTGCGAGTTCTAGAATTCCAAAATAGAATGTTGGGAGTTCTAGAATACTAAAATAGAATGTTGGGAGTTCTCGAATTACAAAATAGAATATTGACAGTTTTAAAATTCCAAAATAGAATGTTGGTAGCTCTAGAATTTCAAAAAGAATGTTGGGAGTTCTAGAATTCCAAAAATAGTATGTTAGGAGTTCTAGAATACTAAAATAGAATGTTGGGAGTTCTAGAATACCAAGGTAAAATGTTGGTGTTGCAGAATTCCAAATTAGAATGTTGGTAGTTCTAGAATTCCAAAATATAATGTTGGTGTTGCAGAATTCTAAAATAGAATGTTGGGAGTTCTAGAATTCGAAAATGGAATGTTGGATGTTCTAGAATTCCAAAATAGAATGTTGGGAGTTCTAGAATTCCAAAATTGTTTGTTGGGAGTTCTAGAATACCAAAATAGAATGTTGGGAGTTCTAGAATTCCAAAATAGTCAGTTAGGAGTTCTAGAATACTAAAATAGAATGTTGGGAGTTCTAGAATTCCAAAATAGAATATTGGGAGTTCTAGAATTCCAAAATAGAATATTGCGAGTTCTAGAATTCCAAAATAGAATGTTGGGAGTTCTAGAATTCCAAAATAGAATGTTTGGAGTTCTAGAATACCAAGATATAATGTTGGTGTTGCAGAATTCCAAAATAGAATGTTGAGAGTTCTAGAATACCAAAATATAATGTTGGGAGTTCTAGAATTCCAAAATAGAATATTGGGAGTTCTAGAAGTCCAAGATAGAATGTTGGGAGTTCTAGAATTCCTATATAGAATGTTGGGAGTTCATGAATTCCACAATAGAATGTTGTTAGTTCTAGAATTCCAAAATAGAATGTTGGGAGTTCTAGAATACTAAAATAGAATGTTGGGAGTTCTATAATTCCAAAATAGAATGTTGGGAGTTCCAGAATTCCAAAATAGAATGTTGAGAGTTCTAGAATTCCAAAATAGAATGTTTGTGTTGCAGAATTCCAAAATAGAATGTTGGGAGTTCTAGAATACCAAGATAAAATGTTGGTGTTGCAGAATTCCAAAATAGAATGTTGGGAGTTCTAGAATTCGAAAATGGAATGTTGGTGTTCTAGAATTACAAAATAGAATGTTGGGAGTTCTAGAATTCCAAAATAGAATGTTGAGAGTTCTAGAATTCCAAAATAGTATGTTGGGAGTTCTAGAATACCAAAATAGAATGTTGGGAGTTATATAATTCCAAAAGAGAATGTTGGGAGTTCTAGAATTCCAAAATAGAATATTGGGGGTTCTAAAATTTCAAAAAAGAATGTTGGTAGTTCTAGAATTCAAAAAAAGAATGTTGGTGTTGCAGAATTCCAAAATAGAATGTTGGGAGTTCTAGAATACTAAAATAGAATGTTGGGAGTTCTAGAATTACAAAATAGAATATTGACAGTTTTAAAATTCCAAAATAGAATGTTGGTAGCTCTAGAATTTCAAAAAGAATGTTGGGAGTTCTAGAATTCCAAAAATAGTATGTTAGGAGTTCTAGAATACTAAAATAGAATGTTGGGAGTTCTAGAATAGCAAGGTAAAATGTTGGTGTTGCAGAATTCCAAATTAGAATGTTGGTAGTTCTAGAATTCCAAAATATAATGTTGGTGTTGCAGAATTCTAAAATAGAATGTTGGGAGTTCTAGAATTCGAAAATGGAATGTTGGATGTTCTAGAATTCCAAAATAGAATGTTGGGAGTTCTAGAATTCCAAAATAGATTGTTGAGAGTTCTAGAATTCGAAAATGGAATGTTGGTGTTCTAGAATTACAAAATAGAATGTTGGGAGTTCTAGAATTCCAAAATAGTATGTTGGGAGTTCTAGAATACCAAAATAGAATGTTGGGAGTTATATAATTCCAAAAGAGAATGTTGGGAGTTCTAGAATTCCAAAATAGAATGTTGGGGGTTCTAAAATTTCAAAAAAGAATGTTGGTAGTTCTAGAATTCAAAAAAAGAATGTTGGTGTTGCAGAATTCCAAAATAGAATGTTGGGAGTTCTAGAATACTAAAATAGAATGTTGGGAGTTCTAGAATTACAAAATAGAATATTGACAGTTTTAAAATTCCAAAATAGAATGTTGGTAGCTCTAGAATTTCAAAAAGAATGTTGGGAGTTCTAGAATTCCAAAAATAGTATGTTAGTAGTTCTAGAATACTAAAATAGAATGTTGGGAGTTCTAGAATACCAAGGTAAAATGTTGGTGTTGCAGAATTCCAAATTAGAATGTTGGTAGTTCTAGAATTCCAAAATATAATGTTGGTGTTGCAGAATTCTAAAATAGAATGTTGGGAGTTCTAGAATTCGAAAATGGAATGTTGGATGTTCTAGAATTCCAAAATAGAATGTTGGGAGTTCTAGAATTCCAAAATTGTTTGTTGGGAGTTCTAGAATACCAAAATAGAATGTTGGGAGTTCTAGAATTCCAAAATAGTCAGTTAGGAGTTCTAGAATACTAAAATAGAATGTTGGGAGTTCTAGAATTCTAAAATAGAATGTTGGGAGTTCTAGAATTCGAAAATGGAATGTTGGATGTTCTAGAATTCCAAAATAGAATGTTGGGAGTTCTAGAATTCCAAAATTGTTTGTTGGGAGTTCTAGAATACCAAAATAGAATGTTGGGAGTTCTAGAATTCCAAAATAGTCTGTTAGGAGTTCTAGAATACTAAAATAGAATGTTGGGAGTTCTAGAATTCCAAAATAGAATATTGGGAGTTCTAGAATTCCAAAATAGAATATTGCGAGTTCTAGAATTCCAAAATAGAATGTTGGGAGTTCTAGAATACTAAAATAGAATGTTGGGAGTTCTCGAATTACAAAATAGAATATTGACAGTTTTAAAATTCCAAAATAGAATGTTGGTAGCTCTAGAATTTCAAAAAGAATGTTGGGAGTTCTAGAATTCCAAAAATAGTATGTTAGGAGTTCTAGAATACTAAAATAGAATGTTGGGAGTTCTAGAATACCAAGGTAAAATGTTGGTGTTGCAGAATTCCAAATTAGAATGTTGGTAGTTCTAGAATTCCAAAATATAATGTTGGTGTTGCAGAATTCTAAAATAGAATGTTGGGAGTTCTAGAATTCGAAAATGGAATGTTGGATGTTCTAGAATTCCAAAATAGAATGTTGGGAGTTCTAGAATTCCAAAATTGTTTGTTGGGAGTTCTAGAATACCAAAATAGAATGTTGGGAGTTCTAGAATTCCAAAATAGTCAGTTAGGAGTTCTAGAATACTAAAATAGAATGTTGGGAGTTCTAGAATTCCAAAATAGAATATTGGGAGTTCTAGAATTCCAAAATAGAATATTGCGAGTTCTAGAATTCCAAAATAGAATGTTGGGAGTTCTAGAATTCCAAAATAGAATGTTTGGAGTTCTAGAATACCAAGATATAATGTTGGTGTTGCAGAATTCCAAAATAGAATGTTGAGAGTTCTAGAATACCAAAATATAATGTTGGGAGTTCTAGAATTCCAAAATAGAATATTGGGAGTTCTAGAAGTCCAAGATAGAATGTTGGGAGTTCTAGAATTCCTATATAGAATGTTGGGAGTTCATGAATTCCACAATAGAATGTTGTTAGTTCTAGAATTCCAAAATAGAATGTTGGGAGTTCTAGAATACTAAAATAGAATGTTGGGAGTTCTATAATTCCAAAATAGAATGTTGGGAGTTCCAGAATTCCAAAATAGAATGTTGAGAGTTCTAGAATTCCAAAATAGAATGTTTGTGTTGCAGAATTCCAAAATAGAATGTTGGGAGTTCTAGAATACCAAGATAAAATGTTGGTGTTGCAGAATTCCAAAATAGAATGTTGGGAGTTCTAGAATTCGAAAATGGAATGTTGGTGTTCTAGAATTACAAAATAGAATGTTGGGAGTTCTAGAATTCCAAAATAGAATGTTGAGAGTTCTAGAATTCCAAAATAGTATGTTGGGAGTTCTAGAATACCAAAATAGAATGTTGGGAGTTATATAATTCCAAAAGAGAATGTTGGGAGTTCTAGAATTCCAAAATAGAATATTGGGGGTTCTAAAATTTCAAAAAAGAATGTTGGTAGTTCTAGAATTCAAAAAAAGAATGTTGGTGTTGCAGAATTCCAAAATAGAATGTTGGGAGTTCTAGAATACTAAAATAGAATGTTGGGAGTTCTAGAATTACAAAATAGAATATTGACAGTTTTAAAATTCCAAAATAGAATGTTGGTAGCTCTAGAATTTCAAAAAGAATGTTGGGAGTTCTAGAATTCCAAAAATAGTATGTTAGGAGTTCTAGAATACTAAAATAGAATGTTGGGAGTTCTAGAATAGCAAGGTAAAATGTTGGTGTTGCAGAATTCCAAATTAGAATGTTGGTAGTTCTAGAATTCCAAAATATAATGTTGGTGTTGCAGAATTCTAAAATAGAATGTTGGGAGTTCTAGAATTCGAAAATGGAATGTTGGATGTTCTAGAATTCCAAAATAGAATGTTGGGAGTTCTAGAATTCCAAAATTGTTTGTTGGGAGTTCTAGAATACCAAAATAGAATGTTGGGAGTTCTAGAATTCCAAAATAGTCAGTTAGGAGTTCTAGAATACTAAAATAGAATGTTGGGAGTTCTAGAATTCCAAAATAGAATATTGGGAGTTCTAGAATTCCAAAATAGAATATTGCGAGTTCTAGAATTCCAAAATAGAATGTTGGGAGTTCTAGAATTCCAAAATAGAATGTTTGGAGTTCTAGAATACCAAGATATAATGTTGGTGTTGCAGAATTCCAAAATAGAATGTTGAGAGTTCTAGAATACCAAAATATAATGTTGGGAGTTCTAGAATTCCAAAATAGAATATTGGGAGTTCTAGAAGTCCAAGATAGAATGTTGGGAGTTCTAGAATTCCTATATAGAATGTTGGGAGTTCATGAATTCCACAATAGAATGTTGTTAGTTCTAGAATTCCAAAATAGAATGTTGGGAGTTCTAGAATACTAAAATAGAATGTTGGGAGTTCTATAATTCCAAAATAGAATGTTGGGAGTTCCAGAATTCCAAAATAGAATGTTGAGAGTTCTAGAATTCCAAAATAGAATGTTTGTGTTGCAGAATTCCAAAATAGAATGTTGGGAGTTCTAGAATACCAAGATAAAATGTTGGTGTTGCAGAATTCCAAAATAGAATGTTGGGAGTTCTAGAATTCGAAAATGGAATGTTGGTGTTCTAGAATTACAAAATAGAATGTTGGGAGTTCTAGAATTCCAAAATAGAATGTTGAGAGTTCTAGAATTCCAAAATAGTATGTTGGGAGTTCTAGAATACCAAAATAGAATGTTGGGAGTTATATAATTCCAAAAGAGAATGTTGGGAGTTCTAGAATTCCAAAATAGAATATTGGGGGTTCTAAAATTTCAAAAAAGAATGTTGGTAGTTCTAGAATTCAAAAAAAGAATGTTGGTGTTGCAGAATTCCAAAATAGAATGTTGGGAGTTCTAGAATACTAAAATAGAATGTTGGGAGTTCTAGAATTACAAAATAGAATATTGACAGTTTTAAAATTCCAAAATAGAATGTTGGTAGCTCTAGAATTTCAAAAAGAATGTTGGGAGTTCTAGAATTCCAAAAATAGTATGTTAGGAGTTCTAGAATACTAAAATAGAATGTTGGGAGTTCTAGAATAGCAAGGTAAAATGTTGGTGTTGCAGAATTCCAAATTAGAATGTTGGTAGTTCTAGAATTCCAAAATATAATGTTGGTGTTGCAGAATTCTAAAATAGAATGTTGGGAGTTCTAGAATTCGAAAATGGAATGTTGGATGTTCTAGAATTCCAAAATAGAATGTTGGGAGTTCTAGAATTCCAAAATTGTTTGTTGGGAGTTCTAGAATACCAAAATAGAATGTTGGGAGTTCTAGAATTCCAAAATAGTCAGTTAGGAGTTCTAGAATACTAAAATAGAATGTTGGGAGTTCTAGAATTCCAAAATAGAATATTGGGAGTTCTAGAATTCCAAAATAGAATATTGCGAGTTCTAGAATTCCAAAATAGAATGTTGGGAGTTCTAGAATTCCAAAATAGAATGTTTGGAGTTCTAGAATACCAAGATATAATGTTGGTGTTGCAGAATTCCAAAATAGAATGTTGAGAGTTCTAGAATACCAAAATATAATGTTGGGAGTTCTAGAATTCCAAAATAGAATATTGGGAGTTCTAGAAGTCCAAGATAGAATGTTGGGAGTTCTAGAATTCCTATATAGAATGTTGGGAGTTCATGAATTCCACAATAGAATGTTGTTAGTTCTAGAATTCCAAAATAGAATGTTGGGAGTTCTAGAATACTAAAATAGAATGTTGGGAGTTCTATAATTCCAAAATAGAATGTTGGGAGTTCCAGAATTCCAAAATAGAATGTTGAGAGTTCTAGAATTCCAAAATAGAATGTTTGTGTTGCAGAATTCCAAAATAGAATGTTGGGAGTTCTAGAATACCAAGATAAAATGTTGGTGTTGCAGAATTCCAAAATAGAATGTTGGGAGTTCTAGAATTCGAAAATGGAATGTTGGTGTTCTAGAATTACAAAATAGAATGTTGGGAGTTCTAGAATTCCAAAATAGAATGTTGAGAGTTCTAGAATTCCAAAATAGTATGTTGGGAGTTCTAGAATACCAAAATAGAATGTTGGGAGTTATATAATTCCAAAAGAGAATGTTGGGAGTTCTAGAATTCCAAAATAGAATATTGGGGGTTCTAAAATTTCAAAAAAGAATGTTGGTAGTTCTAGAATTCAAAAAAAGAATGTTGGTGTTGCAGAATTCCAAAATAGAATGTTGGGAGTTCTAGAATACTAAAATAGAATGTTGGGAGTTCTAGAATTACAAAATAGAATATTGACAGTTTTAAAATTCCAAAATAGAATGTTGGTAGCTCTAGAATTTCAAAAAGAATGTTGGGAGTTCTAGAATTCCAAAAATAGTATGTTAGGAGTTCTAGAATACTAAAATAGAATGTTGGGAGTTCTAGAATAGCAAGGTAAAATGTTGGTGTTGCAGAATTCCAAATTAGAATGTTGGTAGTTCTAGAATTCCAAAATATAATGTTGGTGTTGCAGAATTCTAAAATAGAATGTTGGGAGTTCTAGAATTCGAAAATGGAATGTTGGATGTTCTAGAATTCCAAAATAGAATGTTGGGAGTTCTAGAATTCCAAAATAGATTGTTGAGAGTTCTAGAATTCGAAAATGGAATGTTGGTGTTCTAGAATTACAAAATAGAATGTTGGGAGTTCTAGAATTCCAAAATAGTATGTTGGGAGTTCTAGAATACCAAAATAGAATGTTGGGAGTTATATAATTCCAAAAGAGAATGTTGGGAGTTCTAGAATTCCAAAATAGAATGTTGGGGGTTCTAAAATTTCAAAAAAGAATGTTGGTAGTTCTAGAATTCAAAAAAAGAATGTTGGTGTTGCAGAATTCCAAAATAGAATGTTGGGAGTTCTAGAATACTAAAATAGAATGTTGGGAGTTCTAGAATTACAAAATAGAATATTGACAGTTTTAAAATTCCAAAATAGAATGTTGGTAGCTCTAGAATTTCAAAAAGAATGTTGGGAGTTCTAGAATTCCAAAAATAGTATGTTAGTAGTTCTAGAATACTAAAATAGAATGTTGGGAGTTCTAGAATACCAAGGTAAAATGTTGGTGTTGCAGAATTCCAAATTAGAATGTTGGTAGTTCTAGAATTCCAAAATATAATGTTGGTGTTGCAGAATTCTAAAATAGAATGTTGGGAGTTCTAGAATTCGAAAATGGAATGTTGGATGTTCTAGAATTCCAAAATAGAATGTTGGGAGTTCTAGAATTCCAAAATTGTTTGTTGGGAGTTCTAGAATACCAAAATAGAATGTTGGGAGTTCTAGAATTCCAAAATAGTCAGTTAGGAGTTCTAGAATACTAAAATAGAATGTTGGGAGTTCTAGAATTCTAAAATAGAATGTTGGGAGTTCTAGAATTCGAAAATGGAATGTTGGATGTTCTAGAATTCCAAAATAGAATGTTGGGAGTTCTAGAATTCCAAAATTGTTTGTTGGGAGTTCTAGAATACCAAAATAGAATGTTGGGAGTTCTAGAATTCCAAAATAGTCTGTTAGGAGTTCTAGAATACTAAAATAGAATGTTGGGAGTTCTAGAATTCCAAAATAGAATATTGGGAGTTCTAGAATTCCAAAATAGAATATTGCGAGTTCTAGAATTCCAAAATAGAATGTTGGGAGTTCTAGAATACTAAAATAGAATGTTGGGAGTTCTCGAATTACAAAATAGAATATTGACAGTTTTAAAATTCCAAAATAGAATGTTGGTAGCTCTAGAATTTCAAAAAGAATGTTGGGAGTTCTAGAATTCCAAAAATAGTATGTTAGGAGTTCTAGAATACTAAAATAGAATGTTGGGAGTTCTAGAATACCAAGGTAAAATGTTGGTGTTGCAGAATTCCAAATTAGAATGTTGGTAGTTCTAGAATTCCAAAATATAATGTTGGTGTTGCAGAATTCTAAAATAGAATGTTGGGAGTTCTAGAATTCGAAAATGGAATGTTGGATGTTCTAGAATTCCAAAATATAATGTTGGTGTTGCAGAATTCTAAAATAGAATGTTGGGAGTTCTAGAATTCGAAAATGGAATGTTGGATGTTCTAGAATTCCAAAATAGAATGTTGGGAGTTCTAGAATTCCAAAATAGATTGTTGAGAGTTCTAGAATTCGAAAATGGAATGTTGGTGTTCTAGAATTACAAAATAGAATGTTGGGAGTTCTAGAATTCCAAAATAGTATGTTGGGAGTTCTAGAATACCAAAATAGAATGTTGGGAGTTATATAATTCCAAAAGAGAATGTTGGGAGTTCTAGAATTCCAAAATAGAATGTTGGGGGTTCTAAAATTTCAAAAAAGAATGTTGGTAGTTCTAGAATTCAAAAAAAGAATGTTGGTGTTGCAGAATTCCAAAATAGAATGTTGGGAGTTCTAGAATACTAAAATAGAATGTTGGGAGTTCTAGAATTACAAAATAGAATATTGACAGTTTTAAAATTCCAAAATAGAATGTTGGTAGCTCTAGAATTTCAAAAAGAATGTTGGGAGTTCTAGAATTCCAAAAATAGTATGTTAGTAGTTCTAGAATACTAAAATAGAATGTTGGGAGTTCTAGAATACCAAGGTAAAATGTTGGTGTTGCAGAATTCCAAATTAGAATGTTGGTAGTTCTAGAATTCCAAAATATAATGTTGGTGTTGCAGAATTCTAAAATAGAATGTTGGGAGTTCTAGAATTCGAAAATGGAATGTTGGATGTTCTAGAATTCCAAAATAGAATGTTGGGAGTTCTAGAATTCCAAAATTGTTTGTTGGGAGTTCTAGAATACCAAAATAGAATGTTGGGAGTTCTAGAATTCCAAAATAGTCAGTTAGGAGTTCTAGAATACTAAAATAGAATGTTGGGAGTTCTAGAATTCTAAAATAGAATGTTGGGAGTTCTAGAATTCGAAAATGGAATGTTGGATGTTCTAGAATTCCAAAATAGAATGTTGGGAGTTCTAGAATTCCAAAATTGTTTGTTGGGAGTTCTAGAATACCAAAATAGAATGTTGGGAGTTCTAGAATTCCAAAATAGTCTGTTAGGAGTTCTAGAATACTAAAATAGAATGTTGGGAGTTCTAGAATTCCAAAATAGAATATTGGGAGTTCTAGAATTCCAAAATAGAATATTGCGAGTTCTAGAATTCCAAAATAGAATGTTGGGAGTTCTAGAATACTAAAATAGAATGTTGGGAGTTCTCGAATTACAAAATAGAATATTGACAGTTTTAAAATTCCAAAATAGAATGTTGGTAGCTCTAGAATTTCAAAAAGAATGTTGGGAGTTCTAGAATTCCAAAAATAGTATGTTAGGAGTTCTAGAATACTAAAATAGAATGTTGGGAGTTCTAGAATACCAAGGTAAAATGTTGGTGTTGCAGAATTCCAAATTAGAATGTTGGTAGTTCTAGAATTCCAAAATATAATGTTGGTGTTGCAGAATTCTAAAATAGAATGTTGGGAGTTCTAGAATTCGAAAATGGAATGTTGGATGTTCTAGAATTCCAAAATAGAATGTTGGGAGTTCTAGAATTCCAAAATTGTTTGTTGGGAGTTCTAGAATACCAAAATAGAATGTTGGGAGTTCTAGAATTCCAAAATAGTCAGTTAGGAGTTCTAGAATACTAAAATAGAATGTTGGGAGTTCTAGAATTCCAAAATAGAATATTGGGAGTTTTAGAATTCCAAAATAGAATATTGCGAGTTCTAGAATTCCAAAATAGAATGTTGGGAGTTCTAGAATTCCAAAATAGAATGTTTGGAGTTCTAGAATACCAAGATATAATGTTGGTGTTGCAGAATTCCAAAATAGAATGTTGAGAGTTCTAGAATACCAAAATATAATGTTGGGAGTTCTAGAATTCCAAAATAGAATATTGGGAGTTCTAGAAGTCCAAGATAGAATGTTGGGAGTTCTAGAATTCCTATATAGAATGTTGGGAGTTCATGAATTCCACAATAGAATGTTGTTAGTTCTAGAATTCCAAAATAGAATGTTGGGAGTTCTAGAATACTAAAATAGAATGTTGGGAGTTCTATAATTCCAAAATAGAATGTTGGGAGTTCCAGAATTCCAAAATAGAATGTTGAGAGTTCTAGAATTCCAAAATAGAATGTTTGTGTTGCAGAATTCCAAAATAGAATGTTGGGAGTTCTAGAATACCAAGATAAAATGTTGGTGTTGCAGAATTCCAAAATAGAATGTTGGGAGTTCTAGAATTCGAAAATGGAATGTTGGTGTTCTAGAATTACAAAATAGAATGTTGGGAGTTCTAGAATTCCAAAATAGAATGTTGAGAGTTCTAGAATTCCAAAATAGTATGTTGGGAGTTCTAGAATACCAAAATAGAATGTTGGGAGTTATATAATTCCAAAAGAGAATGTTGGGAGTTCTAGAATTCCAAAATAGAATATTGGGGGTTCTAAAATTTCAAAAAAGAATGTTGGTAGTTCTAGAATTCAAAAAAAGAATGTTGGTGTTGCAGAATTCCAAAATAGAATGTTGGGAGTTCTAGAATACTAAAATAGAATGTTGGGAGTTCTAGAATTACAAAATAGAATATTGACAGTTTTAAAATTCCAAAATAGAATGTTGGTAGCTCTAGAATTTCAAAAAGAATGTTGGGAGTTCTAGAATTCCAAAAATAGTATGTTAGGAGTTCTAGAATACTAAAATAGAATGTTGGGAGTTCTAGAATACCAAGGTAAAATGTTGGTGTTGCAGAATTCCAAATTAGAATGTTGGTAGTTCTAGAATTCCAAAATATAATGTTGGTGTTGCAGAATTCTAAAATAGAATGTTGGGAGTTCTAGAATTCGAAAATGGAATGTTGGATGTTCTAGAATTCCAAAATAGAATGTTGGGAGTTCTAGAATTCCAAAATTGTTTGTTGGGAGTTCTAGAATACCAAAATAGAATGTTGGGAGTTCTAGAATTCCAAAATAGTCAGTTAGGAGTTCTAGAATACTAAAATAGAATGTTGGGAGTTCTAGAATTCCAAAATAGAATATTGGGAGTTCTAGAATTCCAAAATAGAATATTGCGAGTTCTAGAATTACAAAATAGAATGTTGGGAGTTCTAGAATTCAAAAATAGAATGTTTGGAGTTCTAGAATACCAAGATATAATGTTGGTGTTGCAGAATTCCAAAATAGAATGTTGAGAGTTCTAGAATACCAAAATATAATGTTGGGAGTTCTAGAATTCCAAAATAGAATATTGGGAGTTCTAGAAGTCCAAGATAGAATGTTGGGAGTTCTAGAATTCCTATATAGAATGTTGGGAGTTCATGAATTCCACAATAGAATGTTGTTAGTTCTAGAATTCCAAAATAGAATGTTGGGAGTTCTAGAATACTAAAATAGACTGTTGGGAGTTCTATAATTCCAAAATAGAATGTTGGGAGTTCCAGAATTCCAAAATAGAATGTTGAGAGATCTAGAATTCCAAAATAGAATGTTTGTGTTGCAGAATTCCAAAATAGAATGTTGGGAGTTCTAGAATACCAAGATAAAATGTTGGTGTTGCAGAATTCCAAAATAGAATGTTGGGAGTTCTAGAATTCGAAAATGGAATGTTGGTGTTCTAGAATTACAAAATAGAATGTTGGGAGTTCTAGAATTCCAAAATAGATTGTTGAGAGTTCTAGAATTCGAAAATGGAATGTTGGTGTTCTAGAATTACAAAATAGAATGTTGGGAGTTCTAGAATTCCAAAATAGTATGTTGGGAGTTCTAGAATACCAAAATAGAATGTTGGGAGTTATATAATTCCAAAAGAGAATGTTGGGAGTTCTAGAATTCCAAAATAGAATATTGGGGGTTCTAAAATTTCAAAAAAGAATGTTGGTAGTTCTAGAATTCAAAAAAAGAATGTTGGTGTTGCAGAATTCCAAAATAGAATGTTGGGAGTTCTAGAATACTAAAATAGAATGTTGGGAGTTCTAGAATTACAAAATAGAATATTGACAGTTTTAAAATTCCAAAATAGAATGTTGGTAGCTCTAGAATTTCAAAAAGAATGTTGGGAGTTCTAGAATTCCAAAAATAGTATGTTAGGAGTTCTAGAATACTAAAATAGAATGTTGGGAGTTCTAGAATACCAAGGTAAAATGTTGGTGTTGCAGAATTCCAAATTAGAATGTTGGTAGTTCTAGAATTCCAAAATATAATGTTGGTGTTGCAGAATTCTAAAATAGAATGTTGGGAGTTCTAGAATTCGAAAATGGAATGTTGGATGTTCTAGAATTCCAAAATAGAATGTTGGGAGTTCTAGAATTCCAAAATTGTTTGTTGGGAGTTCTAGAATACCAAAATAGAATGTTGGGAGTTCTAGAATTCCAAAATAGTCAGTTAGGAGTTCTAGAATACTAAAATAGAATGTTGGGAGTTCTAGAATTCTAAAATAGAATGTTGGGAGTTCTAGAATTCGAAAATGGAATGTTGGATGTTCTAGAATTCCAAAATAGAATGTTGGGAGTTCTAGAATTCCAAAATTGTTTGTTGGGAGTTCTAGAATACCAAAATAGAATGTTGGGAGTTCTAGAATTCCAAAATAGTCTGTTAGGAGTTCTAGAATACTAAAATAGAATGTTGGGAGTTCTAGAATTCCAAAATAGAATATTGGGAGTTCTAGAATTCCAAAATAGAATATTGCGAGTTCTAGAATTCCAAAATAGAATGTTGGGAGTTCTAGAATACTAAAATAGAATGTTGGGAGTTCTCGAATTACAAAATAGAATATTGACAGTTTTAAAATTCCAAAATAGAATGTTGGTAGCTCTAGAATTTCAAAAAGAATGTTGGGAGTTCTAGAATTCCAAAAATAGTATGTTAGGAGTTCTAGAATACTAAAATAGAATGTTGGGAGTTCTAGAATACCAAGGTAAAATGTTGGTGTTGCAGAATTCCAAATTAGAATGTTGGTAGTTCTAGAATTCCAAAATATAATGTTGGTGTTGCAGAATTCTAAAATAGAATGTTGGGAGTTCTAGAATTCGAAAATGGAATGTTGGATGTTCTAGAATTCCAAAATAGAATGTTGGGAGTTCTAGAATTCCAAAATTGTTTGTTGGGAGTTCTAGAATACCAAAATAGAATGTTGGGAGTTCTAGAATTCCAAAATAGTCAGTTAGGAGTTCTAGAATACTAAAATAGAATGTTGGGAGTTCTAGAATTCCAAAATAGAATATTGGGAGTTCTAGAATTCCAAAATAGAATATTGCGAGTTCTAGAATTCCAAAATAGAATGTTGGGAGTTCTAGAATTCCAAAATAGAATGTTTGGAGTTCTAGAATACCAAGATATAATGTTGGTGTTGCAGAATTCCAAAATAGAATGTTGAGAGTTCTAGAATACCAAAATATAATGTTGGGAGTTCTAGAATTCCAAAATAGAATATTGGGAGTTCTAGAAGTCCAAGATAGAATGTTGGGAGTTCTAGAATTCCTATATAGAATGTTGGGAGTTCATGAATTCCACAATAGAATGTTGTTAGTTCTAGAATTCCAAAATAGAATGTTGGGAGTTCTAGAATACTAAAATAGAATGTTGGGAGTTCTATAATTCCAAAATAGAATGTTGGGAGTTCCAGAATTCCAAAATAGAATGTTGAGAGTTCTAGAATTCCAAAATAGAATGTTTGTGTTGCAGAATTCCAAAATAGAATGTTGGGAGTTCTAGAATACCAAGATAAAATGTTGGTGTTGCAGAATTCCAAAATAGAATGTTGGGAGTTCTAGAATTCGAAAATGGAATGTTGGTGTTCTAGAATTACAAAATAGAATGTTGGGAGTTCTAGAATTCCAAAATAGAATGTTGAGAGTTCTAGAATTCCAAAATAGTATGTTGGGAGTTCTAGAATACCAAAATAGAATGTTGGGAGTTATATAATTCCAAAAGAGAATGTTGGGAGTTCTAGAATTCCAAAATAGAATATTGGGGGTTCTAAAATTTCAAAAAAGAATGTTGGTAGTTCTAGAATTCAAAAAAAGAATGTTGGTGTTGCAGAATTCCAAAATAGAATGTTGGGAGTTCTAGAATACTAAAATAGAATGTTGGGAGTTCTAGAATTACAAAATAGAATATTGACAGTTTTAAAATTCCAAAATAGAATGTTGGTAGCTCTAGAATTTCAAAAAGAATGTTGGGAGTTCTAGAATTCCAAAAATAGTATGTTAGGAGTTCTAGAATACTAAAATAGAATGTTGGGAGTTCTAGAATAGCAAGGTAAAATGTTGGTGTTGCAGAATTCCAAATTAGAATGTTGGTAGTTCTAGAATTCCAAAATATAATGTTGGTGTTGCAGAATTCTAAAATAGAATGTTGGGAGTTCTAGAATTCGAAAATGGAATGTTGGATGTTCTAGAATTCCAAAATAGAATGTTGGGAGTTCTAGAATTCCAAAATAGATTGTTGAGAGTTCTAGAATTCGAAAATGGAATGTTGGTGTTCTAGAATTACAAAATAGAATGTTGGGAGTTCTAGAATTCCAAAATAGTATGTTGGGAGTTCTAGAATACCAAAATAGAATGTTGGGAGTTATATAATTCCAAAAGAGAATGTTGGGAGTTCTAGAATTCCAAAATAGAATGTTGGGGGTTCTAAAATTTCAAAAAAGAATGTTGGTAGTTCTAGAATTCAAAAAAAGAATGTTGGTGTTGCAGAATTCCAAAATAGAATGTTGGGAGTTCTAGAATACTAAAATAGAATGTTGGGAGTTCTAGAATTACAAAATAGAATATTGACAGTTTTAAAATTCCAAAATAGAATGTTGGTAGCTCTAGAATTTCAAAAAGAATGTTGGGAGTTCTAGAATTCCAAAAATAGTATGTTAGTAGTTCTAGAATACTAAAATAGAATGTTGGGAGTTCTAGAATACCAAGGTAAAATGTTGGTGTTGCAGAATTCCAAATTAGAATGTTGGTAGTTCTAGAATTCCAAAATATAATGTTGGTGTTGCAGAATTCTAAAATAGAATGTTGGGAGTTCTAGAATTCGAAAATGGAATGTTGGATGTTCTAGAATTCCAAAATAGAATGTTGGGAGTTCTAGAATTCCAAAATTGTTTGTTGGGAGTTCTAGAATACCAAAATAGAATGTTGGGAGTTCTAGAATTCCAAAATAGTCAGTTAGGAGTTCTAGAATACTAAAATAGAATGTTGGGAGTTCTAGAATTCTAAAATAGAATGTTGGGAGTTCTAGAATTCGAAAATGGAATGTTGGATGTTCTAGAATTCCAAAATAGAATGTTGGGAGTTCTAGAATTCCAAAATTGTTTGTTGGGAGTTCTAGAATACCAAAATAGAATGTTGGGAGTTCTAGAATTCCAAAATAGTCTGTTAGGAGTTCTAGAATACTAAAATAGAATGTTGGGAGTTCTAGAATTCCAAAATAGAATATTGGGAGTTCTAGAATTCCAAAATAGAATATTGCGAGTTCTAGAATTCCAAAATAGAATGTTGGGAGTTCTAGAATACTAAAATAGAATGTTGGGAGTTCTCGAATTACAAAATAGAATATTGACAGTTTTAAAATTCCAAAATAGAATGTTGGTAGCTCTAGAATTTCAAAAAGAATGTTGGGAGTTCTAGAATTCCAAAAATAGTATGTTAGGAGTTCTAGAATACTAAAATAGAATGTTGGGAGTTCTAGAATACCAAGGTAAAATGTTGGTGTTGCAGAATTCCAAATTAGAATGTTGGTAGTTCTAGAATTCCAAAATATAATGTTGGTGTTGCAGAATTCTAAAATAGAATGTTGGGAGTTCTAGAATTCGAAAATGGAATGTTGGATGTTCTAGAATTCCAAAATAGAATGTTGGGAGTTCTAGAATTCCAAAATTGTTTGTTGGGAGTTCTAGAATACCAAAATAGAATGTTGGGAGTTCTAGAATTCCAAAATAGTCAGTTAGGAGTTCTAGAATACTAAAATAGAATGTTGGGAGTTCTAGAATTCCAAAATAGAATATTGGGAGTTCTAGAATTCCAAAATAGAATATTGCGAGTTCTAGAATTCCAAAATAGAATGTTGGGAGTTCTAGAATTCCAAAATAGAATGTTTGGAGTTCTAGAATACCAAGATATAATGTTGGTGTTGCAGAATTCCAAAATAGAATGTTGAGAGTTCTAGAATACCAAAATATAATGTTGGGAGTTCTAGAATTCCAAAATAGAATATTGGGAGTTCTAGAAGTCCAAGATAGAATGTTGGGAGTTCTAGAATTCCTATATAGAATGTTGGGAGTTCATGAATTCCACAATAGAATGTTGTTAGTTCTAGAATTCCAAAATAGAATGTTGGGAGTTCTAGAATACTAAAATAGAATGTTGGGAGTTCTATAATTCCAAAATAGAATGTTGGGAGTTCCAGAATTCCAAAATAGAATGTTGAGAGTTCTAGAATTCCAAAATAGAATGTTTGTGTTGCAGAATTCCAAAATAGAATGTTGGGAGTTCTAGAATACCAAGATAAAATGTTGGTGTTGCAGAATTCCAAAATAGAATGTTGGGAGTTCTAGAATTCGAAAATGGAATGTTGGTGTTCTAGAATTACAAAATAGAATGTTGGGAGTTCTAGAATTCCAAAATAGAATGTTGAGAGTTCTAGAATTCCAAAATAGTATGTTGGGAGTTCTAGAATACCAAAATAGAATGTTGGGAGTTATATAATTCCAAAAGAGAATGTTGGGAGTTCTAGAATTCCAAAATAGAATATTGGGGGTTCTAAAATTTCAAAAAAGAATGTTGGTAGTTCTAGAATTCAAAAAAAGAATGTTGGTGTTGCAGAATTCCAAAATAGAATGTTGGGAGTTCTAGAATACTAAAATAGAATGTTGGGAGTTCTAGAATTACAAAATAGAATATTGACAGTTTTAAAATTCCAAAATAGAATGTTGGTAGCTCTAGAATTTCAAAAAGAATGTTGGGAGTTCTAGAATTCCAAAAATAGTATGTTAGGAGTTCTAGAATACTAAAATAGAATGTTGGGAGTTCTAGAATACCAAGGTAAAATGTTGGTGTTGCAGAATTCCAAATTAGAATGTTGGTAGTTCTAGAATTCCAAAATATAATGTTGGTGTTGCAGAATTCTAAAATAGAATGTTGGGAGTTCTAGAATTCGAAAATGGAATGTTGGATGTTCTAGAATTCCAAAATAGAATGTTGGGAGTTCTAGAATTCCAAAATTGTTTGTTGGGAGTTCTAGAATACCAAAATAGAATGTTGGGAGTTCTAGAATTCCAAAATAGTCAGTTAGGAGTTCTAGAATACTAAAATAGAATGTTGGGAGTTCTAGAATTCCAAAATAGAATATTGGGAGTTCTAGAATTCCAAAATAGAATATTGCGAGTTCTAGAATTACAAAATAGAATGTTGGGAGTTCTAGAATTCAAAAATAGAATGTTTGGAGTTCTAGAATACCAAGATATAATGTTGGTGTTGCAGAATTCCAAAATAGAATGTTGAGAGTTCTAGAATACCAAAATATAATGTTGGGAGTTCTAGAATTCCAAAATAGAATATTGGGAGTTCTAGAAGTCCAAGATAGAATGTTGGGAGTTCTAGAATTCCTATATAGAATGTTGGGAGTTCATGAATTCCACAATAGAATGTTGTTAGTTCTAGAATTCCAAAATAGAATGTTGGGAGTTCTAGAATACTAAAATAGACTGTTGGGAGTTCTATAATTCCAAAATAGAATGTTGGGAGTTCCAGAATTCCAAAATAGAATGTTGAGAGATCTAGAATTCCAAAATAGAATGTTTGTGTTGCAGAATTCCAAAATAGAATGTTGGGAGTTCTAGAATACCAAGATAAAATGTTGGTGTTGCAGAATTCCAAAATAGAATGTTGGGAGTTCTAGAATTCGAAAATGGAATGTTGGTGTTCTAGAATTACAAAATAGAATGTTGGGAGTTCTAGAATTCCAAAATAGATTGTTGAGAGTTCTAGAATTCGAAAATGGAATGTTGGTGTTCTAGAATTACAAAATAGAATGTTGGGAGTTCTAGAATTCCAAAATAGTATGTTGGGAGTTCTAGAATACCAAAATAGAATGTTGGGAGTTATATAATTCCAAAAGAGAATGTTGGGAGTTCTAGAATTCCAAAATAGAATATTGGGGGTTCTAAAATTTCAAAAAAGAATGTTGGTAGTTCTAGAATTCAAAAAAAGAATGTTGGTGTTGCAGAATTCCAAAATAGAATGTTGGGAGTTCTAGAATACTAAAATAGAATGTTGGGAGTTCTAGAATTACAAAATAGAATATTGACAGTTTTAAAATTCCAAAATAGAATGTTGGTAGCTCTAGAATTTCAAAAAGAATGTTGGGAGTTCTAGAATTCCAAAAATAGTATGTTAGTAGTTCTAGAATACTAAAATAGAATGTTGGGAGTTCTAGAATACCAAGGTAAAATGTTGGTGTTGCAGAATTCCAAATTAGAATGTTGGTAGTTCTAGAATTCCAAAATATAATGTTGGTGTTGCAGAATTCTAAAATAGAATGTTGGGAGTTCTAGAATTCGAAAATGGAATGTTGGATGTTCTAGAATTCCAAAATAGAATGTTGGGAGTTCTAGAATTCCAAAATTGTTTGTTGGGAGTTCTAGAATACCAAAATAGAATGTTGGGAGTTCTAGAATTCCAAAATAGTCAGTTAGGAGTTCTAGAATACTAAAATAGAATGTTGGGAGTTCTAGAATTCTAAAATAGAATGTTGGGAGTTCTAGAATTCGAAAATGGAATGTTGGATGTTCTAGAATTCCAAAATAGAATGTTGGGAGTTCTAGAATTCCAAAATTGTTTGTTGGGAGTTCTAGAATACCAAAATAGAATGTTGGGAGTTCTAGAATTCCAAAATAGTCTGTTAGGAGTTCTAGAATACTAAAATAGAATGTTGGGAGTTCTAGAATTCCAAAATAGAATATTGGGAGTTCTAGAATTCCAAAATAGAATATTGCGAGTTCTAGAATTCCAAAATAGAATGTTGGGAGTTCTAGAATACTAAAATAGAATGTTGGGAGTTCTCGAATTACAAAATAGAATATTGACAGTTTTAAAATTCCAAAATAGAATGTTGGTAGCTCTAGAATTTCAAAAAGAATGTTGGGAGTTCTAGAATTCCAAAAATAGTATGTTAGGAGTTCTAGAATACTAAAATAGAATGTTGGGAGTTCTAGAATACCAAGGTAAAATGTTGGTGTTGCAGAATTCCAAATTAGAATGTTGGTAGTTCTAGAATTCCAAAATATAATGTTGGTGTTGCAGAATTCTAAAATAGAATGTTGGGAGTTCTAGAATTCGAAAATGGAATGTTGGATGTTCTAGAATTCCAAAATAGAATGTTGGGAGTTCTAGAATTCCAAAATTGTTTGTTGGGAGTTCTAGAATACCAAAATAGAATGTTGGGAGTTCTAGAATTCCAAAATAGTCAGTTAGGAGTTCTAGAATACTAAAATAGAATGTTGGGAGTTCTAGAATTCCAAAATAGAATATTGGGAGTTCTAGAATTCCAAAATAGAATATTGCGAGTTCTAGAATTCCAAAATAGAATGTTGGGAGTTCTAGAATTCCAAAATAGAATGTTTGGAGTTCTAGAATACCAAGATATAATGTTGGTGTTGCAGAATTCCAAAATAGAATGTTGAGAGTTCTAGAATACCAAAATATAATGTTGGGAGTTCTAGAATTCCAAAATAGAATATTGGGAGTTCTAGAAGTCCAAGATAGAATGTTGGGAGTTCTAGAATTCCTATATAGAATGTTGGGAGTTCATGAATTCCACAATAGAATGTTGTTAGTTCTAGAATTCCAAAATAGAATGTTGGGAGTTCTAGAATACTAAAATAGAATGTTGGGAGTTCTATAATTCCAAAATAGAATGTTGGGAGTTCCAGAATTCCAAAATAGAATGTTGAGAGTTCTAGAATTCCAAAATAGAATGTTTGTGTTGCAGAATTCCAAAATAGAATGTTGGGAGTTCTAGAATACCAAGATAAAATGTTGGTGTTGCAGAATTCCAAAATAGAATGTTGGGAGTTCTAGAATTCGAAAATGGAATGTTGGTGTTCTAGAATTACAAAATAGAATGTTGGGAGTTCTAGAATTCCAAAATAGAATGTTGAGAGTTCTAGAATTCCAAAATAGTATGTTGGGAGTTCTAGAATACCAAAATAGAATGTTGGGAGTTATATAATTCCAAAAGAGAATGTTGGGAGTTCTAGAATTCCAAAATAGAATATTGGGGGTTCTAAAATTTCAAAAAAGAATGTTGGTAGTTCTAGAATTCAAAAAAAGAATGTTGGTGTTGCAGAATTCCAAAATAGAATGTTGGGAGTTCTAGAATACTAAAATAGAATGTTGGGAGTTCTAGAATTACAAAATAGAATATTGACAGTTTTAAAATTCCAAAATAGAATGTTGGTAGCTCTAGAATTTCAAAAAGAATGTTGGGAGTTCTAGAATTCCAAAAATAGTATGTTAGGAGTTCTAGAATACTAAAATAGAATGTTGGGAGTTCTAGAATACCAAGGTAAAATGTTGGTGTTGCAGAATTCCAAATTAGAATGTTGGTAGTTCTAGAATTCCAAAATATAATGTTGGTGTTGCAGAATTCTAAAATAGAATGTTGGGAGTTCTAGAATTCGAAAATGGAATGTTGGATGTTCTAGAATTCCAAAATAGAATGTTGGGAGTTCTAGAATTCCAAAATTGTTTGTTGGGAGTTCTAGAATACCAAAATAGAATGTTGGGAGTTCTAGAATTCCAAAATAGTCAGTTAGGAGTTCTAGAATACTAAAATAGAATGTTGGGAGTTCTAGAATTCCAAAATAGAATATTGGGAGTTCTAGAATTCCAAAATAGAATATTGCGAGTTCTAGAATTACAAAATAGAATGTTGGGAGTTCTAGAATTCAAAAATAGAATGTTTGGAGTTCTAGAATACCAAGATATAATGTTGGTGTTGCAGAATTCCAAAATAGAATGTTGAGAGTTCTAGAATACCAAAATATAATGTTGGGAGTTCTAGAATTCCAAAATAGAATATTGGGAGTTCTAGAAGTCCAAGATAGAATGTTGGGAGTTCTAGAATTCCTATATAGAATGTTGGGAGTTCATGAATTCCACAATAGAATGTTGTTAGTTCTAGAATTCCAAAATAGAATGTTGGGAGTTCTAGAATACTAAAATAGACTGTTGGGAGTTCTATAATTCCAAAATAGAATGTTGGGAGTTCCAGAATTCCAAAATAGAATGTTGAGAGATCTAGAATTCCAAAATAGAATGTTTGTGTTGCAGAATTCCAAAATAGAATGTTGGGAGTTCTAGAATACCAAGATAAAATGTTGGTGTTGCAGAATTCCAAAATAGAATGTTGGGAGTTCTAGAATTCGAAAATGGAATGTTGGTGTTCTAGAATTACAAAATAGAATGTTGGGAGTTCTAGAATTCCAAAATAGATTGTTGAGAGTTCTAGAATTCGAAAATGGAATGTTGGTGTTCTAGAATTACAAAATAGAATGTTGGGAGTTCTAGAATTCCAAAATAGTATGTTGGGAGTTCTAGAATACCAAAATAGAATGTTGGGAGTTATATAATTCCAAAAGAGAATGTTGGGAGTTCTAGAATTCCAAAATAGAATATTGGGGGTTCTAAAATTTCAAAAAAGAATGTTGGTAGTTCTAGAATTCAAAAAAAGAATGTTGGTGTTGCAGAATTCCAAAATAGAATGTTGGGAGTTCTAGAATACTAAAATAGAATGTTGGGAGTTCTAGAATTACAAAATAGAATATTGACAGTTTTAAAATTCCAAAATAGAATGTTGGTAGCTCTAGAATTTCAAAAAGAATGTTGGGAGTTCTAGAATTCCAAAAATAGTATGTTAGTAGTTCTAGAATACTAAAATAGAATGTTGGGAGTTCTAGAATACCAAGGTAAAATGTTGGTGTTGCAGAATTCCAAATTAGAATGTTGGTAGTTCTAGAATTCCAAAATATAATGTTGGTGTTGCAGAATTCTAAAATAGAATGTTGGGAGTTCTAGAATTCGAAAATGGAATGTTGGATGTTCTAGAATTCCAAAATAGAATGTTGGGAGTTCTAGAATTCCAAAATTGTTTGTTGGGAGTTCTAGAATACCAAAATAGAATGTTGGGAGTTCTAGAATTCCAAAATAGTCAGTTAGGAGTTCTAGAATACTAAAATAGAATGTTGGGAGTTCTAGAATTCTAAAATAGAATGTTGGGAGTTCTAGAATTCGAAAATGGAATGTTGGATGTTCTAGAATTCCAAAATAGAATGTTGGGAGTTCTAGAATTCCAAAATTGTTTGTTGGGAGTTCTAGAATACCAAAATAGAATGTTGGGAGTTCTAGAATTCCAAAATAGTCTGTTAGGAGTTCTAGAATACTAAAATAGAATGTTGGGAGTTCTAGAATTCCAAAATAGAATATTGGGAGTTCTAGAATTCCAAAATAGAATATTGCGAGTTCTAGAATTCCAAAATAGAATGTTGGGAGTTCTAGAATACTAAAATAGAATGTTGGGAGTTCTAGAATTACAAAATAGAATATTGACAGTTTTAAAATTCCAAAATAGAATGTTGGTAGCTCTAGAATTTCAAAAAGAATGTTGGGAGTTCTAGAATTCCAAAAATAGTATGTTAGGAGTTCTAGAATACTAAAATAGAATGTTGGGAGTTCTAGAATACCAAGGTAAAATGTTGGTGTTGCAGAATTCCAAATTAGAATGTTGGTAGTTCTAGAATTCCAAAATATAATGTTGGTGTTGCAGAATTCTAAAATAGAATGTTGGGAGTTCTAGAATTCGAAAATGGAATGTTGGATGTTCTAGAATTCCAAAATAGAATGTTGGGAGTTCTAGAATTCCAAAATTGTTTGTTGGGAGTTCTAGAATACCAAAATAGAATGTTGGGAGTTCTAGAATTCCAAAATAGTCAGTTAGGAGTTCTAGAATACTAAAATAGAATGTTGGGAGTTCTAGAATTCCAAAATAGAATATTGGGAGTTCTAGAATTCCAAAATAGAATATTGCGAGTTCTAGAATTCCAAAATAGAATGTTGGGAGTTCTAGAATTCCAAAATAGAATGTTTGGAGTTCTAGAATACCAAGATATAATGTTGGTGTTGCAGAATTCCAAAATAGAATGTTGAGAGTTCTAGAATACCAAAATATAATGTTGGGAGTTCTAGAATTCCAAAATAGAATATTGGGAGTTCTAGAAGTCCAAGATAGAATGTTGGGAGTTCTAGAATTCCTATATAGAATGTTGGGAGTTCATGAATTCCACAATAGAATGTTGTTAGTTCTAGAATTCCAAAATAGAATGTTGGGAGTTCTAGAATACTAAAATAGAATGTTGGGAGTTCTATAATTCCAAAATAGAATGTTGGGAGTTCCAGAATTCCAAAATAGAATGTTGAGAGTTCTAGAATTCCAAAATAGAATGTTTGTGTTGCAGAATTCCAAAATAGAATGTTGGGAGTTCTAGAATACCAAGATAAAATGTTGGTGTTGCAGAATTCCAAAATAGAATGTTGGGAGTTCTAGAATTCGAAAATGGAATGTTGGTGTTCTAGAATTACAAAATAGAATGTTGGGAGTTCTAGAATTCCAAAATAGAATGTTGAGAGTTCTAGAATTCGAAAATGGAATGTTGGTGTTCTAGAATTACAAAATAGAATGTTGGGAGTTCTAGAATTCGAAAATGGAATGTTGGTGTTCTAGAATTACAAAATAGAATGTTGGGAGTTCTAGAATTCCAAAATAGAATGTTGAGAGTTCTAGAATTCCAAAATAGAATGTTGGGAGTTCTAGAATTCCAAAATAGAATGTTTGGAGTTCTAGAATACCAAGATATAATGTTGGTGTTGCAGAATTCCAAAATAGAATGTTGAGAGTTCTAGAATACCAAAATATAATGTTGGGAGTTCTAGAATTCCAAAATAGAATATTGGGAGTTCTAGAAGTCCAAGATAGAATGTTGGGAGTTCTAGAATTCCTATATAGAATGTTGAGAGTTCTAGAATTCGAAAATGGAATGTTGGTGTTCTAGAAGTCCAAAATACAATGTTAGGAGTTCTAGATTTCCAAAAAAGAATGTAGGGAGTTCTAGAATTCCAAAATAGAATGTTGGTGTTGCAGAATTCCAAAATAGAATGTTGGGAGTTCTAGAATACTAAAATAGAATGTTGGGAGTTCTATAATTCCAAAATAGAATGTTGGGAGTTCTAGAATTCCAAAATAGAATGTTAGGAGTTCTAGAATTCCAAGATAGAATGTTGGTGTTGCAGAATTCCAAAATAGAATGTTGGGAGTTCTAGAATACTAAAATAGAATGTTGGGAGTTCTAGAATTCCAAAATAGAATGTTGGGAGTTCCAGAATTCCAAAATAGAATGTTGGGAGTTCTAGAATTCCAAAATATTCTGTTAAGAGTTCTAGAATACTAAAAATAGAATGTTGGGCATTCTAGAATTCCAAAATAGAATGTTGGGAGTTCTAGAATTCCAAGATAGAATGTTGGTGTTGCAGAATTCCAAAAGAGAATGTTGGGAGTTCTAGAATTCCAAAATAGAATATTGGGGGTTCTAAAATTTCAAAAAAGAATGTTGGTAGTTCTAGAATTCCAAAATAGAATGTTGAGAGTTCTAGAATTCCAAAATAGAATGTTTGTGTTGCAGAATTCCAAAATAGAATGTTGGTAGTTCTAGAATTCCAAAATAGAATGTTGGGAGTTCTAGAATACCAAGATAAAATGTTGGTGTTGCAGAATTCCAAAATAGAATGTTGGGAGTTCTAGAATTCGAAAATGGAATGTTGGTGTTCTAGAATTACAAAATAGAATGTTGGGAGTTCTAGAATTCCAAAATAGATTGTTGAGAGTTCTAGAATTCGAAAATGGAATGTTGGTGTTCTAGAATTACAAAATAGAATGTTGGGAGTTCTAGAATTCCAAAATAGTATGTTGGGAGTTCTAGAATACCAAAATAGAATGTTGGGAGTTATATAATTCCAAAAGAGAATGTTGGGAGTTCTAGAATTCCAAAATAGAATATTGGGGGTTCTAAAATTTCAAAAAAGAATGTTGGTAGTTCTAGAATTCAAAAAAAGAATGTTGGTGTTGCAGAATTCCAAAATAGAATGTTGGGAGTTCTAGAATACTAAAATAGAATGTTGGGAGTTCTAGAATTACAAAATAGAATATTGACAGTTTTAAAATTCCAAAATAGAATGTTGGTAGCTCTAGAATTTCAAAAAGAATGTTGGGAGTTCTAGAATTCCAAAAATAGTATGTTAGGAGTTCTAGAATACTAAAATAGAATGTTGGGAGTTCTAGAATACCAAGGTAAAATGTTGGTGTTGCAGAATTCCAAATTAGAATGTTGGTAGTTCTAGAATTCCAAAATATAATGTTGGTGTTGCAGAATTCTAAAATAGAATGTTGGGAGTTCTAGAATTCGAAAATGGAATGTTGGATGTTCTAGAATTCCAAAATAGAATGTTGGGAGTTCTAGAATTCCAAAATTGTTTGTTGGGAGTTCTAGAATACCAAAATAGAATGTTGGGAGTTCTAGAATTCCAAAATAGTCTGTTAGGAGTTCTAGAATACTAAAATAGAATGTTGGGAGTTCTAGAATTCCAAAATAGAATGTTTGGAGTTCTAGAATACCAAGATATAATGTTGGTGTTGCAGAATTCCAAAATAGAATGTTGAGAGTTCTAGAATACCAAAATATAATGTTGGGAGTTCTAGAATTCCAAAATAGAATATTGGGAGTTCTAGAAGTCCAAGATAGAATGTTGGGAGTTCTAGAATTCCTATATAGAATGTTGAGAGTTCTAGAATTCGAAAATGGAATGTTGGTGTTCTAGAATTCCAAAATACAATGTTAGGAGTTCTAGATTTCCAAAAAAGAATGTAGGGAGTTCTAGAATTCCAAAATAGAATGTTGGTGTTGCAGAATTCCAAAATAGAATGTTGGGAGTTCTAGAATACTAAAATAGAATGTTGGGAGTTCTATAATTCCAAAATAGAATGTTGGGAGTTCTAGAATTCCAAAATAGAATGTTAGGAGTTCTAGAATTCCAAGATAGAATGTTGGTGTTGCAGAATTCCAAAATAGAATGTTGGGAGTTCTAGAATACTAAAATAGAATGTTGGGAGTTCTAGAATTCCAAAATAGAATGTTGGGAGTTCCAGAATTCCAAAATAGAATGTTGGGAGTTCTAGAATTCCAAAATATTCTGTTAAGAGTTCTAGAATACTAAAAATAGAATGTTGGGCATTCTAGAATTCCAAAATAGAATATTGGGAGTTCTAGAATTCCAAAATAGAATGTTGGGAGTTCTAGAATTCCAAGATAGAATGTTGGTGTTGCAGAATTCCAAAATAGAATGTTGGGAGTTCTAGAATACTAAAATAGAATGTTGGGAGTTCTAGAATTACAAAATAGAATATTGACAGTTTTAAAATTCCAAAATAGAATGTTGGTAGCTCTAGAATTTCAAAAAGAATGTTGGGAGTTCTAGAATTCCAAAAATAGTATGTTAGGAGTTCTAGAATACTAAAATAGAATGTTGGGAGTTCTAGAATACCAAGGTAAAATGTTGGTGTTGCAGAATTCCAAATTAGAATGTTGGTAGTTCTAGAATTCCAAAATATAATGTTGGTGTTGCAGAATTCTAAAATAGAATGTTGGGAGTTCTAGAATTCGAAAATGGAATGTTGGATGTTCTAGAATTCCAAAATAGAATGTTGGGAGTTCTAGAATTCCAAAATTGTTTGTTGGGAGTTCTAGAATACCAAAATAGAATGTTGGGAGTTCTAGAATTCCAAAATAGTCTGTTAGGAGTTCTAGAATACTAAAATAGAATGTTGGGAGTTCTAGAATTCCAAAATACAATATTGGGAGTTCTAGAATTCCAAAATAGAATATTGCGAGTTCTAGAATTCCAAAATAGAATGTTGGGAGTTCTAGAATTCCAAAATAGAATGTTTGGAGTTCTAGAATACCAAGATATAATGTTGGTGTTGCAGAATTCCAAAATAGAATGTTGAGAGTTCTAGAATACCAAAATATAATGTTGGGAGTTCTAGAATTCCAAAATAGAATATTGGGAGTTCTAGAAGTCCAAGATAGAATGTTGGGAGTTCTAGAATTCCTATATAGAATGTTGAGAGTTCTAGAATTCGAAAATGGAATGTTGGTGTTCTAGAATTCCAAAATACAATGTTAGGAGTTCTAGATTTCCAAAAAAGAATGTAGGGAGTTCTAGAATTCCAAAATAGAATGTTGGTGTTGCAGAATTCCAAAATAGAATGTTGGGAGTTCTAGAATACTAAAATAGAATGTTGGGAGTTCTATAATTCCAAAATAGAACGTTGGTAGTTCTAGAATTCAAAAAAAGAATGTTGGTGTTGCAGAATTCCAAAATAGAATGTTGGGAGTTCTAGAATACTAAAATAGAATGTTGGGAGTTCTAGAATTACAAAATAGAATATTGACAGTTTTAAAATTCCAAAATAGAATGTTGGTAGCTCTAGAATTTCAAAAAGAATGTTGGGAGTTCTAGAATTCCAAAAATAGTATGTTAGGAGTTCTAGAATACTAAAATAGAATGTTGGGAGTTCTAGAATACCAAGGTAAAATGTTGGTGTTGCAGAATTCCAAATTAGAATGTTGGTAGTTCTAGAATTCCAAAATATAATGTTGGTGTTGCAGAATTCTAAAATAGAATGTTGGGAGTTCTAGAATTCGAAAATGGAATGTTGGATGTTCTAGAATTCCAAAATAGAATGTTGGGAGTTCTAGAATTCCAAAATTGTTTGTTGGGAGTTCTAGAATACCAAAATAGAATGTTGGGAGTTCTAGAATTCCAAAATAGAATATTGGGGGTTCTAAAATTTCAAAAAAGAATGTTGGTAGTTCTAGAATTCAAAAAAAGAATGTTGGTGTTGCAGAATTCCAAAATAGAATGTTGGGAGTTCTAGAATACTAAAATAGAATGTTGGGAGTTCTAGAATTACAAAATAGAATATTGACAGTTTTAAAATTCCAAAATAGAATGTTGGTAGCTCTAGAATTTCAAAAAGAATGTTGGGAGTTCTAGAATTCCAAAAATAGTATGTTAGGAGTTCTAGAATACTAAAATAGAATGTTGGGAGTTCTAGAATACCAAGGTAAAATGTTGGTGTTGCAGAATTCCAAATTAGAATGTTGGTAGTTCTAGAATTCCAAAATATAATGTTGGTGTTGCAGAATTCTAAAATAGAATGTTGGGAGTTCTAGAATTCGAAAATGGAATGTTGGATGTTCTAGAATTCCAAAATAGAATGTTGGGAGTTCTAGAATTCCAAAATTGTTTGTTGGGAGTTCTAGAATACCAAAATAGAATGTTGGGAGTTCTAGAATTCCAAAATAGTCTGTTAGGAGTTCTAGAATACTAAAATAGAATGTTGGGAGTTCTAGAATTCCAAAATACAATATTGGGAGTTCTAGAATTCCAAAATAGAATATTGCGAGTTCTAGAATTCCAAAATAGAATGTTGGGAGTTCTAGAATTCCAAAATAGAATGTTTGGAGTTCTAGAATACCAAGATATAATGTTGGTGTTGCAGAATTCCAAAATAGAATGTTGAGAGTTCTAGAATACCAAAATATAATGTTGGGAGTTCTAGAATTCCAAAATAGAATATTGGGAGTTCTAGAAGTCCAAGATAGAATGTTGGGAGTTCTAGAATTCCTATATAGAATGTTGAGAGTTCTAGAATTCGAAAATGGAATGTTGGTGTTCTAGAATTCCAAAATACAATGTTAGGAGTTCTAGATTTCCAAAAAAGAATGTAGGGAGTTCTAGAATTCCAAAATAGAATGTTGGTGTTGCAGAATTCCAAAATAGAATGTTGGGAGTTCTAGAATACTAAAATAGAATGTTGGGAGTTCTATAATTCCAAAATAGAACGTTGGTAGTTCTAGAATTCAAAAAAAGAATGTTGGTGTTGCAGAATTCCAAAATAGAATGTTGGGAGTTCTAGAATACTAAAATAGAATGTTGGGAGTTCTAGAATTACAAAATAGAATATTGACAGTTTTAAAATTCCAAAATAGAATGTTGGTAGCTCTAGAATTTCAAAAAGAATGTTGGGAGTTCTAGAATTCCAAAAATAGTATGTTAGGAGTTCTAGAATACTAAAATAGAATGTTGGGAGTTCTAGAATACCAAGGTAAAATGTTGGTGTTGCAGAATTCCAAATTAGAATGTTGGTAGTTCTAGAATTCCAAAATATAATGTTGGTGTTGCAGAATTCTAAAATAGAATGTTGGGAGTTCTAGAATTCGAAAATGGAATGTTGGATGTTCTAGAATTCCAAAATAGAATGTTGGGAGTTCTAGAATTCCAAAATTGTTTGTTGGGAGTTCTAGAATACCAAAATAGAATGTTGGGAGTTCTAGAATTCCAAAATAGTCTGTTAGGAGTTCTAGAATACTAAAATAGAATGTTGGGAGTTCTAGAATTCCAAAATACAATATTGGGAGTTCTAGAATTCCAAAATAGAATATTGCGAGTTCTAGAATTCCAAAATAGAATGTTGGGAGTTCTAGAATTCCAAAATAGAATGTTTGGAGTTCTAGAATACCAAGATATAATGTTGGTGTTGCAGAATTCCAAAATAGAATGTTGAGAGTTCTAGAATACCAAAATATAATGTTGGGAGTTCTAGAATTCCAAAATAGAATATTGGGAGTTCTAGAAGTCCAAGATAGAATGTTGGGAGTTCTAGAATTCCTATATAGAATGTTGAGAGTTCTAGAATTCGAAAATGGAATGTTGGTGTTCTAGAATTCCAAAATACAATGTTAGGAGTTCTAGATTTCCAAAAAAGAATGTAGGGAGTTCTAGAATTCCAAAATAGAATGTTGGTGTTGCAGAATTCCAAAATAGAATGTTGGGAGTTCTAGAATACTAAAATAGAATGTTGGGAGTTCTATAATTCCAAAATAGAACGTTGGGAGTTCTAGAATTCCAAAATAGAATGTTAGGAGTTCTAGAATTCCAAGATAGAATGTTGGTGTTGCAGAATTCCAAAATAGAATGTTGGGAGTTCTAGAATACTAAAATAGAATGTTGGGAGTTCTAGAATTCCAAAATAGAATGTTGGGAGTTCCAGAATTCCAAAATAGAATGTTGAGAGTTCTAGAATTCCAAAATAGAATGTTTGTGTTGCAGAATTCCAAAATAGAATGTTGGTAGTTCTAGAATTCCAAAATAGAATGTTGGGAGTTCTAGAATACCAAGATAAAATGTTGGTGTTGCAGAATTCCAAAATAGAATGTTGGGAGTTCTAGAATTCGAAAATGGAATGTTGGTGTTCTAGAATTACAAAATAGAATGTTGGGAGTTCTAGAATTCCAAAATAGATTGTTGAGAGTTCTAGAATTCGAAAATGGAATGTTGGTGTTCTAGAATTACAAAATAGAATGTTGGGAGTTCTAGAATTCCAAAATAGTATGTTGGGAGTTCTAGAATACCAAAATAGAATGTTGGGAGTTATATAATTCCAAAAGAGAATGTTGGGAGTTCTAGAATTCCAAAATAGAATATTGGGGGTTCTAAAATTTCAAAAAAGAATGTTGGTAGTTCTAGAATTCAAAAAAAGAATGTTGGTGTTGCAGAATTCCAAAATAGAATGTTGGGAGTTCTAGAATACTAAAATAGAATGTTGGGAGTTCTAGAATTACAAAATAGAATATTGACAGTTTTAAAATTCCAAAATAGAATGTTGGTAGCTCTAGAATTTCAAAAAGAATGTTGGGAGTTCTAGAATTCCAAAAATAGTATGTTAGGAGTTCTAGAATACTAAAATAGAATGTTGGGAGTTCTAGAATACCAAGGTAAAATGTTGGTGTTGCAGAATTCCAAATTAGAATGTTGGTAGTTCTAGAATTCCAAAATATAATGTTGGTGTTGCAGAATTCTAAAATAGAATGTTGGGAGTTCTAGAATTCGAAAATGGAATGTTGGATGTTCTAGAATTCCAAAATAGAATGTTGGGAGTTCTAGAATTCCAAAATTGTTTGTTGGGAGTTCTAGAATACCAAAATAGAATGTTGGGAGTTCTAGAATTCCAAAATAGTCTGTTAGGAGTTCTAGAATACAAAAATAGAATGTTGGGAGTTCTAGAATTCCAAAATAGAATATTGGGAGTTCTAGAATTCCAAAATAGAATATTGCGAGTTCTAGAATTCCAAAATAGAATGTTGGGAGTTCTAGAATTCCAAAATAGAATGTTTGGAGTTCTAGAATACCAAGATATAATGTTGGTGTTGCAGAATTCCAAAATAGAATGTTGAGAGTTCTAGAATACCAAAATATAATGTTGGGAGTTCTAGAATTCCAAAATAGAATATTGGGAGTTCTAGAAGTCCAAGATAGAATGTTGGGAGTTCTAGAATTCCTATATAGAATGTTGAGAGTTCTAGAATTCGAAAATGGAATGTTGGTGTTCTAGAATTCCAAAATACAATGTTAGGAGTTCTAGATTTCCAAAAAAGAATGTAGGGAGTTCTAGAATTCCAAAATAGAATGTTGGTGTTGCAGAATTCCAAAATAGAATGTTGGGAGTTCTAGAATACTAAAATAGAATGTTGGGAGTTCTATAATTCCAAAATAGAATGTTGGGAGTTCTAGAATTCCAAAATAGAATGTTAGGAGTTCTAGAATTCCAAGATAGAATGTTGGTGTTGCAGAATTCCAAAATAGAATGTTGGGAGTTCTAGAATACTAAAATAGAATGTTGGGAGTTCTAGAATTCCAAAATAGAATGTTGGGAGTTCCAGAATTCCAAAATAGAATGTTGGGAGTTCTAGAATTCCAAAATATTCTGTTAAGAGTTCTAGAATACTAAAAATAGAATGTTGGGCACTCTAGAATTCCAAAATAGAATATTGGGAGTTCTAGAATTCCAAAATAGAATGTTGGGAGTTCTAGAATTCCAAGATAGAATGTTGGTGATGCAGAATTCCAAAAGAGAATGTTGGGAGTTCTAGAATTCCAAAATAGAATATTGGGAGTTCTAAAATTTCAAAAAAGAATGTTGGTAGTTCTAGAATTCAAAAAAAGAATGTTGGTGTTGCAGAATTCCAAAATAGAATGTTGGGAGTTCTAGAATACTAAAATAGAATGTTGGGAGTTCTAGAATTACAAAATAGAATATTGACAGTTTTAAAATTCCAAAATAGAATGTTGGTAGCTCTAGAATTTCAAAAAGAATGTTGGGAGTTCTAGAATTCCAAAAATAGTATGTTAGGAGTTCTAGAATACTAAAATAGAATGTTGGGAGTTCTAGAATACCAAGGTAAAATGTTGGTGTTGCAGAATTCCAAATTAGAATGTTGGTAGTTCTAGAATTCCAAAATATAATGTTGGTGTTGCAGAATTCTAAAATAGAATGTTGGGAGTTCTAGAATTCGAAAATGGAATGTTGGATGTTCTAGAATTCCAAAATAGAATGTTGGGAGTTCTAGAATTCCAAAATTGTTTGTTGGGAGTTCTAGAATACCAAAATAGAATGTTGGGAGTTCTAGAATTCCAAAATAGTCTGTTAGGAGTTCTAGAATACAAAAATAGAATGTTGGGAGTTCTAGAATTCCAAAATAGAATATTGGGAGTTCTAGAATTCCAAAATAGAATATTGCGAGTTCTAGAATTCCAAAATAGAATGTTGGGAGTTCTAGAATTCCAAAATAGAATGTTTGGAGTTCTAGAATACCAAGATATAATGTTGGTGTTGCAGAATTCCAAAATAGAATGTTGAGAGTTCTAGAATACCAAAATATAATGTTGGGAGTTCTAGAATTCCAAAATAGAATATTGGGAGTTCTAGAAGTCCAAGATAGAATGTTGGGAGTTCTAGAATTCCTATATAGAATGTTGAGAGTTCTAGAATTCGAAAATGGAATGTTGGTGTTCTAGAATTCCAAAATACAATGTTAGGAGTTCTAGATTTCCAAAAAAGAATGTAGGGAGTTCTAGAATTCCAAAATAGAATGTTGGTGTTGCAGAATTCCAAAATAGAATGTTGGGAGTTCTAGAATACTAAAATAGAATGTTGGGAGTTCTATAATTCCAAAATAGAATGTTGGGAGTTCTAGAATTCCAAAATAGAATGTTAGGAGTTCTAGAATTCCAAGATAGAATGTTGGTGTTGCAGAATTCCAAAATAGAATGTTGGGAGTTCTAGAATACTAAAATAGAATGTTGGGAGTTCTAGAATTCCAAAATAGAATGTTGGGAGTTCCAGAATTCCAAAATAGAATGTTGGGAGTTCTAGAATTCCAAAATATTCTGTTAAGAGTTCTAGAATACTAAAAATAGAATGTTGGGCACTCTAGAATTCCAAAATAGAATATTGGGAGTTCTAGAATTCCAAAATAGAATGTTGGGAGTTCTAGAATTCCAAGATAGAATGTTGGTGATGCAGAATTCCAAAAGAGAATGTTGGGAGTTCTAGAATTCCAAAATAGAATATTGGGAGTTCTAAAATTTCAAAAAAGAATGTTGGTAGTTCTATAATTCAAAAAAAGAATGTTGGTGTTGCAGAATTCCAAAATAGAATGTTGGGAGTTCTAGAATACTAAAATAGAATGTTGGGAGTTCTAGAATTACAAAATAGAATATTGACAGTTTTAAAATTCCAAAATAGAATGTTGGTAGCTCTAGAATTTCAAAAAGAATGTTGGGAGTTCTAGAATTCCAAAAATAGTATGTTAGGAGTTCTAGAATACTAAAATAGAATGTTGGGAGTTCTAGAATACCAAGGTAAAATGTTGGTGTTGCAGAATTCCAAATTAGAATGTTGGTAGTTCTAGAATTCCAAAATATAATGTTGGTGTTGCAGAATTCTAAAATAGAATGTTGGGAGTTCTAGAATTCGAAAATGGAATGTTGGATGTTCTAGAATTCCAAAATAGAATGTTGGGAGTTCTAGAATTCCAAAATTGTTTGTTGGGAGTTCTAGAATACCAAAATAGAATGTTGGGAGTTCTAGAATTCCAAAATAGTCTGTTAGGAGTTCTAGAATACTAAAATAGAATGTTGGGAGTTCTAGAATTCCAAAATAGAATATTGGGAGTTCTAGAATTCCAAAATAGAATATTGCGAGTTCTAGAATTCCAAAATAGAATGTTGGGAGTTCTAGAATTCCAAAATAGAATGTTTGGAGTTCTAGAATACCAAGATATAATGTTGGTGTTGCAGAATTCCAAAATAGAATGTTGAGAGTACTAGAATACCAAAATATAATGTTGGGAGTTCTAGAATTCCAAAATAGAATATTGGGAGTTCTAGAAGTCCAAGATAGAATGTTGGGAGTTCTAGAATTCCTATATAGAATGTTGAGAGTTCTAGAATTCGAAAATGGAATGTTGGTGTTCTAGAATTCCAAAATACAATGTTAGGAGTTCTAGATTTCCAAAAAAGAATGTAGGGAGTTCTAGAATTCCAAAATAGAATGTTGGTGTTGCAGAATTCCAAAATAGAAAGTTGGGAGTTCTAGAATACTAAAATAGAATGTTGGGAGTTCTATAATTCCAAAATAGAATGTTGGGAGTTCTAGAATTCCAAAATAGAATGTTAGGAGTTCTAGAATTCCAAGATAGAATGTTGGTGTTGCAGAATTCCAAAATAGAATGTTGGGAGTTCTAGAATACTAAAATAGAATGTTGGGAGTTCTAGAATTCCAAAATAGAATGTTGGGAGTTCCAGAATTCCAAAATAGAATGTTGAGCGTTCTAGAATTCCAAAATAGAATGTTTGTGTTGCAGAATTCCAAAATAGAATGTTGGTAGTTCTAGAATTCCAAAATAGAATGTTGGGAGTTCTAGAATACCAAGATAAAATGTTGGTGTTGCAGAATTCCAAAATAGAATGTTGGGAGTTCTAGAATTCGAAAATGGAATGTTGGTGTTCTAGAATTACAAAATAGAATGTTGGGAGTTCTAGAATTCCAAAATATTATGTTGGGATTTCTAGAATACCAAAATAGAATGTTGGGAGTTCTAGAATTACAAAATAGAATATTGGGGTTCTAGATTTTTTTTTTTTTAAAGAAGAACGTTGGGAGTTCTAGAATTCCAAAATATTCTGTTAAGAGTTCTAGAATACTAAAAATAGAATGTTGGGAGTTCTAGAATTCCAAAATAGAATATTGGGAGTTCTAGAATTCCAAAATAGAATGTTGGGAGTTCTAGAATTCCAAGATAGAATGTTGGTGTTGCAGAATTCCAAAAGAGAATGTTGGGAGTTCTAGAATTCCAAAATAGAATATTGGGGGTTCTAAAATTTCAAAAAAGAATGTTGGTAGTTCTAGAATTCAAAAAAAGAATGTTGGTGTTGCAGAATTCCAAAATAGAATGTTGGGAGTTCTAGAATACTAAAATAGAATGTTGGGAGTTCTAGAATTACAAAATAGAATATTGACAGTTTTAAAATTCCAAAATAGAATGTTGGTAGCTCTAGAATTTCAAAAAGAATGTTGGGAGTTCTAGAATTCCAAAAATAGTATGTTAGGAGTTCTAGAATACTAAAATAGAATGTTGGGAGTTCTAGAATACCAAGGTAAAATGTTGGTGTTGCAGAATTCCAAATTAGAATGTTGGTAGTTCTAGAATTCCAAAATATAATGTTGGTGTTGCAGAATTCTAAAATAGAATGTTGGGAGTTCTAGAATTCGAAAATGGAATTTGGATGTTCTAGAATTCCAAAATTGTTTGTTGGGAGTTCTAGAATACCAAAATAGAATGTTGGGAGTTCTAGAATTCCAAAATAGTCTGTTAGGAGTTCTAGAATACTAAAATAGAATGTTGGGAGTTCTAGAATTCCAAAATAGAATATTGGGAGTTCTAGAATTCCAAAATAGAATATTGCGAGTTCTAGAATTCCAAAATAGAATGTTGGGAGTTCTAGAATACTAAAATAGAATGTTGGGAGTTCTAGAATTACAAAATAGAATATTGACAGTTTTAAAATTCCAAAATAGAATGTTGGTAGCTCTAGAATTTCAAAAAGAATGTTGGGAGTTCTAGAATTCCAAAAATAGTATGTTAGGAGTTCTAGAATACTAAAATAGAATGTTGGGAGTTCTAGAATACCATGGTAAAATGTTGGTGTTGCAGAATTCCAAATTAGAATGTTGGTAGTTCTAGAATTCCAAAATATAATGTTGGTGTTGCAGAATTCTAAAATAGAATGTTGGGAGTTCTAGAATTCGAAAATGGAATGTTGGATGTTCTAGAATTCCAAAATAGAATGTTGGGAGTTCTAGAATTCCAAAATTGTTTGTTGGGAGTTCTAGAATACCAAAATAGAATGTTGGGAGTTCTAGAATTCCAAAATAGTCAGTTAGGAGTTCTAGAATACTAAAATAGAATGTTGGGAGTTCTAGAATTCCAAAATAGAATATTGGGAGTTCTAGAATTCCAAAATAGAATATTGCGAGTTCTAGAATTCCAAAATAGAATGTTGGGAGTTCTAGAATTCCAAAATAGAATGTTTGGAGTTCTAGAATACCAAGATATAATGTTGGTGTTGCAGAATTCCAAAATAGAATGTTGAGAGTTCTAGAATACCAAAATATAATGTTGGGAATTCTAGAATTCCAAAATAGAATATTGGGAGTTCTAGAAGTCCAAGATAGAATGTTGGGAGTTCTAGAATTCCTATATAGAATGTTGGGAGTTCATGAATTCCACAATAGAATGTTGTTAGTTCTAGAATTCCAAAATAGAATGTTGGGAGTTCTAGAATACTAAAATAGAATGTTGGGAGTTCTATAATTCCAAAATAGAATGTTGGGAGTTCCAGAATTCCAAAATAGAATGTTGAGAGTTCTAGAATTCCAAAACAGAATGTTTGTGTTGCAGAATTCCAAAATAGAATGTTGGGAGTTCTAGAATTCCAAAAATAGTATGTTAGGAGTTCTAGAATACTAAAATAAAATGTTGGGAGTTCTAGAATACCAAGGTAAAATGTTGGTGTTGCAGAATTCCAAATTAGAATGTTGGTAGTTCTAGAATTCCAAAATATAATGTTGGTGTTGCAGAATTCTAAAATAGAATGTTGGGAGTTCTAGAATTCGAAAATGGAATGTTGGATGTTCTAGAATTCCAAAATAGAATGTTGGGAGTTCTAGAATTCCAAAATTGTTTGTTGGGAGTTCTAGAATACCAAAATAGAATGTTGGGAGTTCTAGAATTCCAAAATAGTCAGTTAGGAGTTCTAGAATACTAAAATAGAATGTTGGGAGTTCTAGAATTCCAAAATAGAATATTGGGAGTTCTAGAATTCCAAAATAGAATATTGCGAGTTCTAGAATTCCAAAATAGAATGTTGGGAGTTCTAGAATTCCAAAATAGAATGTTTGGAGTTCTAGAATACCAAGATATAATGTTGGTGTTGCAGAATTCCAAAATAGAATGTTGAGAGTTCTAGAATACCAAAATATAATGTTGGGAATTCTAGAATTCCAAAATAGAATATTGGGAGTTCTAGAAGTCCAAGATAGAATGTTGGGAGTTCTAGAATTCCTATATAGAATGTTGGGAGTTCATGAATTCCACAATAGAATGTTGTTAGTTCTAGAATTCCAAAAAAGAATGTTGGGAGTTCTAGAATACTAAAATAGAATGTTGGGAGTTCTATAATTCCAAAATAGAATGTTGGGAGTTCCAGAATTCCAAAATAGAATGTTGAGAGTTCTAGAATTCCAAAACAGAATGTTTGTGTTGCAGAATTCCAAAATAGAATGTTGGGAGTTCTAGAATTCGAAAATGGAATGTTGGATGTTCTAGAATTCCAAAATAGAATGTTGGGAGTTCTAGAATTCCAAAATTGTTTGTTGGGAGTTCTAGAATACCAAAATAGAATGTTGGGAGTTCTAGAATTCCAAAATAGTCTGTTAGGAGTTCTAGAATACTAAAATAGAATGTTGGGAGTTCTAGAATTCCAAAATAGAATATTGGGAGTTCTAGAATTCCAAAATAGAATATTGCGAGTTCTAGAATTCCAAAATAGAATGTTGGGAGTTCTAGAATACTAAAATAGAATGTTGGGAGTTCTAGAATTTCAAAAAGAATGTTGGGAGTTCTAGAATTCCAAAAATAGTATGTTAGGAGTTCTAGAATACTAAAATAGAATGTTGGGAGTTCTAGAATACCAAGGTAAAATGTTGGTGTTGCAGAATTCCAAATTAGAATGTTGGTAGTTCTAGAATTCCAAAATATAATGTTGGTGTTGCAGAATTCTAAAATAGAATGTTGGGAGTTCTAGAATTCGAAAATGGAATGTTGGATGTTCTAGAATTCCAAAATAAAATGTTGGGAGTTCTAGAATTCCAAAATTGTTTGTTGGGAGTTCTAGAATACCAAAATAGAATGTTGGGAGTTCTAGAATTCCAAAATAGTCAGTTAGGAGTTCTAGAATACTAAAATAGAATGTTGGGAGTTCTAGAATTCCAAAATAGAATATTGCGAGTTCTAGAATTCCAAAATAGAATGTTGGGAGTTCTAGAATACCAAGATATAATGTTGGTGTTGCAGAATTCCAAAATAGAATGTTGAGAGTTCTAGAATACCAAAATATAATGTTGGGAGTTCTAGAATTCCAAAATAGAATATTGGGAGTTCTAGAAGTCCAAGATAGAATGTTGGGAGTTCTAGAATTCCTATATAGAATGTTGAGAGTTCTAGAATTCGAAAATGGAATGTTGGTGTTCTAGAATTCCAAAATACAATGTTAGGAGTTCTAGATTTCCAAAAAAAAATGTAGGGAGTTCTAGAATTCCAAAATAGAATGTTGGTGTTGCAGAATTCCAAAATAGAATGTTGGGAGTTCTAGAATACTAAAATAGAATGTTGGGAGTTCTATAATTCCAAAATAGAATGTTGGGAGTTCTAGAATTCCAAAATAGAATGTTAGGAGTTCTAGAATTCCAAGATAGAATGTTGGTGTTGCAGAATTCCAAAATAGAATGTTGGGAGTTCTAGAATACTAAAATAGAATGTTGGGAGTTCTAGAATTCCAAAATAGAATGTTGGGAGTTCCAGAATTCCAAAATAGAATGTTGAGAGTTCTAGAATTCCAAAATAGAATGTTTGTGTTGCAGACTTCCAAAATAGAATGTTGGTAGTTCTAGAATTCCAAAATAGAATGTTGGGAGTTCTAGAATACCAAGATAAAATGTTGGTGTTGCAGAATTCCAAAATAGAATGTTGGGAGTTCTAGAATTCGAAAATGGAATGTTGGTGTTCTAGAATTACAAAATAGAATGTTGGGAGTTCTAGAATTCCAAAATAGTATGTTGGGAGTTCTAGAATACCAAAATAGAATGTTGGGAGTTCTAGAATTACAAAATAGAATATTGGGGTTCTAGATTTTTTTTTTTTTTAAAGAAGAATGTTGGGAGTTCTAGAATTCCAAAATATTCTGTTAAGAGTTCTAGAATACTAAAAATAGAATGTTGGGAGTTCTAGAATTCCAAAATAGAATATTGGGAGTTCTAGAATTCCAAAATAGAATGTTGGGAGTTCTAGAATTCCAAGATAGAATGTTGGTGTTGCAGAATTCCAAAAGAGAATGTTGGGAGTTCTAGAATTCCAAAATAGAATATTGGGGGTTCTAAAATTTCAAAAAAGAATGTTGGTAGTTCTAGAATTCAAAAAAAGAATGTTGGTGTTGCAGAATTCCAAAATAGAATGTTGGGAGTTCTAGAATACTAAAATAGAATGTTGGGAGTTCTAGAATTCCAAAATAGAATATTGGGAGTTCTAGAATTCCAAAATAGAATGTTGGGAGTTCTAGAATACCAAGGTAAAATGTTGGTGTTGCAGAATTCCAAATTAGAATGTTGGTAGTTCTAGAATTCCAAAATATAATGTTGGTGTTGCAGAATTCTAAAATAGAATGTTGGGAGTTCTAGAATTCGAAAATGGAATTTGGATGTTCTAGAATTCCAAAATTGTTTGTTGGGAGTTCTAGAATACCAAAATAGAATGTTGGGAGTTCTAGAATTCCAAAATAGTCTGTTAGGAGTTCTAGAATACTAAAATAGAATGTTGGGAGTTCTAGAATTCCAAAATAGAATATTGGGAGTTCTAGAATTCCAAAATAGAATATTGCGAGTTCTAGAATTCCAAAATAGAATGTTGGGAGTTCTAGAATACTAAAATAGAATGTTGGGAGTTCTAGAATTACAAAATAGAATATTGACAGTTTTAAAATTCCAAAATAGAATGTTGGTAGCTCTAGAATTTCAAAAAGAATGTTGGGAGTTCTAGAATTCCAAAAATAGTATGTTAGGAGTTCTAGAATACTAAAATAGAATGTTGGGAGTTCTAGAATACCAAGGTAAAATGTTGGTGTTGCAGAATTCCAAATTAGAATGTTGGTAGTTCTAGAATTCCAAAATATAATGTTGGTGTTGCAGAATTCTAAAATAGAATGTTGGGAGTTCTAGAATTCGAAAATGGAATGTTGGATGTTCTAGAATTCCAAAATAGAATGTTGGGAGTTCTAGAATTCCAAAGTTGTTTGTTGGGAGTTCTAGAATACCAAAATAGAATGTTGGGAGTTCTAGAATTCCAAAATAGTCAGTTAGGAGTTCTAGAATACTAAAATAGAATGTTGGGAGTTCTAGAATTCCAAAATAGAATATTGGGAGTTCTAGAATTCCAAAATAGAATATTGCGAGTACTAGAATTCCAAAATAGAATGTTGGGAGTTCTAGAATTCCAAAATAGAATGTTTGGAGTTCTAGAATACCAAGATATAATGTTGGTGTTGCAGAATTCCAAAATAGAATGTTGAGAGTTCTAGAATACCAAAATATAATGTTGGGAGTTCTAGAATTCCAAAATAGAATATTGGGAGTTCTAGAAGTCCAAGATAGAATGTTGGGAGTTCTAGAATTCCTATATAGAATGTTGGGAGTTCATGAATTCCACAATAGAATGTTGTTAGTTCTAGAATTCCAAAATAGAATGTTGGGAGTTCTAGAATACTAAAATAGAATGTTGGGAGTTCTATAATTCCAAAATAGAATGTTGGGAGTTCCAGAATTCCAAAATAGAATGTTGAGAGTTCTAGAATTCCAAAATAGAATGTTTGTGTTGCAGAATTCCAAAATAGAATGTTGGGAGTTCTAGAATTCGAAAATGGAATGTTGGATGTTCTAGAATTCCAAAATAGAATGTTGGGAGTTCTAGAATTCCAAAATTGTTTGTTGGGAGTTCTAGAATACCAAAATAGAATGTTGGGAGTTCTAGAATTCCAAAATAGTCTGTTAGGAGTTCTAGAATACTAAAATAGAATGTTGGGAGTTCTAGAATTCCAAAATAGAATATTGGGAGTTCTAGAATTCCAAAATAGAATATTGCGAGTTCTAGAATTCCAAAATAGAATGTTGGGAGTTCTAGAATACTAAAATAGAATGTTGGGAGTTCTAGAATTTCAAAAAGAATGTTGGGAGTTCTAGAATTCCAAAAATAGTATGTTAGGAGTTCTAGAAAACTAAAATAGAATGTTGGGAGTTCTAGAATACCAAGGTAAAATGTTGGTGTTGCAGAATTCCAAATTAGAATGTTGGTAGTTCTAGAATTCCAAAATATAATGTTGGTGTTGCAGAATTCTAAAATAGAATGTTGGGAGTTCTAGAATTCGAAAATGGAATGTTGGATGTTCTAGAATTCCAAAATAGAATGTTGGGAGTTCTAGAATTCCAAAATTGTTTGTTGGGAGTTCTAGAATACCAAAATAGAATGTTGGGAGTTCTAGAATTCCAAAATAGTCAGTTAGGAGTTCTAGAATACTAAAATAGAATGTTGGGAGTTCTAGAATTCCAAAATAGAATATTGCGAGTTCTAGAATTCCAAAATAGAATGTTGGGAGATCTAGAATTCCAAAATAGAATGTTGGGAGTTCTAGAATTCCAAAATAGAATGTTTGGAGTTCTAGAATACCAAGATATAATGTTGGTGTTGCAGAATTCCAAAATAGAATGTTGAGAGTTCTAGAATACCAAAATATAATGTTGGGAGTTCTAGAATTCCAAAATAGAATATTGGGAGTTCTAGAAGTCCAAGATAGAATGTTGGGAGTTCTAGAATTCCTATATAGAATGTTGGGAGTTCATGAATTCCACAATAGAATGTTGTTAGTTCTAGAATTCCAAAATAGAATGTTGGGAGTTCTAGAATACTAAAATAGAATGTTGGGAGTTCTATAATTCCAAAATAGAATGTTGGGAGTTCCAGAATTCCAAAATAGAATGTTGAGAGTTCTAGAATTCCAAAATAGAATGTTTGTGTTGCAGAATTCCAAAATAGAATGTTGGGAGTTCTAGAATACCAAGATAAAATGTTGGTGTTGCAGAATTCCAAAATAGAATGTTGGGAGTTCTAGAATTCGAAAATGGAATGTTGGTGTTCTAGAATTACAAAATAGAATGTTGGGAGTTCTAGAATTCCAAAATAGAATGTTGAGAGTTCTAGAATTCGAAAATGGAATGTTGGTGTTCTAGAATTACAAAATAGAATGTTGGGAGTTCTAGAATTCCAAAATAGTATGTTGGGAGTTCTAGAATACCAAAATAGAATGTTGGGAGTTATATAATTCCAAAAGAGAATGTTGGGAGTTCTAGAATTCCAAAATAGAATATTGGGGGTTCTAAAATTTCAAAAAAGAATGTTGGTAGTTCTAGAATTCAAAAAAAGAATGTTGGTGTTGCAGAATTCCAAAATAGAATGTTGGGAGTTCTAGAATACTAAAATAGAATGTTGGGAGTTCTAGAATTACAAAATAGAATATTGACAGTTTTAAAATTCCAAAATAGAATGTTGGTAGCTCTAGAATTTCAAAAAGAATGTTGGGAGTTCTAGAATTCCAAAAATAGTATGTTAGGAGTTCTAGAATACTAAAATAGAATGTTGGGAGTTCTAGAATACCAAGGTAAAATGTTGGTGTTGCAGAATTCCAAATTAGAATGTTGGTAGTTCTAGAATTCCAAAATATAATGTTGGTGTTGCAGAATTCTAAAATAGAATGTTGGGAGTTCTAGAATTCGAAAATGGAATTTGGATGTTCTAGAATTCCAAAATTGTTTGTTGGGAGTTCTAGAATACCAAAATAGAATGTTGGGAGTTCTAGAATTCCAAAATAGAATGTTTGTGTTGCAGAATTCCAAAATAGAATGTTGGTAGTTCTAGAATTCCAAAATAGAATGTTGGGAGTTCTAGAATACCAAGATAAAATGTTGGTGTTGCAGAATTCCAAAATAGAATGTTGGGAGTTCTAGAATTCCAAAATAGTCTGTTAGGAGTTCTAGAATACTAAAATAGAATGTTGGGAGTTCTAGAATTCCAAAATAGAATATTGGGAGTTCTAGAATTCCAAAATAGAATATTGCGAGTTCTAGAATTCCAAAATAGAATGTTGGGAGTTCTAGAATACTAAAATAGAATGTTGGGAGTTCTAGAATTACAAAATAGAATATTGACAGTTTTAAAATTCCAAAATAGAATGTTGGTAGCTCTAGAATTTCAAAAAGAATGTTGGGAGTTCTAGAATTCCAAAAATAGTATGTTAGGAGTTCTAGAATACTAAAATAGAATGTTGGGAGTTCTAGAATACCAAGGTAAAATGTTGGTGTTGCAGAATTCCAAATTAGAATGTTGGTAGTTCTAGAATTCCAAAATATAATGTTGGTGTTGCAGAATTCTAAAATAGAATGTTGGGAGTTCTAGAATTCGAAAATGGAATGTTGGATGTTCTAGAATTCCAAAATAGAATGTTGGGAGTTCTAGAATTCCAAAGTTGTTTGTTGGGAGTTCTAGAATACCAAAATAGAATGTTGGGAGTTCTAGAATTCCAAAATAGTCAGTTAGGAGTTCTAGAATACTAAAATAGAATGTTGGGAGTTCTAGAATTCCAAAATAGAATATTGGGAGTTCTAGAATTCCAAAATAGAATATTGCGAGTACTAGAATTCCAAAATAGAATGTTGGGAGTTCTAGAATTCCAAAATAGAATGTTTGGAGTTCTAGAATACCAAGATATAATGTTGGTGTTGCAGAATTCCAAAATAGAATGTTGAGAGTTCTAGAATACCAAAATATAATGTTGGGAGTTCTAGAATTCCAAAATAGAATATTGGGAGTTCTAGAAGTCCAAGATAGAATGTTGGGAGTTCTAGAATTCCTATATAGAATGTTGGGAGTTCATGAATTCCACAATAGAATGTTGTTAGTTCTAGAATTCCAAAATAGAATGTTGGGAGTTCTAGAATACTAAAATAGAATGTTGGGAGTTCTATAATTCCAAAATAGAATGTTGGGAGTTCCAGAATTCCAAAATAGAATGTTGAGAGTTCTAGAATTCCAAAATAGAATGTTTGTGTTGCAGAATTCCAAAATAGAATGTTGGGAGTTCTAGAATTCGAAAATGGAATGTTGGATGTTCTAGAATTCCAAAATAGAATGTTGGGAGTTCTAGAATTCCAAAATTGTTTGTTGGGAGTTCTAGAATACCAAAATAGAATGTTGGGAGTTCTAGAATTCCAAAATAGTCTGTTAGGAGTTCTAGAATACTAAAATAGAATGTTGGGAGTTCTAGAATTCCAAAATAGAATATTGGGAGTTCTAGAATTCCAAAATAGAATATTGCGAGTTCTAGAATTCCAAAATAGAATGTTGGGAGTTCTAGAATACTAAAATAGAATGTTGGGAGTTCTAGAATTTCAAAAAGAATGTTGGGAGTTCTAGAATTCCAAAAATAGTATGTTAGGAGTTCTAGAAAACTAAAATAGAATGTTGGGAGTTCTAGAATACCAAGGTAAAATGTTGGTGTTGCAGAATTCCAAATTAGAATGTTGGTAGTTCTAGAATTCCAAAATATAATGTTGGTGTTGCAGAATTCTAAAATAGAATGTTGGGAGTTCTAGAATTCGAAAATGGAATGTTGGATGTTCTAGAATTCCAAAATAGAATGTTGGGAGTTCTAGAATTCCAAAATTGTTTGTTGGGAGTTCTAGAATACCAAAATAGAATGTTGGGAGTTCTAGAATTCCAAAATAGTCAGTTAGGAGTTCTAGAATACTAAAATAGAATGTTGGGAGTTCTAGAATTCCAAAATAGAATATTGCGAGTTCTAGAATTCCAAAATAGAATGTTGGGAGATCTAGAATTCCAAAATAGAATGTTGGGAGTTCTAGAATTCCAAAATAGAATGTTTGGAGTTCTAGAATACCAAGATATAATGTTGGTGTTGCAGAATTCCAAAATAGAATGTTGAGAGTTCTAGAATACCAAAATATAATGTTGGGAGTTCTAGAATTCCAAAATAGAATATTGGGAGTTCTAGAAGTCCAAGATAGAATGTTGGGAGTTCTAGAATTCCTATATAGAATGTTGGGAGTTCATGAATTCCACAATAGAATGTTGTTAGTTCTAGAATTCCAAAATAGAATGTTGGGAGTTCTAGAATACTAAAATAGAATGTTGGGAGTTCTATAATTCCAAAATAGAATGTTGGGAGTTCCAGAATTCCAAAATAGAATGTTGAGAGTTCTAGAATTCCAAAATAGAATGTTTGTGTTGCAGAATTCCAAAATAGAATGTTGGGAGTTCTAGAATACCAAGATAAAATGTTGGTGTTGCAGAATTCCAAAATAGAATGTTGGGAGTTCTAGAATTCGAAAATGGAATGTTGGTGTTCTAGAATTACAAAATAGAATGTTGGGAGTTCTAGAATTCCAAAATAGAATGTTGAGAGTTCTAGAATTCGAAAATGGAATGTTGGTGTTCTAGAATTACAAAATAGAATGTTGGGAGTTCTAGAATTCCAAAATAGTATGTTGGGAGTTCTAGAATACCAAAATAGAATGTTGGGAGTTATATAATTCCAAAAGAGAATGTTGGGAGTTCTAGAATTCCAAAATAGAATATTGGGGGTTCTAAAATTTCAAAAAAGAATGTTGGTAGTTCTAGAATTCAAAAAAAGAATGTTGGTGTTGCAGAATTCCAAAATAGAATGTTGGGAGTTCTAGAATACTAAAATAGAATGTTGGGAGTTCTAGAATTACAAAATAGAATATTGACAGTTTTAAAATTCCAAAATAGAATGTTGGTAGCTCTAGAATTTCAAAAAGAATGTTGGGAGTTCTAGAATTCCAAAAATAGTATGTTAGGAGTTCTAGAATACTAAAATAGAATGTTGGGAGTTCTAGAATACCAAGGTAAAATGTTGGTGTTGCAGAATTCCAAATTAGAATGTTGGTAGTTCTAGAATTCCAAAATATAATGTTGGTGTTGCAGAATTCTAAAATAGAATGTTGGGAGTTCTAGAATTCGAAAATGGAATTTGGATGTTCTAGAATTCCAAAATTGTTTGTTGGGAGTTCTAGAATACCAAAATAGAATGTTGGGAGTTCTAGAATTCCAAAATAGAATGTTTGTGTTGCAGAATTCCAAAATAGAATGTTGGTAGTTCTAGAATTCCAAAATAGAATGTTGGGAGTTCTAGAATACCAAGATAAAATGTTGGTGTTGCAGAATTCCAAAATAGAATGTTGGGAGTTCTAGAATTCGAAAATGGAATGTTGGTGTTCTAGAATTACAAAATAGAATGTTGGGAGTTCTAGAATTCCAAAATAGTATGTTGGGAGTTCTAGAATACCAAAATAGAATGTTGGGAGTTCTAGAATTACAAAATAGAATATTGGGGTTCTAGATTTTTTTTTTTTTAAAGAAGAATGTTGGGAGTTCTAGAATTCCAAAATATTCTGTTCAGAGTTCTAGAATACTAAAAATAGAATGTTGGGAGTTCTAGAATTCCAAAATAGAATATTGGGAGTTCTAGAATTCCAAAATAGAATGTTGGGAGTTCTAGAATTCCAAGATAGAATGTTGGTGTTGCAGAATTCCAAAAGAGAATGTTGGGAGTTCTAGAATTCCAAAATAGAATATTGGGGGTTCTAAAATTTCAAAAAAGAATGTTGGTAGTTCTAGAATTCAAAAAAATAATGTTGGTGTTGCAGAATTCCAAAATAGAATGTTGGGAGTTCTAGAATACTAAAATAGAATGTTGGGAGTTCTAGAATTACAAAATAGAATATTGACAGTTTTAAAATTCCAAAATAGAATGTTGGTAGCTCTAGAATTTCAAAAAGAATGTTGGGAGTTCTAGAATTCCAAAAATAGTATGTTAGGAGTTCTAGAATACTAAAATAGAATGTTGGGAGTTCTAGAATACCAAGGTAAAATGTTGGTGTTGCAGAATTCCAAATTAGAATGTTGGTAGTTCTAGAATTCCAAAATATAATGTTGGTGTTGCAGAATTCTAAAATAGAATGTTGGGAGTTCTAGAATTCGAAAATGGAATTTGGATGTTCTAGAATTCCAAAATTGTTTGTTGGGAGTTCTAGAAAACTAAAATAGAATGTTGGGAGTTCTATAATTCCAAAATAGAATGTTGGGAGTTCTAGAATTCCAAAATAGAATGTTAGGAGTTCTAGAATTCCAAGATAGAATGTTGGTGTTGCAGAATTCCAAAATAGAATGTTGGGAGTTCTAGAATACTAAAATAGAATGTTGGGAGTTCTAGAATTCCAAAATAGAATGTTGGGAGTTCCAGAATTCCAAAATAGAATGTTGAGAGTTCTAGAATTCGAAAATGGAATTTGGATGTTCTAGAATTCCAAAATTGTTTGTTGGGAGTTCTAGAATACCAAAATAGAATGTTGGGAGTTCTAGAATTCCAAAATAGTCTGTTAGGAGTTCTAGAATACTAAAATAGAATGTTGGGAGTTCTAGAATTCCAAAATAGAATATTGGGAGTTCTAGAATTCCAAAATAGAATATTGCGAGTTCTAGAATTCCAAAATAGAATGTTGGGAGTTCTAGAATACTAAAATAGAATGTTGGGAGTTCTAGAATTACAAAATAGAATATTGACAGTTTTAAAATTCCAAAATAGAATGTTGGTAGCTCTAGAATTTCAAAAAGAATGTTGGGAGTTCTAGAATTTCAAAAATAGTATGTTAGGAGTTCTAGAATACTAAAATAGAATGTTGGGAGTTCTAGAATACCAAGGTAAAATGTTGGTGTTGCAGAATTCCAAATTAGAATGTTGGTAGTTCTAGAATTCCAAAATATAATGTTGGTGTTGCAGAATTCTAAAATAGAATGTTGGGAGTTCTAGAATTCGAAAATGGAATGTTGGATGTTCTAGAATTCCAAAATAGAATGTTGGGAGTTCTAGAATTCCAAAATTGTTTGTTGGGAGTTCTAGAATACCAAAATAGAATGTTGGGAGTTCTAGAATTCCAAAATAGTCAGTTAGGAGTTCTAGAATACTAAAATAGAATGTTGGGAGTTCTAGAATTCCAAAATAGAATATTGGGAGTTCTAGAATTCCAAAATAGAATATTGCGAGTTCTAGAATTCCAAAATAGAATGTTGGGAGTTCTAGAATTCCAAAATAGAATGTTTGGAGTTCTAGAATACCAAGATATAATGTTGGTGTTGCAGAATTCCAAAATAGAATGTTGAGAGTTCTAGAATACCAAAATATAATGTTGGGAATTCTAGAATTCCAAAATAGAATATTGGGAGTTTTAGAAGTCCAAGATAGAATGTTGGGAGTTCTAGAATTCCTATATAGAATGTTGGGAGTTCATGAATTCCACAATAGAATGTTGTTAGTTCTAGAATTCCAAAATAGAATGTTGGGAGTTCTAGAATACTAAAATAGAATGTTGGGAGTTCTATAATTCCAAAATAGAATGTTGGGAGTTCCAGAATTCCAAAATAGAATGTTGAGAGTTCTAGAATTCCAAAACAGAATGTTTGTGTTGCAGAATTCCAAAATAGAATGTTGGGAGTTCTAGAATTCCAAAAATAGTATGTTAGGAGTTCTAGAATACTAAAATAGAATGTTGGGAGTTCTAGAATACCAAGGTAAAATGTTGGTGTTGCAGAATTCCAAATTAGAATGTTGGTAGTTCTAGAATTCCAAAATATAATGTTGGTGTTGCAGAATTCTAAAATAGAATGTTGGGAGTTCTAGAATTCGAAAATGGAATGTTGGATGTTCTAGAATTCCAAAATAGAATGTTGGGAGTTCTAGAATTCCAAAATTGTTTGTTGGGAGTTCTAGAATACCAAAATAGAATGTTGGGAGTTCTAGAATTCCAAAATAGTCAGTTAGGAGTTCTAGAATACTAAAATAGAATGTTGGGAGTTCTAGAATTCCAAAATAGAATATTGGGAGTTCTAGAATTCCAAAATAGAATATTGCGAGTTCTAGAATTCCAAAATAGAATGTTGGGAGTTCTAGAATTCCAAAATAGAATGTTTGGAGTTCTAGAATACCAAGATATAATGTTGGTGTTGCAGAATTCCAAAATAGAATGTTGAGAGTTCTAGAATACCAAAATATAATGTTGGGAATTCTAGAATTCCAAAATAGAATATTGGGAGTTCTAGAAGTCCAAGATAGAATGTTGGGAGTTCTAGAATTCCTATATAGAATGTTGGGAGTTCATGAATTCCACAATAGAATGTTGTTAGTTCTAGAACTCCAAAATAGAATGTTGGGAGTTCTAGAATACTAAAATAGAATGTTGGGAGTTCTATAATTCCAAAATAGAATGTTGGGAGTTCCAGAATTCTAAAATAGAATGTTGAGAGTTCTAGAATTCCAAAACAGAATGTTTGTGTTGCAGAATTCCAAAATAGAATGTTGGGAGTTCTAGAATTCGAAAATGGAATGTTGGATGTTCTAGAATTCCAAAATAGAATGTTGGGAGTTCTAGAATTCCAAAATTGTTTGTTGGGAGTTCTAGAATACCAAAATAGAATGTTGGGAGTTCTAGAATTCCAAAATAGTCTGTTAGGAGTTCTAGAATACTAAAATAGAATGTTGGGAGTTCTAGAATTCCAAAATAGAATATTGGGAGTTCTAGAATTCCAAAATAGAATATTGCGAGTTCTAGAATTCCAAAATAGAATGTTGGGAGTTCTAGAATACTAAAATAGAATGTTGGGAGTTCTAGAATTTCAAAAAGAATGTTGGGAGTTCTAGAATTCCAAAAATAGTATGTTAGGAGTTCTAGAATACTAAAATAGAATGTTGGGAGTTCTAGAATACCAAGGTAAAATGTTGGTGTTGCAGAATTCCAAATTAGAATGTTGGTAGTTCTAGAATTCCAAAATATAATGTTGGTGTTGCAGAATTCTAAAATAGAATGTTGGGAGTTCTAGAATTCGAAAATGGAATGTTGGATGTTCTAGAATTCCAAAATAGAATGTTGGGAGTTCTAGAATTCCAAAATTGTTTGTTGGGAGTTCTAGAATACCAAAATAGAATGTTGGGAGTTCTAGAATTCCAAAATAGAATATTGGGAGTTCTAGAATTCCAAAATAGAATATTGCGAGTTCTAGAATTCCAAAATAGAATGTTGGGAGTTCTAGAATTCCAAAATAGAATGTTTGGAGTTCTAGAATACCAAGATATAATGTTGGTGTTGCAGAATTCCAAAATAGAATGTTGAGAGTTCTAGAATACCAAAATATAATGTTGGGAGTTCTAGAATTCCAAAATAGAATATTGGGAGTTCTAGAAGTCCAAGATAGAATGTTGGGAGTTCTAGAATTCCTATATAGAATGTTGGGAGTTCATGAATTCCACAATAGAATGTTGTTAGTTCTAGAATTCCAAAATAGAATGTTGGGAGTTCTAGAATACTAAAATAGAATGTTGGGAGTTCTATAATTCCAAAATAGAATGTTGGGAGTTCCAGAATTCCAAAATAGAATGTTGAGAGTTCTAGAATTCCAAAATAGAATGTTTGTGTTGCAGAATTCCAAAATAGAATGTTGGGAGTTCTAGAATTTGAAAATGGAATGTTGGATGTTCTAGAATTCCAAAATAGAATGTTGGGAGTTCTAGAATTCCAAAATTGTTTGTTGGGAGTTCTAGAATACCAAAATAGAATGTTGGGAGTTCTAGAATTCCAAAATAGTCAGTTAGGAGTTCTAGAATACTAAAATAGAATGTTGGGAGTTCTAGAATTCCAAAATAGAATATTGGGAGTTCTAGAATTCCAAAATAGAATATTGCGAGTTCTAGAATTCCAAAATAGAATGTTGGGAGTTCTAGAATTCCAAAATAGAATGTTTGGAGTTCTAGAATACCAAGATATAATGTTGGTGTTGCAGAATTCCAAAATAGAATGTTGAGAGTTCTAGAATACCAAAATATAATGTTGGGAATTCTAGAATTCCAAAATAGAATATTGGGAGTTCTAGAAGTCCAAGATAGAATGTTGGGAGTTCTAGAATTCCTATATAGAATGTTGGGAGTTCATGAATTCCACAATAGAATGTTGTTAGTTCTAGAATTCCAAAAAAGAATGTTGGGAGTTCTAGAATACTAAAATAGAATGTTGGGAGTTCTAGAATTCCAAAATAGAATATTGGGAGTTCTAGAATTCCAAAATAGAATATTGCGAGTTCTAGAATTCCAAAATAGAATGTTGGGAGTTCTAGAATACTAAAATAGAATGTTGGGAGTTCTAGAATTTCAAAAAGAATGTTGGGAGTTCTAGAATTCCAAAAATAGTATGTTAGGAGTTCTAGAATACTAAAATAGAATGTTGGGAGTTCTAGAATACCAAGGTAAAATGTTGGTGTTGCAGAATTCCAAATTAGAATGTTGGTAGTTCTAGAATTCCAAAATATAATGTTGGTGTTGCAGAATTCTAAAATAGAATGTTGGGAGTTCTAGAATTCGAAAATGGAATGTTGGATGTTCTAGAATTCCAAAATAGAATGTTGGGAGTTCTAGAATTCCAAAATTGTTTGTTGGGAGTTCTAGAATACCAAAATAGAATGTTGGGAGTTCTAGAATTCCAAAATAGAATATTGGGAGTTCTAGAATTCCAAAATAGAATATTGCGAGTTCTAGAATTCCAAAATAGAATGTTGGGAGTTCTAGAATTCCAAAATAGAATGTTTGGAGTTCTAGAATACCAAGATATAATGTTGGTGTTGCAGAATTCCAAAATAGAATGTTGAGAGTTCTAGAATACCAAAATATAATGTTGGGAGTTCTAGAATTCCAAAATAGAATATTGGGAGTTCTAGAAGTCCAAGATAGAATGTTGGGAGTTCTAGAATTCCTATATAGAATGTTGGGAGTTCATGAATTCCACAATAGAATGTTGTTAGTTCTAGAATTCCAAAATAGAATGTTGGGAGTTCTAGAATACTAAAATAGAATGTTGGGAGTTCTATAATTCCAAAATAGAATGTTGGGAGTTCCAGAATTCCAAAATAGAATGTTGAGAGTTCTAGAATTCCAAAATAGAATGTTTGTGTTGCAGAATTCCAAAATAGAATGTTGGGAGTTCTAGAATTTGAAAATGGAATGTTGGATGTTCTAGAATTCCAAAATAGAATGTTGGGAGTTCTAGAATTCCAAAATTGTTTGTTGGGAGTTCTAGAATACCAAAATAGAATGTTGGGAGTTCTAGAATTCCAAAATAGTCAGTTAGGAGTTCTAGAATACTAAAATAGAATGTTGGGAGTTCTAGAATTCCAAAATAGAATATTGGGAGTTCTAGAATTCCAAAATAGAATATTGCGAGTTCTAGAATTCCAAAATAGAATGTTGGGAGTTCTAGAATTCCAAAATAGAATGTTTGGAGTTCTAGAATACCAAGATATAATGTTGGTGTTGCAGAATTCCAAAATAGAATGTTGAGAGTTCTAGAATACCAAAATATAATGTTGGGAATTCTAGAATTCCAAAATAGAATATTGGGAGTTCTAGAAGTCCAAGATAGAATGTTGGGAGTTCTAGAATTCCTATATAGAATGTTGGGAGTTCATGAATTCCACAATAGAATGTTGTTAGTTCTAGAATTCCAAAAAAGAATGTTGGGAGTTCTAGAATACTAAAATAGAATGTTGGGAGTTCTATAATTCCAAAATAGAATGTTGGGAGTTCCAGAATTCCAAAATAGAATGTTGAGAGTTCTAGAATTCCAAAACAGAATGTTTGTGTTGCAGAATTCCAAAATAGAATGTTGGGAGTTCTAGAATTCGAAAATGGAATGTTGGATGTTCTAGAATTCCAAAATAGAATGTTGGGAGTTCTAGAATTCCAAAATTGTTTGTTGGGAGTTCTAGAATACCAAAATAGAATGTTGGGAGTTCTAGAATTCCAAAATAGTCTGTTAGGAGTTCTAGAATACTAAAATAGAATGTTGGGAGTTCTAGAATTCCAAAATAGAATATTGGGAGTTCTAGAATTCCAAAATAGAATATTGCGAGTTCTAGAATTCCAAAATAGAATGTTGGGAGTTCTAGAATACTAAAATAGAATGTTGGGAGTTCTAGAATTTCAAAAAGAATGTTGGGAGTTCTAGAATTCCAAAAATAGTATGTTAGGAGTTCTAGAATACTAAAATAGAATGTTGGGAGTTCTAGAATACCAAGGTAAAATGTTGGTGTTGCAGAATTCCAAATTAGAATGTTGGTAGTTCTAGAATTCCAAAATATAATGTTGGTGTTGCAGAATTCTAAAATAGAATGTTGGGAGTTCTAGAATTCGAAAATGGAATGTTGGATGTTCTAGAATTCCAAAATAAAATGTTGGGAGTTCTAGAATTCCAAAATTGTTTGTTGGGAGTTCTAGAATACCAAAATAGAATGTTGGGAGTTCTAGAATTCCAAAATAGTCAGTTAGGAGTTCTAGAATACTAAAATAGAATGTTGGGAGTTCTAGAATTCCAAAATAGAATATTGCGAGTTCTAGAATTCCAAAATAGAATGTTGGGAGTTCTAGAATACCAAGATATAATGTTGGTGTTGCAGAATTCCAAAATAGAATGTTGAGAGTTCTAGAATACCAAAATATAATGTTGGGAGTTCTAGAATTCCAAAATAGAATATTGGGAGTTCTAGAAGTCCAAGATAGAATGTTGGGAGTTCTAGAATTCCTATATAGAATGTTGAGAGTTCTAGAATTCGAAAATGGAATGTTGGTGTTCTAGAATTCCAAAATACAATGTTAGGAGTTCTAGATTTCCAAAAAAAAATGTAGGGAGTTCTAGAATTCCAAAATAGAATGTTGGTGTTGCAGAATTCCAAAATAGAATGTTGGGAGTTCTAGAATACTAAAATAGAATGTTGGGAGTTCTATAATTCCAAAATAGAATGTTGGGAGTTCTAGAATTCCAAAATAGAATGTTAGGAGTTCTAGAATTCCAAGATAGAATGTTGGTGTTGCAGAATTCCAAAATAGAATGTTGGGAGTTCTAGAATACTAAAATAGAATGTTGGGAGTTCTAGAATTCCAAAATAGAATGTTGGGAGTTCCAGAATTCCAAAATAGAATGTTGAGAGTTCTAGAATTCCAAAATAGAATGTTTGTGTTGCAGACTTCCAAAATAGAATGTTGGTAGTTCTAGAATTCCAAAATAGAATGTTGGGAGTTCTAGAATACCAAGATAAAATGTTGGTGTTGCAGAATTCCAAAATAGAATGTTGGGAGTTCTAGAATTCGAAAATGGAATGTTGGTGTTCTAGAATTACAAAATAGAATGTTGGGAGTTCTAGAATTCCAAAATAGTATGTTGGGAGTTCTAGAATACCAAAATAGAATGTTGGGAGTTCTAGAATTACAAAATAGAATATTGGGGTTCTAGATTTTTTTTTTTTAAAGAAGAATGTTGGGAGTTCTAGAATTCCAAAATATTCTGTTAAGAGTTCTAGAATACTAAAAATAGAATGTTGGGAGTTCTAGAATTCCAAAATAGAATATTGGGAGTTCTAGAATTCCAAAATAGAATGTTGGGAGTTCTAGAATTCCAAGATAGAATGTTGGTGTTGCAGAATTCCAAAAGAGAATGTTGGGAGTTCTAGAATTCCAAAATAGAATGTTGGGAGTTCTAGAATACCAAGATAAAATGTTGGTGTTGCAGAATTCCAAAATAGAATGTTGGGAGTTCTAGAATTCGAAAATTGTTTGTTGGGAGTTCTAGAATACCAAAATAGAATGTTGGGAGTTCTAGAATTCCAAAATAGAATGTTTGTGTTGCAGAATTCCAAAATAGAATGTTGGTAGTTCTAGAATTCCAAAATAGAATGTTGGGAGTTCTAGAATACCAAGATAAAATGTTGGTGTTGCAGAATTCCAAAATAGAATGTTGGGAGTTCTAGAATTCGAAAATGGAATGTTGGTGTTCTAGAATTACAAAATAGAATGTTGGGAGTTCTAGAATTCCAAAATAGTATGTTGGGAGTTCTAGAATACCAAAATAGAATGTTGGGAGTTCTAGAATTACAAAATAGAATATTGGGGTTCTAGATTTTTTTTTTTTAAAAGAAGAATGTTGGGAGTTCTAGAATTCCAAAATATTCTGTTAAGAGTTCTAGAATACTAAAAATAGAATGTTGGGAGTTCTAGAATTCCAAAATAGAATATTGGGAGTTCTAGAATTCCAAAATAGAATGTTGGGAGTTCTAGAATTCCAAGATAGAATGTTGGTGTTGCAGAATTCCAAAAGAGAATGTTGGGAGTTCTAGAATTCCAAAATAGAATATTGGGGGTTCTAAAATTTCAAAAAAGAATGTTGGTAGTTCTAGAATTCAAAAAAAGAATGTTGGTGTTGCAGAATTCCAAAATAGAATGTTGGGAGTTCTAGAATACTAAAATAGAATGTTGGGAGTTCTAGAATTCCAAAATAGAATATTGGGAGTTCTAGAATTCCAAAATAGAATGTTGGGAGTTCTAGAATACCAAGGTAAAATGTTGGTGTTGCAGAATTCCAAATTAGAATGTTGGTAGTTCTAGAATTCCAAAATATAATGTTGGTGTTGCAGAATTCTAAAATAGAATGTTGGGAGTTCTAGAATTCGAAAATGGAATTTGGATGTTCTAGAATTCCAAAATTGTTTGTTGGGAGTTCTAGAATACCAAAATAGAATGTTGGGAGTTCTAGAATTCCAAAATAGTCTGTTAGGAGTTCTAGAATACTAAAATAGAATGTTGGGAGTTCTAGAATTCCAAAATAGAATATTGGGAGTTCTAGAATTCCAAAATAGAATATTGCGAGTTCTAGAATTCCAAAATAGAATGTTGGGAGTTCTAGAATACTAAAATAGAATGTTGGGAGTTCTAGAATTACAAAATAGAATATTGACAGTTTTAAAATTCCAAAATAGAATGTTGGTAGCTCTAGAATTTCAAAAAGAATGTTGGGAGTTCTAGAATTCCAAAAATAGTATGTTAGGAGTTCTAGAATACTAAAATAGAATGTTGGGAGTTCTAGAATACCAAGGTAAAATGTTGGTGTTGCAGAATTCCAAATTAGAATGTTGGTAGTTCTAGAATTCCAAAATATAATGTTGGTGTTGCAGAATTCTAAAATAGAATGTTGGGAGTTCTAGAATTCGAAAATGGAATGTTGGATGTTCTAGAATTCCAAAATAGAATGTTGGGAGTTCTAGAATTCCAAAGTTGTTTGTTGGGAGTTCTAGAATACCAAAATAGAATGTTGGGAGTTCTAGAATTCCAAAATAGTCAGTTAGGAGTTCTAGAATACTAAAATAGAATGTTGGGAGTTCTAGAATTCCAAAATAGAATATTGGGAGTTCTAGAATTCCAAAATAGAATATTGCGAGTACTAGAATTCCAAAATAGAATGTTGGGAGTTCTAGAATTCCAAAATAGAATGTTTGGAGTTCTAGAATACCAAGATATAATGTTGGTGTTGCAGAATTCCAAAATAGAATGTTGAGAGTTCTAGAATACCAAAATATAATGTTGGGAGTTCTAGAATTCCAAAATAGAATATTGGGAGTTCTAGAAGTCCAAGATAGAATGTTGGGAGTTCTAGAATTCCTATATAGAATGTTGGGAGTTCATGAATTCCACAATAGAATGTTGTTAGTTCTAGAATTCCAAAATAGAATGTTGGGAGTTCTAGAATACTAAAATAGAATGTTGGGAGTTCTATAATTCCAAAATAGAATGTTGGGAGTTCCAGAATTCCAAAATAGAATGTTGAGAGTTCTAGAATTCCAAAATAGAATGTTTGTGTTGCAGAATTCCAAAATAGAATGTTGGGAGTTCTAGAATTCGAAAATGGAATGTTGGATGTTCTAGAATTCCAAAATAGAATGTTGGGAGTTCTAGAATTCCAAAATTGTTTGTTGGGAGTTCTAGAATACCAAAATAGAATGTTGGGAGTTCTAGAATTCCAAAATAGTCTGTTAGGAGTTCTAGAATACTAAAATAGAATGTTGGGAGTTCTAGAATTCCAAAATAGAATATTGGGAGTTCTAGAATTCCAAAATAGAATATTGCGAGTTCTAGAATTCCAAAATAGAATGTTGGGAGTTCTAGAATACCAAGGTAAAATGTTGGTAGTTCTAGAATTCCAAAATAGAATATTGGGGGTTCTAAAATTTCAAAAAAGAATGTTGGTAGTTCTAGAATTCAAAAAAAGAATGTTGGTGTTGCAGAATTCCAAAATAGAATGTTGGGAGTTCTAGAATACTAAAATAGAATGTTGGGAGTTCTAGAATTACAAAATAGAATATTGACAGTTTTAAAATTCCAAAATAGAATGTTGGTAGCTCTAGAATTTCAAAAAGAATGTTGGGAGTTCTAGAATTCCAAAAATAGTATGTTAGGAGTTCTAGAATACTAAAATAGAATGTTGGGAGTTCTAGAATACCAAGGTAAAATGTTGGTGTTGCAGAATTCCAAATTAGAATGTTGGTAGTTCTAGAATTCCAAAATATAATGTTGGTGTTGCAGAATTCTAAAATAGAATGTTGGGAGTTCTAGAATTCGAAAATGGAATTTGGATGTTCTAGAATTCCAAAATTGTTTGTTGGGAGTTCTAGAATACCAAAATAGAATGTTGGGAGTTCTAGAATTCCAAAATAGAATGTTTGTGTTGCAGAATTCCAAAATAGAATGTTGGTAGTTCTAGAATTCCAAAATAGAATGTTGGGAGTTCTAGAATACCAAGATAAAATGTTGGTGTTGCAGAATTCCAAAATAGAATGTTGGGAGTTCTAGAATTCGAAAATGGAATGTTGGTGTTCTAGAATTACAAAATAGAATGTTGGGAGTTCTAGAATTCCAAAATAGTATGTTGGGAGTTCTAGAATACCAAAATAGAATGTTGGGAGTTCTAGAATTACAAAATAGAATATTGGGGTTCTAGATTTTTTTTTTTTTAAAGAAGAATGTTGGGAGTTCTAGAATTCCAAAATATTCTGTTAAGAGTTCTAGAATACTAAAAATAGAATGTTGGGAGTTCTAGAATTCCAAAATAGAATATTGGGAGTTCTAGAATTCCAAAATAGAATGTTGGGAGTTCTAGAATTCCAAGATAGAATGTTGGTGTTGCAGAATTCCTAAAGAGAATGTTGGGAGTTCTAGAATTCCAAAATAGAATATTGGGGGTTCTAAAATTTCAAAAAAGAATGTTGGTAGTTCTAGAATTCAAAAAAATAATGTTGGTGTTGCAGAATTCCAAAATAGAATGTTGGGAGTTCTAGAATACTAAAATAGAATGTTGGGAGTTCTAGAATTACAAAATAGAATATTGACAGTTTTAAAATTCCAAAATAGAATGTTGGTAGCTCTAGAATTTCAAAAAGAATGTTGGGAGTTCTAGAATTCCAAAAATAGTATGTTAGGAGTTCTAGAATACTAAAATAGAATGTTGGGAGTTCTAGAATACCAAGGTAAAATGTTGGTGTTGCAGAATTCCAAATTAGAATGTTGGTAGTTCTAGAATTCCAAAATATAATGTTGGTGTTGCAGAATTCTAAAATAGAATGTTGGGAGTTCTAGAATTCGAAAATGGAATTTGGATGTTCTAGAATTCCAAAATTGTTTGTTGGGAGTTCTAGAAAACTAAAATAGAATGTTGGGAGTTCTATAATTCCAAAATAGAATGTTGGGAGTTCTAGAATTCCAAAATAGAATGTTAGGAGTTCTAGAATTCCAAGATAGAATGTTGGTGTTGCAGAATTCCAAAATAGAATGTTGGGAGTTCTAGAATACTAAAATAGAATGTTGGGAGTTCTAGAATTCCAAAATAGAATGTTGGGAGTTCCAGAATTCCAAAATAGAATGTTGAGAGTTCTAGAATTCGAAAATGGAATTTGGATGTTCTAGAATTCCAAAATTGTTTGTTGGGAGTTCTAGAATACCAAAATAGAATGTTGGGAGTTCTAGAATTCCAAAATAGTCTGTTAGGAGTTCTAGAATACTAAAATAGAATGTTGGGAGTTCTAGAATTCCAAAATAGAATATTGGGAGTTCTAGAATTCCAAAATAGAATATTGCGAGTTCTAGAATTCCAAAATAGAATGTTGGGAGTTCTAGAATACTAAAATAGAATGTTGGGAGTTCTAGAATTACAAAATAGAATATTGACAGTTTTAAAATTCCAAAATAGAATGTTGGTAGCTCTAGAATTTCAAAAAGAATGTTGGGAGTTCTAGAATTCCAAAAATAGTATGTTAGGAGTTCTAGAATACTAAAATAGAATGTTGGGAGTTCTAGAATACCAAGGTAAAATGTTGGTGTTGCAGAATTCCAAATTAGAATGTTGGTAGTTCTAGAATTCCAAAATATAATGTTGGTGTTGCAGAATTCTAAAATAGAATGTTGGGAGTTCTAGAATTCGAAAATGGAATGTTGGATGTTCTAGAATTCCAAAATAGAATGTTGGGAGTTCTAGAATTCCAAAATTGTTTGTTGGGAGTTCTAGAATACCAAAATAGAATGTTGGGAGTTCTAGAATTCCAAAATAGTCAGTTAGGAGTTCTAGAATACTAAAATAGAATGTTGGGAGTTCTAGAATTCCAAAATAGAATATTGGGAGTTCTAGAATTCCAAAATAGAATATTGCGAGTTCTAGAATTCCAAAATAGAATGTTGGGAGTTCTAGAATTCCAAAATAGAATGTTTGGAGTTCTAGAATACCAAGATATAATGTTGGTGTTGCAGAATTCCAAAATAGAATGTTGAGAGTTCTAGAATACCAAAATATAATGTTGGGAATTCTAGAATTCCAAAATAGAATATTGGGAGTTCTAGAAGTCCAAGATAGAATGTTGGGAGTTCTAGAATTCCTATATAGAATGTTGGGAGTTCATGAATTCCACAATGGAATGTTGTTAGTTCTAGAATTCCAAAATAGAATGTTGCGAGTTCTAGAATACTAAAATAGAATGTTGGGAGTTCTATAATTCCAAAATAGAATGTTGGGAGTTCCAGAATTCCAAAATAGAATGTTGAGAGTTCTAGAATTCCAAAACAGAATGTTTGTGTTGCAGAATTCCAAAATAGAATGTTGGGAGTTCTAGAATTCCAAAAATAGTATGTTAGGAGTTCTAGAATACTAAAATAGAATGTTGGGAGTTCTAGAATACCAAGGTAAAATGTTGGTGTTGCAGAATTCCAAATTAGAATGTTGGTAGTTCTAGAATTCCAAAATATAATGTTGGTGTTGCAGAATTCTAAAATAGAATGTTGGGAGTTCTAGAATTCGAAAATGGAATGTTGGATGTTCTAGAATTCCAAAATAGAATGTTGGGAGTTCTAGAATTCCAAAATTGTTTGTTGGGAGTTCTAGAATACCAAAATAGAATGTTGGGAGTTCTAGAATTCCAAAATAGTCAGTTAGGAGTTCTAGAATACTAAAATAGAATGTTGGGAGTTCTAGAATTCCAAAATAGAATATTGGGAGTTCTAGAATTCCAAAATAGAATATTGCGAGTTCTAGAATTCCAAAATAGAATGTTGGGAGTTCTAGAATTCCAAAATAGAATGTTTGGAGTTCTAGAATACCAAGATATAATGTTGGTGTTGCAGAATTCCAAAATAGAATGTTGAGAGTTCTAGAATACCAAAATATAATGTTGGGAATTCTAGAATTCCAAAATAGAATATTGGGAGTTCTAGAAGTCCAAGATAGAATGTTGGGAGTTCTAGAATTCCTATATAGAATGTTGGGAGTTCATGAATTCCACAATAGAATGTTGTTAGTTCTAGAATTCCAAAATAGAATGTTGGGAGTTCTAGAATACTAAAATAGAATGTTGGGAGTTCTATAATTCCAAAATAGAATGTTGGGAGTTCCAGAATTCTAAAATAGAATGTTGAGAGTTCTAGAATTCCAAAACAGAATGTTTGTGTTGCAGAATTCCAAAATAGAATGTTGGGAGTTCTAGAATTCGAAAATGGAATGTTGGATGTTCTAGAATTCCAAAATAGAATGTTGGGAGTTCTAGAATTCCAAAATTGTTTGTTGGGAGTTCTAGAATACCAAAATAGAATGTTGGGAGTTCTAGAATTCCAAAATAGTCTGTTAGGAGTTCTAGAATACTAAAATAGAATGTTGGGAGTTCTAGAATTCCAAAATAGAATATTGGGAGTTCTAGAATTCCAAAATAGAATATTGCGAGTTCTAGAATTCCAAAATAGAATGTTGGGAGTTCTAGAATACTAAAATAGAATGTTGGGAGTTCTAGAATTTCAAAAAGAATGTTGGGAGTTCTAGAATTCCAAAAATAGTATGTTAGGAGTTCTAGAATACTAAAATAGAATGTTGGGAGTTCTAGAATACCAAGGTAAAATGTTGGTGTTGCAGAATTCCAAATTAGAATGTTGGTAGTTCTAGAATTCCAAAATATAATGTTGGTGTTGCAGAATTCTAAAATAGAATGTTGGGAGTTCTAGAATTCGAAAATGGAATGTTGGATGTTCTAGAATTCCAAAATAGAATGTTGGGAGTTCTAGAATTCCAAAATTGTTTGTTGGGAGTTCTAGAATACCAAAATAGAATGTTGGGAGTTCTAGAATTCCAAAATAGAATATTGCGAGTTCTAGAATTCCAAAATAGAATGTTGGGAGTTCTAGAATTCCAAAATAGAATGTTTGGAGTTCTAGAATACCAAGATATAATGTTGGTGTTGCAGAATTCCAAAATAGAATGTTGAGAGTTCTAGAATACCAAAATATAATGTTGGGAGTTCTAGAATTCCAAAATAGAATATTGGGAGTTCTAGAAGTCCAAGATAGAATGTTGGGAGTTCTAGAATTCCTATATAGAATGTTGGGAGTTCATGAATTCCACAATAGAATGTTGTTAGTTCTAGAATTCCAAAATAGAATGTTGGGAGTTCTAGAATACTAAAATAGAATGTTGGGAGTTCTATAATTCCAAAATAGAATGTTGGGAGTTCCAGAATTCCAAAATAGAATGTTGAGAGTTCTAGAATTCCAAAATAGAATGTTTGTGTTGCAGAATTCCAAAATAGAATGTTGGGAGTTCTAGAATTCGAAAATGGAATGTTGGATGTTCTAGAATTCCAAAATAGAATGTTGGGAGTTCTAGAATTCCAAAATTGTTTGTTGGGAGTTCTAGAATACCAAAATAGAATGTTGGGAGTTCTAGAATTCCAAAATAGTCTGTTAGGAGTTCTAGAATACTAAAATAGAATGTTGGGAGTTCTAGAATTCCAAAATAGAATATTGGGAGTTCTAGAATTCCAAAATAGAATATTGCGAGTTCTAGAATTCCAAAATAGAATGTTGGGAGTTCTAGAATACTAAAATAGAATGTTGGGAGTTCTAGAATTTCAAAAAGAATGTTGGGAGTTCTAGAATTCCAAAAATAGTATGTTAGGAGTTCTAGAATACTAAAATAGAATGTTGGGAGTTCTAGAATACCAAGGTAAAATGTTGGTGTTGCAGAATTCCAAATTAGAATGTTGGTAGTTCTAGAATTCCAAAATATAATGTTGGTGTTGCAGAATTCTAAAATAGAATGTTGGGAGTTCTAGAATTCGAAAATGGAATGTTGGATGTTCTAGAATTCTAAAATAGAATGTTGGGAGTTCTAGAATTCCAAAATTGTTTGTTGGGAGTTCTAGAATACCAAAATAGAATGTTGGGAGTTCTAGAATTCCAAAATAGTCAGTTAGGAGTTCTAGAATTCCAAAATAGAATATTGCGAGTTCTAGAATTCCAAAATAGAATGTTGGGAGATCTAGAATTCCAAAATAGAATGTTGGGAGTTCTAGAATTCCAAAAAAGAATGTTTGGAGTTCTAGAATACCAAGATATAATGTTGGTGTTGCAGAATTCCAAAATAGAATGTTGAGAGTTCTAGAATACCAAAATATAATGTTGGGAGTTCTAGAATTCCAAAATAGAATATTGGGAGTTCTAGAAGTCCAAGATAGAATGTTGGGAGTTCTAGAATTCCTATATAGAATGTTGGGAGTTCATGAATTCCACAATAGAATGTTGTTAGTTCTAGAATTCCAAAATAGAATGTTGGGAGTTCTAGAATACTAAAATAGAATGTTGGGAGTTCTATAATTCCAAAATAGAATGTTGGGAGTTCCAGAATTCCAAAATAGAATGTTGAGAGTTCTAGAATTCCAAAATAGAATGTTTGTGTTGCAGAATTCCAAAATAGAATGTTGGGAGTTCTAGAATACCAAGATAAAATGTTGGTGTTGCAGAATTCCAAAATAGAATGTTGGGAGTTCTAGAATTCGAAAATGGAATGTTGGTGTTCTAGAATTACAAAATAGAATGTTGGGAGTTCTAGAATTCCAAAATAGAATGTTGAGAGTTCTAGAATTCGAAAATGGAATGTTGGTGTTCTAGAATTACAAAATAGAATGTTGGGAGTTCTAGAATTCCAAAATAGTATGTTGGGAGTTCTAGAATACCAAAATAGAATGTTGGGAGTTATATAATTCCAAAAGAGAATGTTGGGAGTTCTAGAATTCCAAAATAGAATATTGGGGGTTCTAAAATTTCAAAAAAGAATGTTGGTAGTTCTAGAATTCAAAAAAAGAATGTTGGTGTTGCAGAATTCCAAAATAGAATGTTGGGAGTTCTAGAATACTAAAATAGAATGTTGGGAGTTCTAGAATTACAAAATAGAATATTGACAGTTTTAAAATTCCAAAATAGAATGTTGGTAGCTCTAGAATTTCAAAAAGAATGTTGGGAGTTCTAGAATTCCAAAAATAGTATGTTAGGAGTTCTAGAATACTAAAATAGAATGTTGGGAGTTCTAGAATACCAAGGTAAAATGTTGGTGTTGCAGAATTCCAAATTAGAATGTTGGTAGTTCTAGAATTCCAAAATATAATGTTGGTGTTGCAGAATTCTAAAATAGAATGTTGGGAGTTCTAGAATTCGAAAATGGAATTTGGATGTTCTAGAATTCCAAAATTGTTTGTTGGGAGTTCTAGAATACCAAAATAGAATGTTGGGAGTTCTAGAATTCCAAAATAGAATGTTTGTGTTGCAGAATTCCAAAATAGAATGTTGGTAGTTCTAGAATTCCAAAATAGAATGTTGGGAGTTCTAGAATACCAAGATAAAATGTTGGTGTTGCAGAATTCCAAAATAGAATGTTGGGAGTTCTAGAATTCGAAAATGGAATGTTGGTGTTCTAGAATTACAAAATAGAATGTTGGGAGTTCTAGAATTCCAAAATAGTATGTTGGGAGTTCTAGAATACCAAAATAGAATGTTGGGAGTTCTAGAATTACAAAATAGAATATTGGGGTTCTAGATTTTTTTTTTTTTTTTAAAGAAGAATGTTGGGAGTTCTAGATTTCCAAAATATTCTGTTAAGAGTTCTAGAATACTAAAAATAGAATGTTGGGAGTTCTAGAATTCCAAAATAGAATATTGGGAGTTCTAGAATTCCAAAATAGAATGTTGGGAGTTCTAGAATTCCAAGATAGAATGTTGGTGTTGCAGAATTCCAAAAGAGAATGTTGGGAGTTCTAGAATTCCAAAATAGAATATTGGGGGTTCTAAAATTTCAAAAAAGAATGTTGGTAGTTCTAGAATTCAAAAAAAGAATGTTGGTGTTGCAGAATTCCAAAATAGAATGTTGGGAGTTCTAGAATACTAAAATAGAATGTTGGGAGTTCTAGAATTACAAAATAGAATATTGACAGTTTTAAAATTCCAAAATAGAATGTTGGTAGCTCTAGAATTTCAAAAAGAATGTTGGGAGTTCTAGAATTCCAAAAATAGTATGTTAGGAGTTCTAGAATACTAAAATAGAATGTTGGGAGTTCTAGAATACAAAGGTAAAATGTTGGTGTTGCAGAATTCCAAATTAGAAAGTTGGTAGTTCTAGAATTCCAAAATATAATGTTGGTGTTGCAGAATTCTAAAATAGAATGTTGGGAGTTCTAGAATTCGAAAATGGAATTTGGATGTTCTAGAATTCCAAAATTGTTTGTTGGGAGTTCTAGAATACCAAAATAGAATGTTGGGAGTTCTAGAATTCCAAAATAGTCTGTTAGGAGTTCTAGAATACTAAAATAGAATGTTGGGAGTTCTAGAATTCCAAAATAGAATGTTTGGAGTTCTAGAATACCAAGATATAATGTTGGTGTTGCAGAATTCCAAAATAGAATGTTGAGAGTTCTAGAATACCAAAATATAATGTTGGGAATTCTAGAATTCCAAAATAGAATATTGGGAGTTCTAGAAGTCCAAGATAGAATGTTGGGAGTTCTAGAATTCCTATATAGAATGTTGGGAGTTCATGAATTCCACAATAGAATGTTGTTAGTTCTAGAATTCCAAAATAGAATGTTGGGAGTTCTAGAATACTAAAATAGAATGTTGGGAGTTCTATAATTCCAAAATAGAATGTTGGGAGTTCCAGAATTCCAAAACAGAATGTTTGTGTTGCAGAATTCCAAAATAGAATGTTTGGAGTTCTAGAATTCCAAAAATAGTATGTTAGGAGTTCTAGAATACTAAAATAGAATGTTGGGAGTTCTAGAATACCAAGGTAAAATGTTGGTGTTGCAGAATTCCAAAATAGAATGTTGGGAGTTCTAGAATACTAAAATAGAATGTTGGGAGTTCTAGAATTACAAAATAGAATATTGACAGTTTTAAAATTCCAAAATAGAATGTTGGTAGCTCTAGAATTTCAAAAAGAATGTTGGGAGTTCTAGAATTCCAAAAATAGTATGTTAGGAGTTCTAGAATACTAAAATAGAATGTTGGGAGTTCTAGAATACCAAGGTAAAATGTTGGTGTTGCAGAATTCCAAATTAGAATGTTGGTAGTTCTAGAATTCCAAAATATAATGTTGGTGTTGCAGAATTCTAAAATAGAATGTTGGGAGTTCTAGAATTCGAAAATGGAATTTGGATGTTCTAGAATTCCAAAATTGTTTGTTGGGAGTTCTAGAATACTAAAATAGAATGTTTGGAGTTCTAGAATACCAAGATATAATGTTGGTGTTGCAGAATTCCAAAATAGAATGTTGAGAGTTCTAGAATACCAAAATATAATGTTGGGAGTTCTAGAATTCCAAAATAGAATATTGGGAGTTCTAGAAGTCCAAGATAGAATGTTGGGAGTTCTAGAATTCCTATATAGAATGTTGGGAGTTCATGAATTCCACAATAGAATGTTGTTAGTTCTAGAATTCCAAAATAGAATGTTGGGAGTTCTAGAATACTAAAATAGAATGTTGGGAGTTCTATAATTCCAAAATAGAATGTTGGGAGTTCCAGAATTCCAAAATAGAATGTTGAGAGTTCTAGAATTCCAAAATAGAATGTTTGTGTTGCAGAATTCCAAAATAGAATGTTGGGAGTTCTAGAATTCGAAAATGGAATGTTGGATGTTCTAGAATTCCAAAATAGAATGTTGGGAGTTCTAGAATTCCAAAATTGTTTGTTGGGAGTTCTAGAATACCAAAATAGAATGTTGGGAGTTCTAGAATTCCAAAATAGTCTGTTAGGAGTTCTAGAATACTAAAATAGAATGTTGGGAGTTCTAGAATTCCAAAATAGAATATTGGGAGTTCTAGAATTCCAAAATAGAATATTGCGAGTTCTAGAATTCCAAAATAGAATGTTGGGAGTTCTAGAATACTAAAATAGAATGTTGGGAGTTCTAGAATTTTAAAAAGAATGTTGGGAGTTCTAGAATTCCAAAAATAGTATGTTAGGAGTTCTAGAATACTAAAATAGAATGTTGGGAGTTCTAGAATACCAAGGTAAAATGTTGGTGTTGCAGAATTCCAAATTAGAATGTTGGTAGTTCTAGAATTCCAAAATATAATGTTGGTGTTGCAGAATTCTAAAATAGAATGTTGGGAGTTCTAGAATTCGAAAATGGAATGTTGGATGTTCTAGAATTCCAAAATAGAATGTTGGGAGTTCTAGAATTCCAAAATTGTTTGTTGGGAGTTCTAGAATACCAAAATAGAATGTTGGGAGTTCTAGAATTCCAAAATAGTCAGTTAGGAGTTCTAGAATACTAAAATAGAATGTTGGGAGTTCTAGAATTCCAAAATAGAATATTGGGAGTTCTAGAATTCCAAAATAGAATATTGCGAGTTCTAGAATTCCAAAATAGAATGTTGGGAGATCTAGAATTCCAAAATAGAATGTTGGGAGTTCTAGAATTCCAAAAAAGAATGTTTGGAGTTCTAGAATACCAAGATATAATGTTGGTGTTGCAGAATTCCAAAATAGAATGTTGAGAGTTCTAGAATACCAAAATATAATGTTGGGAGTTCTAGAATTCCAAAATAGAATATTGGGAGTTCTAGAAGTCCAAGATAGAATGTTGGGAGTTCTAGAATTCCTATATAGAATGTTGGGAGTTCATGAATTCCACAATAGAATGTTGTTAGTTCTAGAATTCCAAAATAGAATGTTGGGAGTTCTAGAATACTAAAATAGAATGTTGGGAGTTCTATAATTCCAAAATAGAATGTTGGGAGTTCCAGAATTCCAAAATAGAATGTTGAGAGTTCTAGAATTCCAAAATAGAATGTTTGTGTTGCAGAATTCCAAAATAGAATGTTGGGAGTTCTAGAATACCAAGATAAAATGTTGGTGTTGCAGAATTCCAAAATAGAATGTTGGGAGTTCTAGAATTCGAAAATGGAATGTTGGTGTTCTAGAATTACAAAATAGAATGTTGGGAGTTCTAGAATTCCAAAATAGAATGTTGAGAGTTCTAGAATTCGAAAATGGAATGTTGGTGTTCTAGAATTACAAAATAGAATGTTGGGAGTTCTAGAATTCCAAAATAGTATGTTGGGAGTTCTAGAATACCAAAATAGAATGTTGGGAGTTATATAATTCTAAAAGAGAATGTTGGGAGTTCTAGAATTCCAAAATAGAATATTGGGGGTTCTAAAATTTCAAAAAAGAATGTTGGTAGTTCTAGAATTCAAAAAAAGAATGTTGGTGTTGCAGAATTCCAAAATAGAATGTTGGGAGTTCTAGAATACTAAAATAGAATGTTGGGAGTTCTAGAATTACAAAATAGAATATTGACAGTTTTAAAATTCCAAAATAGAATGTTGGTAGCTCTAGAATTTCAAAAAGAATGTTGGGAGTTCTAGAATTCCAAAAATAGTATGTTAGGAGTTCTAGAATACTAAAATAGAATGTTGGGAGTTCTAGAATTCGAAAATGGAATTTGGATGTTCTAGAATTCCAAAATTGTTTGTTGGGAGTTCTAGAATACCAAAATAGAATGTTGGGAGTTCTAGAATTCCAAAATAGAATGTTTGTGTTGCAGAATTCCAAAATAGAATGTTGGTAGTTCTAGAATTCCAAAATAGAATGTTGGGAGTTCTAGAATACCAAGATAAAATGTTGGTGTTGCAGAATTCCAAAATAGAATGTTGGGAGTTCTAGAATTCGAAAATGGAATGTTGGTGTTCTAGAATTACAAAATAGAATGTTGGGAGTTCTAGAATTCCAAAATAGTATGTTGGGAGTTCTAGAATACCAAAATAGAATGTTGGGAGTTCTAGAATTACAAAATAGAATATTGGGGTTCTAGATTTTTTTTTTTTAAGAAGAATGTTGGGAGTTCTAGATTTCCAAAATATTCTGTTAAGAGTTCTAGAATACTAAAAATAGAATGTTGGGAGTTCTAGAATTCCAAAATAGAATATTGGGAGTTCTAGAATTCCAAAATAGAATGTTGGGAGTTCTAGAATTCCAAGATAGAATGTTGGTGTTGCAGAATTCCAAAAGAGAATGTTGGGAGTTCTAGAATTCCAAAATAGAATATTGGGGGTTCTAAAATTTCAAAAAAGAATGTTGGTAGTTCTAGAATTCAAAAAAAGAATGTTGGTGTTGCAGAATTCCAAAATAGAATGTTGGGAGTTCTAGAATACTAAAATAGAATGTTGGGAGTTCTAGAATTACAAAATAGAATATTGACAGTTTTAAAATTCCAAAATAGAATGTTGGTAGCTCTAGAATTTCAAAAAGAATGTTGGGAGTTCTAGAATTCCAAAAATAGTATGTTAGGAGTTCTAGAATACTAAAATAGAATGTTGGGAGTTCTAGAATACCAAGGTAAAATGTTGGTGTTGCAGAATTCCAAATTAGAATGTTGGTAGTTCTAGAATTCCAAAATATAATGTTGGTGTTGCAGAATTCTAAAATAGAATGTTGGGAGTTCTAGAATTCGAAAATGGAATTTGGATGTTCTAGAATTCCAAAATAGAATGTTGGGAGTTCTAGAATTCCAAAATTGTTTGTTGGGAGTTCTAGAATACCAAAATAGAATGTTGGGAGTTCTAGAATTCCAAAATAGTCAGTTAGGAGTTCTAGAATACTAAAATAGAATGTTGGGAGTTCTAGAATTCCAAAATAGAATATTGGGAGTTCTAGAATTCCAAAATAGAATATTCCGAGTTCTAGAATTCCAAAATAGAATGTTGGGAGTTCTAGAATTCCAAAATAGAATGTTTGGAGTTCTAGAATACCAAGATATAATGTTGGTGTTGCAGAATTCCAAAATAGAATGTTGAGAGTTCTAGAATACCAAAATATAATGTTGGGAGTTCTAGAATTCTAAAATAGAATATTGGGAGTTCTAGAAGTCCAAGATAGAATGTTGGGAGTTCTAGAATTCCTATATAGAATGTTGGGAGTTCATGTATTCCACAATAGAATGTTGTTAGTTCTAGAATTCCAAAATAGAATGTTGAGAGTTCTAGAATACTAAAATAGAATGTTGGGAGTTCTATAATTCCAAAATAGAATGTTGGGAGTTCCAGAATTCCAAAATAGAATGTTGAGAGTTCTAGAATTCCAAAATAGAATGTTTGTGTTGCAGAATTCCAAAATAGAATGTTGGGAGTTCTAGAATTCGAAAATGGAATGTTGGATGTTCTAGAATTCCAAAATAGAATGTTGGGAGTTCTAGAATTCCAAAATTGTTTGTTGGGAGTTCTAGAATACCAAAATAGAATGTTGGGAGTTCTAGAATTCCAAAATAGTCTGTTAGGAGTTCTAGAATACTAAAATAGAATGTTGGGAGTTCTAGAATTCCAAAATAGAATATTGGGAGTTCTAGAATTCCAAAATAGAATGTTGGGAGTTCTAGAATTACAAAATAGAATATTGACAGTTTTAAAATTCCAAAATAGAATGTTGGTAGCTCTAGAATTTCAAAAAGAATGTTGGGAGTTCTAGAATTCCAAAAATAGTATGTTAGGAGTTCTAGAATACTAAAATAGAATGTTGGGAGTTATAGAATACCAAGGTAAAATGTTGGTGTTGCAGAATTCCAAATTAGAATGTTGGTAGTTCTAGAATTCCAAAATATAATGTTGGTGTTGCAGAATTCTAAAATAGAATGTTGGGAGTTCTAGAATTCGAAAATGGAATGTTGGATGTTCTAGAATTCCAAAATAGAATGTTGGGAGTTCTAGAATTCCAAAATTGTTTGTTGGGAGTTCTAGAATACCAAAATAGAATGTTGGGAGTTCTAGAATTACAAAATAGTCAGTTAGGAGTTCTAGAATACTAAAATAGAATGTTGGGAGTTCTAGAATTCCAAAATAGAATATTGGGAGTTCTAGAATTCCAAAATAGAATATTGCGAGTTCTAGAATTCCAAAATAGAATGTTGGGAGTTCTAGAATTCCAAAATAGAATGTTGGGAGTTCTAGAATTCCAAAATAGAATGTTTGGAGTTCTAGAATACCAAGATATAATGTTGGTGTTGCATAATTCCAAAATAGAATGTTGAGAGTTCTAGAATACCAAAATATAATGTTGGGAGTTCTAGAATTCCAAAATAGAATATTGGGAGTTCTAGAAGTCCAAGATAGAATGTTGGGAGTTCTAGAATTCCTATATAGAATGTTGGGAGTTCATGAATTCCACAATAGAATGTTGTTAGTTCTAGAATTCCAAAATAGAATGTTGGGAGTTCTAGAATACTAAAATAGAATGTTGGGAGTTCTATAATTCCAAAATAGAATGTTGGGAGTTCCAGAATTCCAAAATAGAATGTTGAGAGTTCTAGAATACTAAAATAGAATGTTGGGAGTTCTAGAATTCCAAAATAGAATGTTGAGAGTTCTAGAATTCGAAAATGGAATGTTGGTGTTCTAGAATTACAAAATAGAATGTTGGGAGTTCTAGAATTCCAAAATAGTATGTTGGGAGTTCTAGAATACCAAAATAGAATGTTGGAAGTTATATAATTCCAAAAGAGAATGTTGGGAGTTCTAGAATTCCAAAATAGAATATTGGGGGTTCTAAAATTTCAAAAAAGAATGTTGGTAGTTCTAGAATTCAAAAAAAGAATGTTGGTGTTGCAGAATTCCAAAATAGAATGTTGGGAGTTCTAGAATACTAAAATAGAATGTTGGGAGTTCTAGAATTACAAAATAGAATATTGACAGTTTTAAAATTCCAAAATAGAATGTTGGTAGCTCTAGAATTTCAAAAAGAATGTTGGGAGTTCTAGAATTCCAAAAATAGTATGTTAGGAGTTCTAGAATACTAAAATAGAATGTTGGGAGTTCTAGAATACCAAGGTAAAATGTTGGTGTTGCAGAATTCCAAATTAGAATGTTGGTAGTTCTAGAATTCCAAAATATAATGTTGGTGTTGCAGAATTCTAAAATAGAATGTTGGGAGTTCTAGAATTCGAAAATGGAATGTTGTATGTTCTATAATTCCAAAATAGAATGTTGGGAGTTCTAGAATTCCAAAATTGTTTGTTGGGAGTTCTAGAATACCAAAATAGAATGTTGGGAGTTCTAGAATTCCAAAATAGTCTGTTAGGAGTTCTAGAATACTAAAATAGAATGTTGGGAGTTCTAGAATTACAAAATAGAATATTGGGAGTTCTAGAATTCCAAAATAGAATATTGGGAGTTCTAGAATTCCAAAATAGAATATTGCGAGTTCTAGAATTCCAAAATAGAATGTTGGGAGTTCTAGAATACTAAAATAGAATGTTGGGAGTTCTAGAATTACAAAATAGAATATTGACAGTTTTAAAATTCCAAAATAGAATGTTGGTAGCTCTAGAATTTAAAAAAGAATGTTGGGAGTTCTAGAATTCCAAAAATAGTATGTTAGGAGTTCTAGAATACTAAAATAGAATGTTGGGAGTTCTAGAATACCAAGGTAAAATGTTGGTGTTGCAGAATTCCAAATTAGAATGTTGGTAGTTCTAGAATTCCAAAATATAATGTTGGTGTTGCAGAATTCTAAAATAGAATGTTGGGAGTTCTAGAATTCGAAAATGGAATGTTGGATGTTCTAGAATTCCAAAATAGAATGTTGGGAGTTCTAGAATTCCAAAATTGTTTGTTGGGAGTTCTAGAATACCAAAATAGAATGTTGGGAGTTCTAGAATTCCAAAATAGTCAGTTAGGAGTTCTAGAATACTAAAATAGAATGTTGGGAGTTCTAGAATTCCAATATAGAATATTGGGAGTTCTAGAATTCCAAAATAGAATATTGCGAGTTCTAGAATTCCAAAATAGAATGTTGGGAGTTCTAGAATTCCAATATAGAATGTTTGGAGTTCTAGAATACCAAGATATAATGTTGGTGTTGCAGAATTCCAAAATAGAATGTTGAGAGTTCTAGAATACCAAAATATAATGTTGGGAGTTCTAGAATTCCAAAATAGACTATTGGGAGTTCTAGAAGTCCAAGATAGAATGTTGGGAGTTCTAGAATTCCTATATAGAATGTTGGGAGTTCATGAATTCCACAATAGAATGTTGTTAGTTCTAGAATTCCAAAATAGAATGTTGGGAGTTCTAGAATACTAAAATAGAATGTTGGGAGTTCTATAATTCCAAAATAGAATGTTGGGAGTTCCAGAATTCCAAAATAGAATGTTGAGAGTTCCAGAATTCCAAAATAGAATGTTTGTGTTGCAGAATTCCAAAATAGAATGTTGGGAGTTCTAGAATACCAAGATAAAATGTTGGTGTTGCAGAATTCCAAAATAGAATGTTGGGAGTTCTAGAATTCGAAAATGGAATGTTGGTGTTCTAGAATTACAAAATAGAATGTTGGGAGTTCTAGAATTCCAAAATAGAATGTTGAGAGTTCTAGAATTCGAAAATGGAATGTTGGTGTTCTAGAATTCCAAAATAGAATGTTGGGAGTTCTAGAATTCGAAAATGGAATGTTGGTGTTCTAGAATTACAAAATAGAATGTTGGGAGTTCTATAATTCCAAAATAGAATGTTGAGAGTTCTAGAATTCGAAAATGGAATGTTGGTGTTCTAGAATTACAAAATAGAATGTTGGGAGTTCTAGAATTCCAAAATAGTATGTTGGGAGTTCTAGAATACCAAAATAGAATGTTGGGAGTTATATAATTCCAAAAGAGAATGTTGGGAGTTCTAGAATTCCAAAATAGAATATTGGGGGTTCTAAAATTTCAAAAAAGAATGTTGGTAGTTCTAGAATTCAAAAAAAAGAATGTTGGTGTTGCAGAATTCCAAAATAGAATGTTGGGAGTTCTAGAATACTAAAATAGAATGTTGGGAGTTCTAGAATTACAAAATAGAATATTGACCGTTTTAAAATTCCAAAATAGAATGTTGGTAGCTCTAGAATTTCAAAAAGAATGTTGGGAGTTCTAGAATTCCAAAAATAGTATGTTAGGAGTTCTAGAATACTAAAATAGAATGTTGGGAGTTCTAGAATACCAAGATATAATGTTGGTGTTGCAGAATTCCAAAATAGAATGTTGAGAGTTCTAGATTACCAAAATATAATGTTGGGAGTTCTAGAATTCCAAAATAGAATATTGGGAGTTCTAGAAGTCCAAGATAGAATGTTGGGAGTTCTAGAATTCCTATATAGAATGTTGAGAGTTCTAGAATTCGAAAATGGAATGTTGGTGTTCTAGAATTCCAAAATACAATGTTAGGAGTTCTAGATTTCCAAAAAAGAATGTAGGGAGTTCTAGAATTCCAAAATAGAATGTTGGTGTTGCAGAATTCCAAAATAGAATGTTGGGAGTTCTAGAATACTAAAATAGAATGTTGGGAGTTCTATAATTCCAAAATAGAATGTTGGGAGTTCTAGAATTCCAAAATAGAATGTTAGGAGTTCTAGAATTCCAAGATAGAATATTGGTGTTGCAGAATTCCAAAATAGAATGTTGGGAGTTCTAGAATACTAAAATAGAATGTTGGGAGTTCTAGAATTCCAAAATAGAATGTTGGGAGTTCCAGAATTCCAAAATAGAATGTTGGGAGTTCTAGAATTCCAAAATATTCTGTTAAGAGTTCTAGAATAGTAAAAATAGAATGTTGGGCATTCTAGAATTCCAAAATAGAATATTGGGAGTTCTAGAATTCCAAAATAGAATGTTGGGAGTTCTAGAATTCCAAAATAGAATGTTGGGAGTTCTAGAATACTAAAATAGAATGTTGGGAGTTCTAGAATTACAAAATAGAATATTGACAGTTTTAAAATTCCAAAATAGAATGTTGGTAGCTCTAGAATTTCAAAAAGAATGTTGGGAGTTCTAGAATTCCAAAAATAGTATGTTAGGAGTTCTAGAATACTAAAATAGAATGTTGGGAGTTCTAGAATACCAAGGTAAAATGTTGGTGTTGCAGAATTCCAAATTAGAATGTTGGTAGTTCTAGAATTCCAAAATATAATGTTGGTGTTGCAGAATTCTAAAATAGAATGTTGGGAGTTCTAGAATTCGAAAATGGAATGTTGGATGTTCTAGAATTCTAAAATAGAATGTTGGGAGTTCTAGAATTCCAAAATTGTTTGTTGGGAGTTCTAGAATACCAAAATAGAATGTTGGGAGTTCTAGAATTCCAAAATAGTCAGTTAGGAGTTCTAGAATACTAAAATAGAATGTTGGGAGTTCTAGAATTCCAAAATAGAATGTTGGGAGTTCTAGAATTCCTATATAGAATGTTGGGAGTTCATGAATTCCACAATAGAATGTTGTTAGTTCTAGAATTCCAAAATAGAATGTTGGGAGTTCTAGAATACTAAAATAGAATGTTGGGAGTTCTATAATTCCAAAATAGAATGTTGGGAGTTCCAGAATTCCAAAATAGAATGTTGAGAGTTCTAGAATTCCAAAACAGAATGTTTGTGTTGCAGAATTCCAAAATAGAATGTTTGGAGTTCTAGAATTCCAAAAATAGTATGTTAGGAGTTCTAGAATACTAAAATAGAATGTTGGGAGTTCTAGAATACCAAGGTAAAATGTTGGTGTTGCAGAATTCCAAAATAGAATGTTGGGAGTTCTAGAATACTAAAATAGAATGTTGGGAGTTCTAGAATTACAAAATAGAATATTGACAGTTTTAAAATTCCAAAATAGAATGTTGGTAGCTCTAGAATTTCAAAAAGAATGTTGGGAGTTCTAGAATTCCAAAAATAGTATGTTAGGAGTTCTAGAATACTAAAATAGAATGTTGGGAGTTCTAGAATACCAAGGTAAAATGTTGGTGTTGCAGAATTCCAAATTAGAATGTTGGTAGTTCTAGAATTCCAAAATATAATGTTGGTGTTGCAGAATTCTAAAATAGAATGTTGGGAGTTCTAGAATTCGAAAATGGAATTTGGATGTTCTAGAATTCCAAAATTGTTTGTTGGGAGTTCTAGAATACCAAAATAGAATGTTGGGAGTTCTAGAATTCCAAAATAGTCTGTTAGGAGTTCTAGAATACTAAAATAGAATGTTGGGAGTTCTAGAATTCCAAAATAGAATGTTTGGAGTTCTAGAATACCAAGATATAATGTTGGTGTTGCAGAATTCCAAAATAGAATGTTGAGAGTTCTAGAATACCAAAATATAATGTTGGGAATTCTAGAATTCCAAAATAGAATATTGGGAGTTCTAGAAGTCCAAGATAGAATGTTGGGAGTTCTAGAATTCCTATATAGAATGTTGGGAGTTCATGAATTCCACAATAGAATGTTGTTAGTTCTAGAATTCCAAAATAGAATGTTGGGAGTTCTAGAATACTAAAATAGAATGTTGGGAGTTCTATAATTCCAAAATAGAATGTTGGGAGTTCCAGAATTCCAAAATAGAATGTTGAGAGTTCTAGAATTCCAAAACAGAATGTTTGTGTTGCAGAATTCCAAAATAGAATGTTTGGAGTTCTAGAATTCCAAAAATAGTATGTTAGGAGTTCTAGAATACTAAAATAGAATGTTGGGAGTTCTAGAATACCAAGGTAAAATGTTGGTGTTGCAGAATTCCAAATTAGAATGTTGGTAGTTCTAGAATTCCAAAATATAATGTTGGTGTTGCAGAATTCTAAAATAGAATGTTGGGAGTTCTAGAATTCGAAAATGGAATGTTGGATGTTCTAGAATTCCAAAATAGAATGTTGGGAGTTCTAGAATTCCAAAATTGTTTGTTGGGAGTTCTAGAATACCAAAATAGAATGTTGGGAGTTCTAGAATTCCAAAATAGTCAGTTAGGAGTTCTAGAATACTAAAATAGAATGTTGGGAGTTCTAGAATTCCAATATAGAATATTGGGAGTTCTAGAATTCCAAAATAGAATATTGCGAGTTCTAGAATTCCAAAATAGAATGTTGGGAGTTCTAGAATTCCAAAATAGAATGTTTGGAGTTCTAGAATACCAAGATATAATGTTGGTGTTGCAGAATTCCAAAATAGAATGTTGAGAGTTCTAGAATACCAAAATATAATGTTGGGAATTCTAGAATTCCAAAATAGAATATTGGGAGTTCTAGAAGTCCAAGATAGAATGTTGGGAGTTCTAGAATTCCTATATAGAATGTTGGGAGTTCATGAATTCCACAATAGAATGTTGTTAGTTCTAGAATTCCAAAATAGAATGTTGGGAGTTCTAGAATACTAAAATAGAATGTTGGGAGTTCTATAATTCCAAAATAGAATGTTGGGAGTTCCAGAATTCCAAAATAGAATGTTGAGAGTTCTAGAATTCCAAAACAGAATGTTTGTGTTGCAGAATTCCAAAATAGAATGTTGGGAGTTCTAGAATTCGAAAATGGAATGTTGGATGTTCTAGAATTCCAAAATAGAATGTTGGGAGTTCTAGAATTCCAAAATTGTTTGTTGGGAGTTCTAGAATACCAAAATAGAATGTTGGGAGTTCTAGAATTCCAAAATAGTCTGTTAGGAGTTCTAGAATACTAAAATAGAATGTTGGGAGTTCTAGAATTCCAAAATAGAATATTGGGAGTTCTAGAATTCCAAAATAGAATATTGCGAGTTCTAGAATTCCAAAATAGAATGTTGGGAGTTCTAGAATACTAAAATAGAATGTTGGGAGTTCTAGAATTTCAAAAAGAATGTTGGGAGTTCTAGAATTCCAAAAATAGTATGTTAGGAGTTCTAGAATACTAAAATAGAATGTTGGGAGTTCTAGAATACCAAGGTAAAATGTTGGTGTTGCAGAATTCCAAATTAGAATGTTGGTAGTTCTAGAATTCCAAAATATAATGTTGGTGTTGCAGAATTCTAAAATAGAATGTTGGGAGTTCTAGAATTCGAAAATGGAATGTTGGATGTTCTAGAATTCCAAAATAGAATGTTGGGAGTTCTAGAATTCCAAAATTGTTTGTTGGGAGTTCTAGAATACCAAAATAGAATGTTGGGAGTTCTAGAATTCCAAAATAGTCAGTTAGGAGTTCTAGAATACTAAAATAGAATGTTGGGAGTTCTAGAATTCCAAAATAGAATATTGGGAGTTCTAGAATTCCAAAATAGAATATTGCGAGTTCTAGAATTCCAAAATAGAATGTTGGGAGTTCTAGAATTCCAAAATAGAATGTTTGGAGTTCTAGAATACCAAGATATAATGTTGGTGTTGCAGAATTCCAAAATAGAATGTTGAGAGTTCTAGAATACCAAAATATAATGTTGGGAGTTCTAGAATTCCAAAATAGAATATTGGGAGTTCTAGAAGTCCAAGATAGAATGTTGGGAGTTCTAGAATTCCTATATAGAATGTTGGGAGTTCATGAATTCCACAATAGAATGTTGTTAGTTCTAGAATTCCAAAATAGAATGTTGGGAGTTCTAGAATACTAAAATAGAATGTTGGGAGTTCTATAATTCCAAAATAGAATGTTGGGAGTTCCAGAATTCCAAAATAGAATGTTGAGAGTTCTAGAATTCCAAAATAGAATGTTTGTGTTGCAGAATTCCAAAATAGAATGTTGGGAGTTCTAGAATTCGAAAATGGAATGTTGGATGTTCTAGAATTCCAAAATAGAATGTTGGGAGTTCTAGAATTCCAAAATTGTTTGTTGGGAGTTCTAGAATACCAAAATAGAATGTTGGGAGTTCTAGAATTCCAAAATAGTCTGTTAGGAGTTCTAGAATACTAAAATAGAATGTTGGGAGTTCTAGAATTCCAAAATAGAATATTGGGAGTTCTAGAATTCCAAAATAGAATATTGCGAGTTCTAGAATTCCAAAATAGAATGTTGGGAGTTCTAGAATACTAAAATAGAATGTTGGGAGTTCTAGAATTTTAAAAAGAATGTTGGGAGTTCTAGAATTCCAAAAATAGTATGTTAGGAGTTCTAGAATACTAAAATAGAATGTTGGGAGTTCTAGAATACCAAGGTAAAATGTTGGTGTTGCAGAATTCCAAATTAGAATGTTGGTAGTTCTAGAATTCCAAAATATAATGTTGGTGTTGCAGAATTCTAAAATAGAATGTTGGGAGTTCTAGAATTCGAAAATGGAATGTTGGATGTTCTAGAATTCCAAAATAGAATGTTGGGAGTTCTAGAATTCCAAAATTGTTTGTTGGGAGTTCTAGAATACCAAAATAGAATGTTGGGAGTTCTAGAATTCCAAAATAGTCAGTTAGGAGTTCTAGAATACTAAAATAGAATGTTGGGAGTTCTAGAATTCCAAAATAGAATATTGGGAGTTCTAGAATTCCAAAATAGAATATTGCGAGTTCTAGAATTCCAAAATAGAATGTTGGGAGATCTAGAATTCCAAAATAGAATGTTGGGAGTTCTAGAATTCCAAAAAAGAATGTTTGGAGTTCTAGAATACCAAGATATAATGTTGGTGTTGCAGAATTCCAAAATAGAATGTTGAGAGTTCTAGAATACCAAAATATAATGTTGGGAGTTCTAGAATTCCAAAATAGAATATTGGGAGTTCTAGAAGTCCAAGATAGAATGTTGGGAGTTCTAGAATTCCTATATAGAATGTTGGGAGTTCATGAATTCCACAATAGAATGTTGTTAGTTCTAGAATTCCAAAATAGAATGTTGGGAGTTCTAGAATACTAAAATAGAATGTTGGGAGTTCTATAATTCCAAAATAGAATGTTGGGAGTTCCAGAATTCCAAAATAGAATGTTGAGAGTTCTAGAATTCCAAAATAGAATGTTTGTGTTGCAGAATTCCAAAATAGAATGTTGGGAGTTCTAGAATACCAAGATAAAATGTTGGTGTTGCAGAATTCCAAAATAGAATGTTGGGAGTTCTAGAATTCGAAAATGGAATGTTGGTGTTCTAGAATTACAAAATAGAATGTTGGGAGTTCTAGAATTCCAAAATAGAATGTTGAGAGTTCTAGAATTCGAAAATGGAATGTTGGTGTTCTAGAATTACAAAATAGAATGTTGGGAGTTCTAGAATTCCAAAATAGTATGTTGGGAGTTCTAGAATACCAAAATAGAATGTTGGGAGTTATATAATTCCAAAAGAGAATGTTGGGAGTTCTAGAATTCCAAAATAGAATATTGGGGGTTCTAAAATTTCAAAAAAGAATGTTGGTAGTTCTAGAATTCAAAAAAAGAATGTTGGTGTTGCAGAATTCCAAAATAGAATGTTGGGAGTTCTAGAATACTAAAATAGAATGTTGGGAGTTCTAGAATTACAAAATAGAATATTGACAGTTTTAAAATTCCAAAATAGAATGTTGGTAGCTCTAGAATTTCAAAAAGAATGTTGGGAGTTCTAGAATTCCAAAAATAGTATGTTAGGAGTTCTAGAATACTAAAATAGAATGTTGGGAGTTCTAGAATACCAAGGTAAAATGTTGGTGTTGCAGAATTCCAAATTAGAATGTTGGTAGTTCTAGAATTCCAAAATATAATGTTGGTGTTGCAGAATTCTAAAATAGAATGTTGGGAGTTCTAGAATTCGAAAATGGAATTTGGATGTTCTAGAATTCCAAAATTGTTTGTTGGGAGTTCTAGAATACCAAAATAGAATGTTGGGAGTTCTAGAATTCCAAAATAGAATGTTTGTGTTGCAGAATTCCAAAATAGAATGTTGGTAGTTCTAGAATTCCAAAATAGAATGTTGGGAGTTCTAGAATACCAAGATAAAATGTTGGTGTTGCAGAATTCCAAAATAGAATGTTGGGAGTTCTAGAATTCGAAAATGGAATGTTGGTGTTCTAGAATTACAAAATAGAATGTTGGGAGTTCTAGAATTCCAAAATAGTATGTTGGGAGTTCTAGAATACCAAAATAGAATGTTGGGAGTTCTAGAATTACAAAATAGAATATTGGGGTTCTAGATTTTTTTTTTTTTAAAGAAGAATGTTGGGAGTTCTAGATTTCCAAAATATTCTGTTAAGAGTTCTAGAATACTAAAAATAGAATGTTGGGAGTTCTAGAATTCCAAAATAGAATATTGGGAGTTCTAGAATTCCAAAATAGAATGTTGGGAGTTCTAGAATTCCAAGATAGAATGTTGGTGTTGCAGAATTCCAAAAGAGAATGTTGGGAGTTCTAGAATTCCAAAATAGAATATTGGGGGTTCTAAAATTTCAAAAAAGAATGTTGGTAGTTCTAGAATTCAAAAAAAGAATGTTGGTGTTGCAGAATTCCAAAATAGAATGTTGGGAGTTCTAGAATACTAAAATAGAATGTTGGGAGTTCTAGAATTCCAAAATATAATGTTGGTGTTGCAGAATTCTAAAATAGAATGTTGGGAGTTCTAGAATTCGAAAATGGAATTTGGATGTTCTAGAATTCCAAAATTGTTTGTTGGGAGTTCTAGAATACCAAAATAGAATGTTGGGAGTTCTAGAATTCCAAAATAGAATGTTTGTGTTGCAGAATTCCAAAATAGAATGTTGGTAGTTCTAGAATTCCAAAATAGAATGTTGGGAGTTCTAGAATACCAAGATAAAATGTTGGTGTTGCAGAATTCCAAAATAGAATGTTGGGAGTTCTAGAATTCGAAAATGGAATGTTGGTGTTCTAGAATTACAAAATAGAATGTTGGGAGTTCTAGAATTCCAAAATAGTATGTTGGGAGTTCTAGAATACCAAAATAGAATGTTGGGAGTTCTAGAATTACAAAATAGAATATTGGGGTTCTAGATTTTTTTTTTTTTAAAGAAGAATGTTGGGAGTTCTAGATTTCCAAAATATTCTGTTAAGAGTTCTAGAACACTAAAAATAGAATGTTGGGAGTTCTAGAATTCCAAAATAGAATATTGGGAGTTCTAGAATTCCAAAATAGAATGTTGGGAGTTCTAGAATTCCAAGATAGAATGTTGGTGTTGCAGAATTCCAAAAGAGAATGTTGGGAGTTCTAGAATTCCAAAATAGAATATTGGGGGTTCTAAAATTTCAAAAAAGAATGTTGGTAGTTCTAGAATTCAAAAAAAGAATGTTGGTGTTGCAGAATTCCAAAATAGAATGTTGGGAGTTCTAGAATACTAAAATAGAATGTTGGGAGTTCTAGAATTACAAAATAGAATATTGACAGTTTTAAAATTCCAAAATAGAATGTTGGTAGCTCTAGAATTTCAAAAAGAATGTTGGGAGTTCTAGAATTCCAAAAATAGTATGTTAGGAGTTCTAGAATACTAAAATAGAATGTTGGGAGTTCTAGAATACCAAGGTAAAATGTTGGTGTTGCAGAATTCCAAATTAGAATGTTGGTAGTTCTAGAATTCCAAAATATAATGTTGGTGTTGCAGAATTCTAAAATAGAATGTTGGGAGTTCTAGAATTCGAAAATGGAATTTGGATGTTCTAGAATTCCAAAATAGAATGTTGGGAGTTCTAGAATTCCAAAATTGTTTGTTGGGAGTTCTAGAATACCAAAATAGAATGTTGGGAGTTCTAGAATTCCAAAATAGTCAGTTAGGAGTTCTAGAATACTAAAATAGAATGTTGGGAGTTCTAGAATTCCAAAATAGAATATTGGGAGTTCTAGAATTCCAAAATAGAATATTCCGAGTTCTAGAATTCCAAAATAGAATGTTGGGAGTTCTAGAATTCCAAAATAGAATGTTTGGAGTTCTAGAATACCAAGATATAATGTTGGTGTTGCAGAATTCCAAAATAGAATGTTGAGAGTTCTAGAATACCAAAATATAATGTTGGGAGTTCTAGAATTCTAAAATAGAATATTGGGAGTTCTAGAAGTCCAAGATAGAATGTTGGGAGTTCTAGAATTCCTATATAGAATGTTGGGAGTTCATGTATTCCACAATAGAATGTTGTTAGTTCTAGAATTCCAAAATAGAATGTTGAGAGTTCTAGAATACTAAAATAGAATGTTGGGAGTTCTATAATTCCAAAATAGAATGTTGGGAGTTCTAGAATTCCAAAATTGTTTGTTGGGAGTTCTAGAATACCAAAATAGAATGTTGGGAGTTCTAGAATTCCAAAATAGTCTGTTAGGAGTTCTAGAATACTAAAATAGAATGTTGGGAGTTCTAGAATTCCAAAATAGAATATTGGGAGTTCTAGAATTCCAAAATAGAATGTTGGGAGTTCTAGAATTACAAAATAGAATATTGACAGTTTTAAAATTCCAAAATAGAATGTTGGTAGCTCTAGAATTTCAAAAAGAATGTTGGGAGTTCTAGAATTCCAAAAATAGTATGTTAGGAGTTCTAGAATACTAAAATAGAATGTTGGGAGTTATAGAATACCAAGGTAAAATGTTGGTGTTGCAGAATTCCAAATTAGAATGTTGGTAGTTCTAGAATTCCAAAATATAATGTTGGTGTTGCAGAATTCTAAAATAGAATGTTGGGAGTTCTAGAATTCGAAAATGGAATGTTGGATGTTCTAGAATTCCAAAATAGAATGTTGGGAGTTCTAGAATTCCAAAATTGTTTGTTGGGAGTTCTAGAATACCAAAATAGAATGTTGGGAGTTCTAGAATTACAAAATAGTCAGTTAGGAGTTCTAGAATACTAAAATAGAATGTTGGGAGTTCTAGAATTCCAAAATAGAATATTGGGAGTTCTAGAATTCCAAAATAGAATATTGCGAGTTCTAGAATTCCAAAATAGAATGTTGGGAGTTCTAGAATTCCAAAATAGAATGTTGGGAGTTCTAGAATTCCAAAATAGAATGTTTGGAGTTCTAGAATACCAAGATATAATGTTGGTGTTGCATAATTCCAAAATAGAATGTTGAGAGTTCTAGAATACCAAAATATAATGTTGGGAGTTCTAGAATTCCAAAATAGAATATTGGGAGTTCTAGAAGTCCAAGATAGAATGTTGGGAGTTCTAGAATTCCTATATAGAATGTTGGGAGTTCATGAATTCCACAATAGAATGTTGTTAGTTCTAGAATTCCAAAATAGAATGTTGGGAGTTCTAGAATACTAAAATAGAATGTTGGGAGTTCTATAATTCCAAAATAGAATGTTGGGAGTTCCAGAATTCCAAAATAGAATGTTGAGAGTTCTAGAATACTAAAATAGAATGTTGGGAGTTCTAGAATTCCAAAATAGAATGTTGAGAGTTCTAGAATTCGAAAATGGAATGTTGGTGTTCTAGAATTACAAAATAGAATGTTGGGAGTTCTAGAATTCCAAAATAGTATGTTGGGAGTTCTAGAATACCAAAATAGAATGTTGGAAGTTATATAATTCCAAAAGAGAATGTTGGGAGTTCTAGAATTCCAAAATAGAATATTGGGGGTTCTAAAATTTCAAAAAAGAATGTTGGATGTTCTAGAATTCCAAAACAGAATGTTGGGAGTTCTAGAATTCCAAAATTGTTTGTTGGGAGTTCTAGAATACCAAAATAGAATGTTGGGAGTTCTAGAATTCCAAAATAGTCTGTTAGGAGTTCTAGAATACTAAAATAGAATGTTGGGAGTTCTAGAATTCCAAAATAGAATATTGGGAGTTCTAGAATTCCAAAATAGAATATTGCGAGTTCTAGAATTCCAAAATAGAATGTTGGGAGTTCTAGAATACTAAAATAGAATGTTGGGAGTTCTAGAATTTCAAAAAGAATGTTGGGAGTTCTAGAATTCCAAAAATAGTATGTTAGGAGTTCTAGAATACTAAAATAGAATGTTGGGAGTTCTAGAATACCAAGGTAAAATGTTGGTGTTGCAGAATTCCAAATTAGAATGTTGGTAGTTCTAGAATTCCAAAATATAATGTTGGTGTTGCAGAATTCTAAAATAGAATGTTGGGAGTTCTAGAATTCGAAAATGGAATGTTGGATGTTCTAGAATTCCAAAATAGAATGTTGGGAGTTCTAGAATTCCAAAATTGTTTGTTGGGAGTTCTAGAATACCAAAATAGAATGTTGGGAGTTCTAGAATTCCAAAATAGTCAGTTAGGAGTTCTAGAATACTAAAATAGAATGTTGGGAGTTCTAGAATTCCAAAATAGAATATTGGGAGTTCTAGAATTCCAAAATAGAATATTGCGAGTTCTAGAATTCCAAAATAGAATGTTGGGAGTTCTAGAATTCCAAAATAGAATGTTTGGAGTTCTAGAATACCAAGATATAATGTTGGTGTTGCAGAATTCCAAAATAGAATGTTGAGAGTTCTAGAATACCAAAATATAATGTTGGGAGTTCTAGAATTCCAAAATAGAATATTGGGAGTTCTAGAAGTCCAAGATAGAATGTTGGGAGTTCTAGAATTCCTATATAGAATGTTGGGAGTTCATGAATTCCACAATAGAATGTTGTTAGTTCTAGAATTCCAAAATAGAATGTTGGGAGTTCTAGAATACTAAAATAGAATGTTGGGAGTTCTATAATTCCAAAATAGAATGTTGGGAGTTCCAGAATTCCAAAATAGAATGTTGAGAGTTCTAGAATTCCAAAATAGAATGTTTGTGTTGCAGAATTCCAAAATAGAATGTTGGGAGTTCTAGAATTCGAAAATGGAATGTTGGATGTTCTAGAATTCCAAAATAGAATGTTGGGAGTTCTAGAATTCCAAAATTGTTTGTTGGAAGTTCTAGAATACCAAAATAGAATGTTGGGAGTTCTAGAATTCCAAAATAGTCTGTTAGGAGTTCTAGAATACTAAAATAGAATGTTGGGAGTTCTAGAATTCCAAAATAGAATATTGGGAGTTCTAGAATTCCAAAATAGAATATTGCGAGTTCTAGAATTCCAAAATAGAATGTTGGGAGTTCTAGAATACTAAAATAGAATGTTGGGAGTTCTAGAATTTTAAAAAGAATGTTGGGAGTTCTAGAATTCCAAAAATAGTATGTTAGGAGTTCTAGAATACTAAAATAGAATGTTGGGAGTTCTAGAATACCAAGGTAAAATGTTGGTGTTGCAGAATTCCAAATTAGAATGTTGGTAGTTCTAGAATTCCAAAATATAATGTTGGTGTTGCAGAATTCTAAAATAGAATGTTGGGAGTTCTAGAATTCGAAAATGGAATGTTGGATGTTCTAGAATTCCAAAATAGAATGTTGGGAGTTCTAGAATTCCAAAATTGTTTGTTGGGAGTTCTAGAATACCAAAATAGAATGTTGGGAGTTCTAGAATTCCAAAATAGTCAGTTAGGAGTTCTAGAATACTAAAATAGAATGTTGGGAGTTCTAGAATTCCAAAATAGAATATTGGGAGTTCTAGAATTCCAAAATAGAATATTGCGAGTTCTAGAATTCCAAAATAGAATGTTGGGAGATCTAGAATTCCAAAATAGAATGTTGGGAGTTCTAGAATTCCAAAAAAGAATGTTTGGAGTTCTAGAATACCAAGATATAATGTTGGTGTTGCAGAATTCCAAAATAGAATGTTGAGAGTTCTAGAATACCAAAATATAATGTTGGGAGTTCTAGAATTCCAAAATAGAATATTGGGAGTTCTAGAAGTCCAAGATAGAATGTTGGGAGTTCTAGAATTCCTATATAGAATGTTGGGAGTTCATGAATTCCACAATAGAATGTTGTTAGTTCTAGAATTCCAAAATAGAATGTTGGGAGTTCTAGAATACTAAAATAGAATGTTGGGAGTTCTATAATTCCAAAATAGAATGTTGGGAGTTCCAGAATTCCAAAATAGAATGTTGAGAGTTCTAGAATTCCAAAATAGAATGTTTGTGTTGCAGAATTCCAAAATAGAATGTTGGGAGTTCTAGAATACCAAGATAAAATGTTGGTGTTGCAGAATTCCAAAATAGAATGTTGGGAGTTCTAGAATTCGAAAATGGAATGTTGGTGTTCTAGAATTACAAAATAGAATGTTGGGAGTTCTAGAATTCCAAAATAGAATGTTGAGAGTTCTAGAATTCGAAAATGGAATGTTGGTGTTCTAGAATTACAAAATAGAATGTTGGGAGTTCTAGAATTCCAAAATAGTATGTTGGGAGTTCTAGAATACCAAAATAGAATGTTGGGAGTTATATAATTCCAAAAGAGAATGTTGGGAGTTCTAGAATTCCAAAATAGAATATTGGGGGTTCTAAAATTTCAAAAAAGAATGTTGGTAGTTCTAGAATTCAAAAAAAGAATGTTGGTGTTGCAGAATTCCAAAATAGAATGTTGGGAGTTCTAGAATACTAAAATAGAATGTTGGGAGTTCTAGAATTACAAAATAGAATATTGACAGTTTTAAAATTCCAAAATAGAATGTTGGTAGCTCTAGAATTTCAAAAAGAATGTTGGGAGTTCTAGAATTCCAAAAATAGTATGTTAGGAGTTCTAGAATACTAAAATAGAATGTTGGGAGTTCTAGAATACCAAGGTAAAATGTTGGTGTTGCAGAATTCCAAATTAGAATGTTGGTAGTTCTAGAATTCCAAAATATAATGTTGGTGTTGCAGAATTCTAAAATAGAATGTTGGGAGTTCTAGAATTCGAAAATGGAATTTGGATGTTCTAGAATTCCAAAATTGTTTGTTGGGAGTTCTAGAATACCAAAATAGAATGTTGGGAGTTCTAGAATTCCAAAATAGAATGTTTGTGTTGCAGAATTCCAAAATAGAATGTTGGTAGTTCTAGAATTCCAAAATAGAATGTTGGGAGTTCTAGAATACCAAGATAAAATGTTGGTGTTGCAGAATTCCAAAATAGAATGTTGGGAGTTCTAGAATTCGAAAATGGAATGTTGGTGTTCTAGAATTACAAAATAGAATGTTGGGAGTTCTAGAATTCCAAAATAGTATGTTGGGAGTTCTAGAATACCAAAATAGAATGTTGGGAGTTCTAGAATTACAAAATAGAATATTGGGGTTCTAGATTTTTTTTTTTTTAAAGAAGAATGTTGGGAGTTCTAGATTTCCAAAATATTCTGTTAAGAGTTCTAGAATACTAAAAATAGAATGTTGGGAGTTCTAGAATTCCAAAATAGAATATTGGGAGTTCTAGAATTCCAAAATAGAATGTTGGGAGTTCTAGAATTCCAAGATAGAATGTTGGTGTTGCAGAATTCCAAAAGAGAATGTTGGGAGTTCTAGAATTCCAAAATAGAATATTGGGGGTTCTAAAATTTCAAAAAAGAATGTTGGTAGTTCTAGAATTCAAAAAAAGAATGTTGGTGTTGCAGAATTCCAAAATAGAATGTTGGGAGTTCTAGAATACTAAAATAGAATGTTGGGAGTTCTAGAATTCCAAAATATAATGTTGGTGTTGCAGAATTCTAAAATAGAATGTTGGGAGTTCTAGAATTCGAAAATGGAATTTGGATGTTCTAGAATTCCAAAATTGTTTGTTGGGAGTTCTAGAATACCAAAATAGAATGTTGGGAGTTCTAGAATTCCAAAATAGAATGTTTGTGTTGCAGAATTCCAAAATAGAATGTTGGTAGTTCTAGAATTCCAAAATAGAATGTTGGGAGTTCTAGAATACCAAGATAAAATGTTGGTGTTGCAGAATTCCAAAATAGAATGTTGGGAGTTCTAGAATTCGAAAATGGAATGTTGGTGTTCTAGAATTACAAAATAGAATGTTGGGAGTTCTAGAATTCCAAAATAGTATGTTGGGAGTTCTAGAATACCAAAATAGAATGTTGGGAGTTCTAGAATTACAAAATAGAATATTGGGGTTCTAGATTTTTTTTTTTTTTAAAGAAGAATGTTGGGAGTTCTAGATTTCCAAAATATTCTGTTAAGAGTTCTAGAACACTAAAAATAGAATGTTGGGAGTTCTAGAATTCCAAAATAGAATATTGGGAGTTCTAGAATTCCAAAATAGAATGTTGGGAGTTCTAGAATTCCAAGATAGAATGTTGGTGTTGCAGAATTCCAAAAGAGAATGTTGGGAGTTCTAGAATTCCAAAATAGAATATTGGGGGTTCTAAAATTTCAAAAAAGAATGTTGGTAGTTCTAGAATTCAAAAAAAGAATGTTGGTGTTGCAGAATTCCAAAATAGAATGTTGGGAGTTCTAGAATACTAAAATAGAATGTTGGGAGTTCTAGAATTACAAAATAGAATATTGACAGTTTTAAAATTCCAAAATAGAATGTTGGTAGCTCTAGAATTTCAAAAAGAATGTTGGGAGTTCTAGAATTCCAAAAATAGTATGTTAGGAGTTCTAGAATACTAAAATAGAATGTTGGGAGTTCTAGAATACCAAGGTAAAATGTTGGTGTTGCAGAATTCCAAATTAGAATGTTGGTAGTTCTAGAATTCCAAAATATAATGTTGGTGTTGCAGAATTCTAAAATAGAATGTTGGGAGTTCTAGAATTCGAAAATGGAATTTGGATGTTCTAGAATTCCAAAATAGAATGTTGGGAGTTCTAGAATTCCAAAATTGTTTGTTGGGAGTTCTAGAATACCAAAATAGAATGTTGGGAGTTCTAGAATTCCAAAATAGTCAGTTAGGAGTTCTAGAATACTAAAATAGAATGTTGGGAGTTCTAGAATTCCAAAATAGAATATTGGGAGTTCTAGAATTCCAAAATAGAATATTCCGAGTTCTAGAATTCCAAAATAGAATGTTGGGAGTTCTAGAATTCCAAAATAGAATGTTTGGAGTTCTAGAATACCAAGATATAATGTTGGTGTTGCAGAATTCCAAAATAGAATGTTGAGAGTTCTAGAATACCAAAATATAATGTTGGGAGTTCTAGAATTCTAAAATAGAATATTGGGAGTTCTAGAAGTCCAAGATAGAATGTTGGGAGTTCTAGAATTCCTATATAGAATGTTGGGAGTTCATGTATTCCACAATAGAATGTTGTTAGTTCTAGAATTCCAAAATAGAATGTTGAGAGTTCTAGAATACTAAAATAGAATGTTGGGAGTTCTATAATTCCAAAATAGAATGTTGGGAGTTCCAGAATTCCAAAATAGAATGTTGAGAGTTCTAGAATTCCAAAATAGAATGTTTGTGTTGCAGAATTCCAAAATAGAATGTTGGGAGTTCTAGAATTCGAAAATGGAATGTTGGATGTTCTAGAATTCCAAAATAGAATGTTGGGAGTTCTAGAATTCCAAAATTGTTTGTTGGGAGTTCTAGAATACCAAAATAGAATGTTGGGAGTTCTAGAATTCCAAAATAGTCTGTTAGGAGTTCTAGAATACTAAAATAGAATGTTGGGAGTTCTAGAATTCCAAAATAGAATATTGGGAGTTCTAGAATTCCAAAATAGAATGTTGGGAGTTCTAGAATTACAAAATAGAATATTGACAGTTTTAAAATTCCAAAATAGAATGTTGGTAGCTCTAGAATTTCAAAAAGAATGTTGGGAGTTCTAGAATTCCAAAAATAGTATGTTAGGAGTTCTAGAATACTAAAATAGAATGTTGGGAGTTATAGAATACCAAGGTAAAATGTTGGTGTTGCAGAATTCCAAATTAGAATGTTGGTAGTTCTAGAATTCCAAAATATAATGTTGGTGTTGCAGAATTCTAAAATAGAATGTTGGGAGTTCTAGAATTCGAAAATGGAATGTTGGATGTTCTAGAATTCCAAAATAGAATGTTGGGAGTTCTAGAATTCCAAAATTGTTTGTTGGGAGTTCTAGAATACCAAAATAGAATGTTGGGAGTTCTAGAATTACAAAATAGTCAGTTAGGAGTTCTAGAATACTAAAATAGAATGTTGGGAGTTCTAGAATTCCAAAATAGAATATTGGGAGTTCTAGAATTCCAAAATAGAATATTGCGAGTTCTAGAATTCCAAAATAGAATGTTGGGAGTTCTAGAATTCCAAAATAGAATGTTGGGAGTTCTAGAATTCCAAAATAGAATGTTTGGAGTTCTAGAATACCAAGATATAATGTTGGTGTTGCATAATTCCAAAATAGAATGTTGAGAGTTCTAGAATACCAAAATATAATGTTGGGAGTTCTAGAATTCCAAAATAGAATATTGGGAGTTCTAGAAGTCCAAGATAGAATGTTGGGAGTTCTAGAATTCCTATATAGAATGTTGGGAGTTCATGAATTCCACAATAGAATGTTGTTAGTTCTAGAATTCCAAAATAGAATGTTGGGAGTTCTAGAATACTAAAATAGAATGTTGGGAGTTCTATAATTCCAAAATAGAATGTTGGGAGTTCCAGAATTCCAAAATAGAATGTTGAGAGTTCTAGAATACTAAAATAGAATGTTGGGAGTTCTAGAATTCCAAAATAGAATGTTGAGAGTTCTAGAATTCGAAAATGGAATGTTGGTGTTCTAGAATTCCAAAATAGAATATTGGGGGTTCTAAAATTTCAAAAAAGAATGTTGGTAGTTCTAGAATTCAAAAAAAGAATGTTGGTGTTGCAGAATTCCAAAATAGAATGTTGGGAGTTCTAGAATACTAAAATAGAATGTTGGGAGTTCTAGAATTACAAAATAGAATATTGACAGTTTTAAAATTCCAAAATAGAATGTTGGTAGCTCTAGAATTTCAAAAAGAATGTTGGGAGTTCTAGAATTCCAAAAATAGTATGTTAGGAGTTCTAGAATACTAAAATAGAATGTTGGGAGTTCTAGAATACCAAGGTAAAATGTTGGTGTTGCAGAATTCCAAATTAGAATGTTGGTAGTTCTAGAATTCCAAAATATAATGTTGGTGTTGCAGAATTCTAAAATAGAATGTTGGGAGTTCTAGAATTCGAAAATGGAATGTTGTATGTTCTATAATTCCAAAATAGAATGTTGGGAGTTCTAGAATTCCAAAATTGTTTGTTGGGAGTTCTAGAATACCAAAATAGAATGTTGGGAGTTCTAGAATTCCAAAATAGTCTGTTAGGAGTTCTAGAATACTAAAATAGAATGTTGGGAGTTCTAGAATTACAAAATATAATATTGGGAGTTCTAGAATTCCAAAATAGAATATTGGGAGTTCTAGAATTCCAAAATAGAATATTGCGAGTTCTAGAATTCCAAAATAGAATGTTGGGAGTTCTAGAATACTAAAATAGAATGTTGGGAGTTCTAGAATTACAAAATAGAATATTGACAGTTTTAAAATTCCAAAATAGAATGTTGGTAGCTCTAGAATTTCAAAAAGAATGTTGGGAGTTCTAGAATTCCAAAAATAGTATGTTAGGAGTTCTAGAATACTAAAATAGAATGTTGGGAGTTCTAGAATACCAAGGTAAAATGTTGGTGTTGCAGAATTCCAAATTAGAATGTTGGTAGTTCTAGAATTCCAAAATATAATGTTGGTGTTGCAGAATTCTAAAATAGAATGTTGGGAGTTCTAGAATTCGAAAATGGAATGTTGGATGTTCTAGAATTCCAAAATAGAATGTTGGGAGTTCTAGAATTCCAAAATTGTTTGTTGGGAGTTCTAGAATACCAAAATAGAATGTTGGGAGTTCTAGAATTCCAAAATAGTCAGTTAGGAGTTCTAGAATACTAAAATAGAATGTTGGGAGTTCTAGAATTCCAATATAGAATATTGGGAGTTCTAGAATTCCAAAATAGAATATTGCGAGTTCTAGAATTCCAAAATAGAATGTTGGGAGTTCTAGAATTCCAATATAGAATGTTTGGAGTTCTAGAATACCAAGATATAATGTTGGTGTTGCAGAATTCCAAAATAGAATGTTGAGAGTTCTAGAATACCAAAATATAATGTTGGGAGTTCTAGAATTCCAAAATAGAATGTTGGGAGTTCTAGAATTCCTATATAGAATGTTGGGAGTTCATGAATTCCACAATAGAATGTTGTTAGTTCTAGAATTCCAAAATAGAATGTTGGGAGTTCTAGAATACTAAAATAGAATGTTGGGAGTTCTATAATTCCAAAATAGAATGTTGGGAGTTCCAGAATTCCAAAATAGAATGTTGAGAGTTCCAGAATTCCAAAATAGAATGTTTGTGTTGCAGAATTCCAAAATAGAATGTTGGGAGTTCTAGAATACCAAGATAAAATGTTGGTGTTGCAGAATTCCAAAATAGAATGTTGGGAGTTCTAGAATTCGAAAATGGAATGTTGGTGTTCTAGAATTACAAAATAGAATGTTGGGAGTTCTAGAATTCCAAAATAGAATGTTGAGAGTTCTAGAATTCGAAAATGGAATGTTGGTGTTCTAGAATTCCAAAATAGAATGTTGGGAGTTCTAGAATTCGAAAATGGAATGTTGGTGTTCTAGAATTACAAAATAGAATGTTGGGAGTTCTATAATTCCAAAATAGAATGTTGAGAGTTCTAGAATTCGAAAATGGAATGTTGGTGTTCTAGAATTACAAAATAGAATGTTGGGAGTTCTAGAATTCCAAAATAGTATGTTGGGAGTTCTAGAATACCAAAATAGAATGTTGGGAGTTATATAATTCCAAAAGAGAATGTTGGGAGTTCTAGAATTCCAAAATAGAATATTGGGGGTTCTAAAATTTCAAAAAAGAATGTTGGTAGTTCTAGAATTCAAAAAAAGAATGTTGGTGTTGCAGAATTCCAAAATAGAATGTTGGGAGTTCTAGAATACTAAAATAGAATGTTGGGAGTTCTAGAATTACAAAATAGAATATTGACAGTTTTAAAATTCCAAAATAGAATGTTGGTAGCTCTAGAATTTCAAAAAGAATGTTGGGAGTTCTAGAATTCCAAAAATAGTATGTTAGGAGTTCTAGAATACTAAAATAGAATGTTGGGAGTTCTAGAATACCAAGGTAAAATGTTGGTGTTGCAGAATTCCAAATTAGAATGTTGGTAGTTCTAGAATTCCAAAATATAATGTTGGTGTTGCAGAATTCTAAAATAGAATGTTGGGAGTTCTAGAATTCGAAAATGGAATGTTGGGAGTTCTAGAATTCCAAAATAGAATGTTGGGAGTTCTAGAATTCCAAAATTGTTTGTTGGGAGTTCTAGAATACCAAAATAGAATGTTGGGAGTTCTAGAATTCCAAAATAGTCAGTTAGGAGTTCTAGAATACTAAAATAGAATGTTGGGAGTTCTAGAATTCCAAAATAGAATGTTGGGAGTTCTAGAACTCCAAAATAGAATGTTTGGAGTTCTAGAATACCAAGATATAATGTTGGTGTTGCAGAATTCCAAAATAGAATGTTGAGAGTTCTAGAATACCAAAATATAATGTTGGGAGTTCTAGAATTCCAAAATAGAATGTTGGGAGTTCTAGAATTCCAAAATAGAATGTTGAGAGTTCTAGAATTCGAAAATGGAATGTTGGTGTTCTAGAATTACAAAATAGAATGTTGGGAGTTCTAGAATTCCAAAATAGTATGTTGGGAGTTATATAATTCCAAAAGAGAATGTTGGGAGTTCTAGAATTCCAAAATAGAATATTGGAGGTTCTAAAATTTCAAAAAAGAATGTTGGTAGTTCTATAATTCAAAAAAAGAATGTTGGTGTTGCAGAATTCCAAAATAGAATGTTGGGAGTTCTAGAATACTAAAATAGAATGTTGGGAGTTCTAGAATTACAAAATAGAATATTGACAGTTTTAAAATTCCAAAATAGAATGTTGGTAGCTCTAGAATTTCAAAAAGAATGTTGGGAGTTCTAGAATTCCAAAAATAGTATGTTAGGAGTTCTAGAATACTAAAATAGAATGTTGGGAGTTCTAGAATACCAAGATATAATGTTGGTGTTGCAGAATTCCAAATTAGAATGTTGGTAGTTCTAGAATTCCAAAATATAATGTTGGTGTTGCAGAATTCTAAAATAGAATGTTGGGAGTTCTAGAATTCGAAAATGGAATGTTGGATGTTCTAGAATTCCAAAATAGAATGTTGGGAGTTCTAGAATTCTAAAATTGTTTGTTGGGAGTTCTAGAATACCAAAATAGAATGTTGGGAGTTCTAGAATTCCAAAATAGTCTGTTAGGAGTTCTAGAATACTAAAATAGAATGTTGGGAGTTCAAGAATTCCAAAATAGAATATTGGGAGTTCTAGAATTCCAAAATAGAATATTGCGAGTTCTAGAATTCCAAAATAGAATGTTGGGAGTTCTAGAATTCCAAAATAGAATGTTTGGAGTTCTAGAATACCAAGATATAATGTTGGTGTTGCAGAATTCCAAAATAGAATGTTGAGAGTTCTAGAATACCAAAATATAATGTTGGGAGTTCTAGAATTCCAAAATAGAATATTGGGAGTTCTAGAAGTCCAAGATAGAATGTTGAGAGTTCTAGAATTCGAAAATGGAATGTTGGTGTTCTAGAATTCCAAAATACAATGTTAGGAGTTCTAGATTTCCAAAAAAGAATGTAGGGAGTTCTAGAATTCCAAAATAGAATGTTGGTGTTGCAGAATTCCAAAATAGAATGTTGGGAGTTCTAGAATACTAAAATAGAATGTTGGGAGTTCTATAATTCCAAAATAGAATGTTGGGAGTTCTAGAATTCCAAAATAGAATGTTAGGAGTTCTAGAATTCCAAGATAGAATGTTGGTGTTGCAGAATTCCAAAATAGAATGTTGGGAGTTCTAGAATACTAAAATAGAATGTTGGGAGTTCTAGAATTCCAAAATAGAATGTTAGGAGTTCTAGAATTCCAAGATAGAATGTTGGTGTTGCAGAATTCCAAAATAGAATGTTGGGAGTTCTAGAATACTAAAATAGAATGTTGGGAGTTCTAGAATTCCAAAATAGAATGTTGGGAGTTCCAGAATTCCAAAATAGAATGTTGGGAGTTCTAGAATTCCAAAATATTCTGTTAAGAGTTCTAGAATACTAAAAATAGAATGTTGGGCATTCTAGAATTCCAAAATAGAATATTGGGAGTTCTAGAATTCCAAAATAGAATGTTGGGAGTTCTAGAATTCCAAGATAGAATGTTGGTGTTGCAGAATTCCAAAATAGAATGTTGGGAGTTCTAGAATTCCAAAATAGAATGTTTGGAGTTCTAGAATACCAAGATATAATGTTGGTGTTGCAGAATTCCAAAATAGAATGTTGAGAGTTCTAGAATACCAAAATATAATGTTGGGAGTTCTAGAATTCCAAAATAGAATGTTGGGAGTTCTAGAATTCCAAAATAGAATGTTGAGAGTTCTAGAATTCGAAAATGGAATGTTGGTGTTCTAGAATTACAAAATAGAATGTTGGGAGTTCTAGAATTCCAAAATAGTATGTTGGGAGTTATATAATTCCAAAAGAGAATGTTGGGAGTTCTAGAATTCCAAAATAGAATATTGGAGGTTCTAAAATTTCAAAAAAGAATGTTGGTAGTTCTAGAATTCAAAAAAAGAATGTTGGTGTTGCAGAATTCCAAAATAGAATGTTGGGAGTTCTAGAATACTAAAATAGAATGTTGGGAGTTCTAGAATTACAAAATAGAATATTGACAGTTTTAAAATTCCAAAATAGAATGTTGGTAGCTCTAGAATTTCAAAAAGAATGTTGGGAGTTCTAGAATTCCAAAAATAGTATGTTAGGAGTTCTAGAATACTAAAATAGAATGTTGGGAGTTCTAGAATACCAAGATATAATGTTGGTGTTGCAGAATTCCAAATTAGAATGTTGGTAGTTCTAGAATTCCAAAATATAATGTTGGTGTTGCAGAATTCTAAAATAGAATGTTGGGAGTTCTAGAATTCGAAAATGGAATGTTGGATGTTCTAGAATTCCAAAATAGAATGTTGGGAGTTCTAGAATTCTAAAATTGTTTGTTGGGAGTTCTAGAATACCAAAATAGAATGTTGGGAGTTCTAGAATTCCAAAATAGTCTGTTAGGAGTTCTAGAATACTAAAATAGAATGTTGGGAGTTCAAGAATTCCAAAATAGAATATTGGGAGTTCTAGAATTCCAAAATAGAATATTGCGAGTTCTAGAATTCCAAAATAGAATGTTGGGAGTTCTAGAATTCCAAAATAGAATGTTTGGAGTTCTAGAATACCAAGATATAATGTTGGTGTTGCAGAATTCCAAAATAGAATGTTGAGAGTTCTAGAATACCAAAATATAATGTTGGGAGTTCTAGAATTCCAAAATAGAATATTGGGAGTTCTAGAAGTCCAAGATAGAATGTTGAGAGTTCTAGAATTCGAAAATGGAATGTTGGTGTTCTAGAATTCCAAAATACAATGTTAGGAGTTCTAGATTTCCAAAAAAGAATGTAGGGAGTTCTAGAATTCCAAAATAGAATGTTGGTGTTGCAGAATTCCAAAATAGAATGTTGGGAGTTCTAGAATACTAAAATAGAATGTTGGGAGTTCTATAATTCCAAAATAGAATGTTGGGAGTTCTAGAATTCCAAAATAGAATGTTAGGAGTTCTAGAATTCCAAGATAGAATGTTGGTGTTGCAGAATTCCAAAATAGAATGTTGGGAGTTCTAGAATACTAAAATAGAATGTTGGGAGTTCTAGAATTCCAAAATAGAATGTTAGGAGTTCTAGAATTCCAAGATAGAATGTTGGTGTTGCAGAATTCCAAAATAGAATGTTGGGAGTTCTAGAATACTAAAATAGAATGTTGGGAGTTCTAGAATTCCAAAATAGAATGTTGGGAGTTCCAGAATTCCAAAATAGAATGTTGGGAGTTCTAGAATTCCAAAATATTCTGTTAAGAGTTCTAGAATACTAAAAATAGAATGTTGGGCATTCTAGAATTCCAAAATAGAATATTGGGAGTTCTAGAATTCCAAAATAGAATGTTGGGAGTTCTAGAATTCCAAGATAGAATGTTGGTGTTGCAGAATTCCAAAAGAGAATGTTGGGAGTTCTAGAATTCCAAAATAGAATATTGGGGGTTCTAAAATTTCAAAAAAGAATGTTGGTAGTTCTAGAATTCAAAAAAAGAATGTTGGTGTTGCAGAATTCCAAAATAGAATGTTGGGAGTTCTAGAATACTAAAATAGAATGTTGGGAGTTCTAGAATTACAAAATAGAATATTGACAGTTTTAAAATTCCAAAATAGAATGTTGGTAGCTCTAGAATTTCAAAAAGAATGTTGGGAGTTCTAGAATTCCAAAAATAGTATGTTAGGAGTTCTAGAATACTAAAATAGAATGTTGGGAGTTCTAGAATACCAAGGTAAAATGTTGGTGTTGCAGAATTCCAAATTAGAATGTTGGTAGTTCTAGAATTCCAAAATATAATGTTGGTGTTGCAGAATTCTAAAATAGAATGTTGGGAGTTCTAGAATTCGAAAATGGAATGTTGGATGTTCTAGAATTCCAAAATAGAATGTTGGGAGTTCTAGAATTCCAAAATTGTTTGTTGGGAGTTCTAGAATACCAAAATAGAATGTTGGGAGTTCTAGAATTCCAAAATAGTCTGTTAGGAGTTCTAGAATACTAAAATAGAATGTTGGGAGTTCTAGAATTCCAAAATAGAATATTGGGAGTTCTAGAATTCCAAAATAGAATATTGCGAGTTCTAGAATTCCAAAATAGAATGTTGGGAGTTCTAGAATTCCAAAATAGAATGTTTGGAGTTCTAGAATACCAAGATATAATGTTGGTGTTGCAGAATTCCAAAATAGAATGTTGAGAGTTCTAGAATACCAAAATATAATGTTGGGAGTTCTAGAATTCCAAAATAGAATATTGGGAGTTCTAGAAGTCCAAGATAGAATGTTGGGAGTTCTAGAATTCCTATATAGAATGTTGAGAGTTCTAGAATTCGAAAATGGAATGTTGGTGTTCTAGAATTCCAAAATACAATGTTAGGAGTTCTAGATTTCCAAAAAAGAATGTAGGGAGTTCTAGAATTCCAAAATAGAATGTTGGTGTTGCAGAATTCCAAAATAGAATGTTGGGAGTTCTAGAATACTAAAATAGAATGTTGGGAGTTCTATAATTCCAAAATAGAATGTTGGGAGTTCTAGAATTCCAAAATAGAATGTTAGGAGTTCTAGAATTCCAAGATAGAATGTTGGTGTTGCAGAATTCCAAAATAGAATGTTGGGAGTTCTAGAATACTAAAATAGAATGTTGGGAGTTCTAGAATTCCAAAATAGAATGTTGGGAGTTCCAGAATTCCAAAATAGAATGTTGAGAGTTCTAGAATTCCAAAATAGAATGTTTGTGTTGCAGAATTCCAAAATAGAATGTTGGTAGTTCTAGAATTCCAAAATAGAATGTTGGGAGTTCTAGAATACCACGATAAAATGTTGGTGTTGCAGAATTCCAAAATAGAATGTTGGGAGTTCTAGAATTTGAAAATGGAATGTTGGTGTTCTAGAATTACAAAATAGAATGTTGGGAGTTCTAGAATTCCAAAATAGTTTGTTGGGAGTTCTAGAATACCAAAATAGAATGTTGGGAGTTCTAGAATTACAAAATAGAATATTGGGGTTCTAGATTTTTTTTTTTTTAAAAAGAAGAATGTTGGGAGTTCTAGAATTCCAAAATATTCTGTTAAGAGTTCTAGAATACTAAAAATAGAATGTTGGGAGTTCTAGAATTCCAAAATAGAATATTGGGAGTTCTAGAATTCCAAAATAGAATGTTGGGAGTTCTAGAATTCCAAGATAGAATGTTGGTGTTGCAGAATTCCAAAAGAGAATGTTGGGAGTTCTAGAATTCCAAAATAGAATATTGGGGGTTCTAAAATTTCAAAAAAGAATGTTGGTAGTTCTAGAATTCAAAAAAAGAATGTTGGTGTTGCAGAATTCCAAAATAGAATGTTGGGAGTTCTAGAATACTAAAATAGAATGTTGGGAGTTCTAGAATTACAAAATAGAATATTGACAGTTTTAAAATTCCAAAATAGAATGTTGGTAGCTCTAGAATTTCAAAAAGAATGTTGGGAGTTCTAGAATTCCAAAAATAGTATGTTAGGAGTTCTAGAATACTAAAATAGAATGTTGGGAGTTCTAGAATACCAAGGTAAAATGTTGGTGTTGCAGAATTCCAAATTAGAATGTTGGTAGTTCTAGAATTCCAAAATATAATGTTGGTGTTGCAGAATTCTAAAATAGAATGTTGGGAGTTCTAGAATTCGAAAATGGAATTTGGATGTTCTAGAATTCCAAAATTGTTTGTTGGGAGTTCTAGAATACCAAAATAGAATGTTGGGAGTTTTAGAATTCCAAAATAGTCTGTTAGGAGTTCTAGAATACTAAAATAGAATGTTGGGAGTTCTAGAATTCCAAAATAGAATATTGGGAGTTCTAGAATTCCAAAATAGAATATTGCGAGTTCTAGAATTCCAAAATAGAATGTTGGGAGTTCTAGAATACTAAAATAGAATGTTGGGAGTTCTAGAATTACAAAATAGAATATTGACAGTTTTAAAATTCCAAAATAGAATGTTGGTAGCTCTAGAATTTCAAAAAGAATGTTGGGAGTTCTAGAATTCCAAAAATAGTATGTTAGGAGTTCTAGAATACTAAAATAGAATGTTGGGAGTTCTAGAATACCAAGGTAAAATGTTGGTGTTGCAGAATTCCAAATTAGAATGTTGGTAGTTCTAGAATTCAAAATATAATGTTGGTGTTGCAGAATTCTAAAATAGAATGTTGGGAGTTCTAGAATTCGAAAATGGAATGTTGGATGTTCTAGAATTCCAAAATAGAATGTTGGGAGTTCTAGAATTCCAAAATTGTTTGTTGGGAGTTCTAGAATACCAAAATAGAATGTTGGGAGTTCTAGAATTCCAAAATAGTCAGTTAGGAGTTCTAGAATACTAAAATAGAATGTTGGGAGTTCTATAATTCCAAAATAGAATGTTGGGAGTTCCAGAATTCCAAAATAGAATGTTGAGAGTTCTAGAATTCCAAAATAGAATGTTTGTGTTGCAGAATTCCAAAATAGAATGTTGGGAGTTCTAGAATTCGAAAATGGAATGTTGGATGTTCTAGAATTCCAAAATAGAATGTTGGGAGTTCTAGAATTCCAAAATTGTTTGTTGGGAGTTCTAGAATACCAAAATAGAATGTTGGGAGTTCTAGAATTCCAAAATAGTCTGTTGGGAGTTCTAGAATACTAAAATAGAATGTTGGGAGTTCTAGAATTCCAAAATAGAATATTGGGAGTTCTAGAATTCCAAAATAGAATATTGCGAGTTCTAGAATTCCAAAATAGAATGTTGGGAGTTCTAGAATACTAAAATAGAATGTTGGGAGTTCTAGAATTACAAAATAGAATATTGACAGTTTTAAAATTCCAAAATAGAATGTTGGTAGCTCTAGAATTTCAAAAAGAATGTTGGGAGTTCTAGAATTCCAAAAATAGTATGTTAGGAGTTCTAGAATACTAAAATAGAATGTTGGGAGTTCTAGAATACCAAGGTAAAATGTTGGTGTTGCAGAATTCCAAATTAGAATGTTGGTAGTTCTAGAATTCCAAAATATAATGTTGGTGTTGCAGAATTCTAAAATAGAATGTTGGGAGTTCTAGAATTCGAAAATGGAATTTGGATGTTCTAGAATTCCAAAATTGTTTGTTGGGAGTTCTAGAATACCAAAATAGAATGTTGGGAGTTCTAGAATTCCAAAATAGTCTGTTAGGAGTTCTAGAATACTAAAATAGAATGTTGGGAGTTCTAGAATTCCAAAATAGAATATTGGGAGTTCTAGAATTCCAAAATAGAATATTGCGAGTTCTAGAATTCCAAAATAGAATGTTGGGAGTTCTAGAATACTAAAATAGAATGTTGGGAGTTCTAGAATTACAAAATAGAATATTGACAGTTTTAAAATTCCAAAATAGAATGTTGGTAGCTCTAGAATTTCAAAAAGAATGTTGGGAGTTCTAGAATTCCAAAAATAGTATGTTAGGAGTTCTAGAATACTAAAATAGAATGTTGGGAGTTCTAGAATACCAAGGTAAAATGTTGGTGTTGCAGAATTCCAAATTAGAATGTTGGTAGTTCTAGAATTCCAAAATATAATGTTGGTGTTGCAGAATTCTAAAATAGAATGTTGGGAGTACTAGAATTCGAAAATGGAATGTTGGATGTTCTAGAATTCCAAAATAGAATGTTGGGAGTTCTAGAAATCCAAAATAGAATGTTGGGAGTTCTAGAATTCCAAAATAGTCAGTTAGGAGTTCTAGAATACTAAAATAGAATGTTGGGAGTTCTATAATTCCAAAATAGAATGTTGGGAGTTCCAGAATTCCAAAATAGAATGTTGAGAGTTCTAGAATTCCAAAATAGAATGTTTGTGTTGCAGAATTCCAAAATAGAATGTTGGGAGTTCTAGAATTCGAAAATGGAATGTTGGATATTCTAGAATTCCAAAATAGAATGTTGGGAGTTCTAGAATTCCAAAATTGTTTGTTGGGAGTTCTAGAATACCAAAATAGAATGTTGGGAGTTCTAGAATTCCAAAATAGTCTGTTGGGAGTTCTAGAATACTAAAATAGAATGTTGGGAGTTCTAGAATTACAAAATAGAATATTGACAGTTTTAAAATTCCAAAATAGAATGTTGGTAGCTCTAGAATTTCAAAAAGAATGTTGGGAGTTCTAGAATTCCAAAAATAGTATGTTAGGAGTTCTAGAATACTAAAATAGAATGTTGGGAGTTCTAGAATACCAAGGTAAAATGTTGGTGTTGCAGAATTCCAAATTAGAATGTTGGTAGTTCTAGAATTCCAAAATATAATGTTGGTGTTGCAGAATTCTAAAATAGAATGTTGGGAGTTCTAGAATTCGAAAATGGAATGTTGGATGTTCTAGAATTCCAAAATAGAATGTTGGGAGTTCTAGAATTCCAAAATTGTTTGTTGGGAGTTCTAGAATACCAAAATAGTATGTTGGGAGTTCTAGAATTCCAAAATAGTCAGTTAGGAGTTCTAGAATACTAAAATAGAATGTTGGGAGTTCTAGAATTCCAAAATAGAATATTGGGAGTTCTAGAATTCCAAAATAGAATATTGCGAGTTCTAGAATTCCAAAATAGAATGTTGGGAGTTCTAGAATTCCAAAATAGAATGTTGGGAGTTCTAGAATTCCAAAATAGAATGTTTGGAGTTCTAGAATACCAAGATATAATGTTGGTGTTGCAGAATTCCAAAATAGAATGTTGAGAGTTCTAGAATACCAAAATATAATGTTGGGTATTCTAGAATTCCAAAATAGAATATTGGGAGTTCTAGAAGTCCAAGATAGAATGTTGGGAGTTCTAGAATTCCTATATAGAATGTTGGGAGTTCATGAATTCCACAATAGAATGTTGTTAGTTCTAGAATTCCAAAATAGAATGTTGGGAGTTCTAGAATACTAAAATAGAATGTTGGGAGTTCTATAATTCCAAAATAGAATGTTGGGAGTTCCAGAATTCCAAAATAGAATGTTGAGAGTTCTAGAATTCCAAAATAGAATGTTTGTGTTGCAGAATTCCAAAATAGAATGTTGGGAGTTCTAGAATACCAAGATAAAATGTTGGTGTTGCAGAATTCCAAAATAGAATGTTGGGAGTTCTAGAATTCGAAAATGGAATGTTGGTGTTCTAGAATTACAAAATAGAATGTTGGGAGTTCTAGAATTCCAAAATAGTATGTTGGGAGTTCTAGAATACCAAAATAGAATGTTGGGAGTTATATAATTCCAAAAGAGAATGTTGGGAGTTCTAGAATTCCAAAATAGAATATTGGGGGTTCTAAAATTTCAAAAAAGAATGTTGGTAGTTCTAGAATTCAAAAAAAGAATGTTGGGAGTTCTAGAATTCCAAAATAGTCTGTTGGGAGTTCTAGAATACTAAAATAGAATGTTGGGAGTTCTAGAATTACAAAATAGAATATTGACAGTTTTAAAATTCCAAAATAGAATGTTGGTAGCTCTAGAATTTCAAAAAGAATGTTGGGAGTTCTAGAATTCCAAAAATAGTATGTTAGGAGTTCTAGAATACTAAAATAGAATGTTGGGAGTTCTAGAATACCAAGGTAAAATGTTGGTGTTGCAGAATTCCAAATTAGAATGTTGGTAGTTCTAGAATTCCAAAATACAATGTTGGTGTTGCAGAATTCTAAAATAGAATGTTGGGAGTTCTAGAATTCGAAAATGGAATGTTGGATGTTCTAGAATTCCAAAATAGAATGTTGGGAGTTCTAGAATTCCAAAATTGTTTGTTGGGAGTTCTAGAATACCAAAATAGAATGTTGGGAGTTCTAGAATTCCAAAATAGTCTGTTAGGAGTTCTAGAATACTAAAATAGAATGTTGGGAGTTCTAGAATTCCAAAATAGAATATAGGGAGTTCTAGAATTCCAAAATAGAATATTGCGAGTTCTAGAATTCCAAAATAGAATGTTGGGAGTTCTAAAATTCCAAAATAGAATGTTTGGAGTTCTAGAATACCAAGATATAATGTTGGTGTTGCAGAATTCCAAAATAGAATGTTGAGAGTTCTAGAATACCAAAATATAATGTTGGGAGTTCTAGAATTCCAAAATAGAATATTGGCGAGTTCTAGAAGTCCAAGATAGAATGTTGGGAGTTCTAGAATTCCTATATAGAATGTTGAGAGTTCTAGAATTCGAAAATGGAATGTTGGTGTTCTAGAATTCCAAAATACAATGTTAGGAGTTCTAGATTTCCAAAAAAGAATGTAGGGAGTTCTAGAATTCCAAAATAGAATGTTGGTGTTGCAGAATTCCAAAATAGAATGTTGGGAGTTCTAGAATACTAAAATAGAATGTTGGGAGTTCTATAATTCCAAAATAGAATGTTGGGAGTTCTAGAATTCCAAAATAGAATGTTAGGAGTTCTAGAATTCCAAGATAGAATGTTGGTGTTGCAGAATTCCAAAATAGAATGTTGGGAGTTCTAGAATACTAAAATAGAATGTTGGGAGTTCTAGAATTCCAAAATATTCTGTTAAGAGTTCTAGAATACTAAAAATAGAATGTTGGGAGTTCTAGAATTCCAAAATAGAATATTGGGAGTTCTAGAATTCCAAAATAGAATGTTGGGAGTTCTAGAATTCCAAGATAGAATGTTGGTGTTGCAGAATTCCAAAAGAGAATGTTGGGAGTTCTAGAATTCCAAAATAGAATATTGGGGGTTCTAAAATTTCAAAAAAGAATGTTGGTAGTTCTAGAATTCAAAAAAAGAATGTTGGTGTTGCAGAATTCCAAAATAGAATGTTGGGAGTTCTAGAATACTAAAATAGAATGTTGGGAGTTCTAGAATTACAAAATAGAATATTGACAGTTTTAAAATTCCAAAATAGAATGTTGGTAGCTCTAGAATTTCAAAAAGAATGTTGGGAGTTCTAGAATTCCAAAAATAGTATGTCAGGAGTTCTAGAATACTAAAATAGAATGTTGGGAGTTCTAGAATACCAAGGTAAAATGTTGGTGTTGCAGAATTCCAAATTAGAATGTTGGTAGTTCTAGAATTCCAAAATATAATGTTGGTGTTGCAGAATTCTAAAATAGAATGTTGGGAGTTCTAGAATTCGAAAATGGAATTTGGATGTTCTAGAATTCCAAAATTGTTTGTTGGGAGTTCTAGAATACCAAAATAGAATGTTGGGAGTTCTAGAATTCCAAAATAGTCTGTTAGGAGTTCTAGAATACTAAAATAGAATGTTGGGAGTTCTAGAATTCCAAAATAGAATATTGGGAGTTCTAGAATTCCAAAATAGAATATTGCGAGTTCTAGAATTCCAAAATAGAATGTTGGGAGTTCTAGAATACTAAAATAGAATGTTGGGAGTTCTAGAATTACAAAATAGAATATTGACAGTTTTAAAATTCCAAAATAGAATGTTGGTAGCTCTAGAATTTCAAAAAGAATGTTGGGAGTTCTAGAATTCCAAAAATAGTATGTTAGGAGTTCTAGAATACTAAAATAGAATGTTGGGAGTTCTAGAATACCAAGGTAAAATGTTGGTGTTGCAGAATTCCAAATTAGAATGTTGGTAGTTCTAGAATTCCAAAATATAATGTTGGTGTTGCAGAATTCTAAAATAGAATGTTGGGAGTTCTAGAATTCGAAAATGGAATGTTGGATGTTCTAGAATTCCAAAATAGAATGTTGGGAGTTCTAGAATTCCAAAATAGTCAGTTAGGAGTTCTAGAATACTAAAATAGAATGTTGGGAGTTCTATAATTCCAAAATAGAATGTTGGGAGTTCCAGAATTCCAAAATAGAATGTTGAGAGTTCTAGAATTCCAAAATAGAATGTTTGTGTTGCAGAATTCCAAAATAGAATGTTGGGAGTTCTAGAATTCGAAAATGGAATGTTGGATGTTCTAGAATTCCAAAATAGAATGTTGGGAGTTCTAGAATTCCAAAATTGTTTGTTGGGAGTTCTAGAATACCAAAATAGAATGTTGGGAGTTCTAGAATTCCAAAATAGTCTGTTGGGAGTTCTAGAATACTAAAATAGAATGTTGGGAGTTCTAGAATTCCAAAATAGAATATTGGGAGTTCTAGAATTCCAAAATAGAATATTGCGAGTTCTAGAATTCCAAAATAGAATGTTGGGAGTTCTAGAATACTAAAATAGAATGTTGGGAGTTCTAGAATTACAAAATAGAATATTGACAGTTTTAAAATTCCAAAATAGAATGTTGGTAGCTCTAGAATTTCAAAAAGAATGTTGGGAGTTCTAGAATTCCAAAAATAGTATGTTAGGAGTTCTAGAATACTAAAATAGAATGTTGGGAGTTCTAGAATACCAAGGTAAAATGTTGGTGTTGCAGAATTCCAAATTAGAATGTTGGTAGTTCTAGAATTCCAAAATATAATGTTGGTGTTGCAGAATTCTAAAATAGAATGTTGGGAGTTCTAGAATTCGAAAATGGAATGTTGGATGTTCTAGAATTCCAAAATAGAATGTTGGGAGTTCTAGAATTCCAAAATTGTTTGTTGGGAGTTCTAGAATACCAAAATAGAATGTTGGGAGTTCTAGAATTCCAAAATAGTCAGTTAGGAGTTCTAGAATACTAAAATAGAATGTTGGGAGTTCTAGAATTCCAAAATAGAATATTGGGAGTTCTAGAATTCCAAAATAGAATATTGCGAGTTCTAGAATTCCAAAATAGAATGTTGGGAGTTCTAGAATTCCAAAATAGAATGTTGGGAGTTCTAGAATTCCAAAATAGAATGTTTGGAGTTCTAGAATACCAAGATATAATGTTGGTGTTGCAGAATTCCAAAATAGAATGTTGAGAGTTCTAGAATACCAAAATATAATGTTGGGTATTCTAGAATTCCAAAATAGAATATTGGGAGTTCTAGAAGTCCAAGATAGAATGTTGGGAGTTCTAGAATTCCTATATAGAATGTTGGGAGTTCATGAATTCCACAATAGAATGTTGTTAGTTCTAGAATTCCAAAATAGAATGTTGGGAGTTCTAGAATACTAAAATAGAATGTTGGGAGTTCTATAATTCCAAAATAGAATGTTGGGAGTTCCAGAATTCCAAAATAGAATGTTGAGAGTTCTAGAATTCCAAAATAGAATGTTTGTGTTGCAGAATTCAAAAATAGAATGTTGGGAGTTCTAGAATACCAAGATAAAATGTTGGTGTTGCAGAATTTCAAAATAGAATGTTGGGAGTTCTAGAATTCGAAAATGGAATGTTGGTGTTCTAGAATTACAAAATAGAATGTTGGGAGTTCTAGAATTCCAAAATAGTATGTTGGGAGTTCTAGAATACCAAAATAGAATGTTGGGAGTTATATAATTCCAAAAGAGAATGTTGGGAGTTCTAGAATTCCAAAATAGAATATTGGGGGTTCTAAAATTTCAAAAAAGAATGTTGGTAGTTCTAGAATTCAAAAAAAGAATGTTGGTGTTTCAGAATTCCAAAATAGAATGTTGGGAGTTCTAGAATACTAAAATAGAATGTTGGGAGTTCTAGAATTACAAAATAGAATATTGACAGTTTTAAAATTCCAAAATAGAATGTTGGTAGCTCTAGAATTTCAAAAAGAATGTTGGGAGTTCTAGAATTCCAAAAATAGTATGTTAGGAGTTCTAGAATACTAAAATAGAATGTTGGGAGTTCTAGAATACCAAGGTAAAATGTTGGTGTTGCAGAATTCCAAATTAGAATGTTGGTAGTTCTAGAATTCCAAAATATAATGTTGGTGTTGCAGAATTCTAAAATAGAATGTTGGGAGTTCTAGAATTCGAAAATGGAATGTTGGATGTTCTAGAATTCCAAAATAGAATGTTGGGAGTTCTAGAATTCCAAAATTGTTTGTTGGGAGTTCTAGAATACCAAAATAGAATGTTGGGAGTTCTAGAATTCCAAAATAGTCTGTTAGGAGTTCTAGAATACTAAAATAGAATGTTGGGAGTTCTAGAATTCCAAAATAGAATATTGGGAGTTCTAGAATTCCAAAATAGAATATTGCGAGTTCTAGAATTCCAAAATAGAATGTTGGGAGTTCTAGAATACTAAAATAGAATGTTGGGAGTTCTAGAATTACAAAATAGAATATTGACAGTTTTAAAATTCCAAAATAGAATGTTGGTAGCTCTAGAATTTCAAAAAGAATGTTGGGAGTTCTAGAATTCCAAAAATAGTATGTTAGGAGTTCTAGAATACTAAAATAGAATGTTGGGAGTTCTAGAATACCAAGGTAAAATGTTGGAGTTGCAGAATTCCAAATTAGAATGTTGGTAGTTCTAGAATTCCAAAATATAATGTTGGTGTTGCAGAATTCTAAAATAGAATGTTGGGAGTTCTAGAATTCGAAAATGGAATGTTGGATGTTCTAGAATTCCAAAATAGAATGTTGGGAGTTCTAGAAGACCAAAATATAATGTTGGTGTTGCAGAATTCTAAAATAGAATGTTGGGAGTTCTAGAATTCGAAAATGGAATGTTGGATGTTCTAGAATTCCAAAATAGAATGTTGGGAGTTCTAGAAGACCAAAATTGTTTGTTGGGAGTTCTAGAATACTAAAATAGAATGTTGGGAGTTCTAGAATTCCAAAATAGTCAGTTAGGAGTTCTAGAATACTAAAATAGAATGTTGGGAGTTCTAGAATTCCAATATAGAATATTGGGAGTTCTAGAATTCCAAAATAGAATATTGCGAGTTCTAGAATTCCAAAATAGAATGTTGGGAGTTCTAGAATTCCAAAATAGAATGTTTGGAGTTCTAGAATACCAAGATATAATGTTGGTGTTGCAGAATTCCAAAATAGAATGTTGAGAGTTCTAGAATACCAAAATATAATGTTGGGAGTTCTAGAATTCCAAAATAGAATATTGGGAGTTCTAGAAGTCCAAGATAGAATGTTGGGAGTTCTAGAATTCCTATATAGAATGTTGGGAGTTCATGAATTCCACAATAGAATGTTGTTAGTTCTAGAATTCCAAAATAGAATGTTGGGAGTTCTAGAATACTAAATTAGAATGTTGGGAGTTCTATAATTCCAAAATAGAATGTTGGGAGTTCCAGAATTCCAAAATAGAATGTTGAGAGTTCTAGAATTCCAAAATAGAATGTTTGTGTTGCAGAATTCCAAAATAGAATGTTGGGAGTTCTAGAATACCAAGATAAAATGTTGGTGTTGCAGAATTCCAAAATAGAATGTTGGGAGTTCTAGAATTCGAAAATGGAATGTTGGTGTTCTAGAATTACAAAATAGAATGTTGGGAGTTCTAGAATTCCAAAATAGAATGTTGGTAGCTCTAGAATTTCAAAAAGAATGTTGGGAGTTCTAGAATTCCAAAAATAGTATGTTAGGAGTTCTAGAATACTAAAATAGAATGTTGGGAGTTCTAGAATACCAAGGTAAAATGTTGGTGTTGCAGAATTCCAAATTAGAATGTTGGTAGTTCTAGAATTCCAAAATATAATGTTGGTGTTGCAGAATTCTAAAATAGAATGTTGGGAGTTCTAGAATTCGAAAATGGAATTTGGATGTTCTAGAATTCCAAAATTGTTTGTAGGGAGTTCTAGAATACCAAAATAGAATGTTGGGAGTTCTAGAATTCCAAAATAGTCTGTTAGGAGTTCTAGAATACTAAAATAGAATGTTGGGAGTTCTAGAATTCCAAAATAGAATATTGGGAGTTCTAGAATTCCAAAATAGAATATTGCGAGTTCTAGAATTCCAAAATAGAATGTTGGGAGTTCTAGAATACTAAAATAGAATGTTGGGAGTTCTAGAATTACAAAATAGAATATTGACAGTTTTAAAATTCCAAAATAGAATGTTGGTAGCTCTAGAATTTCAAAAAGAATGTTGGGAGTTCTAGAATTCCAAAAATAGTATGTTAGGAGTTCTAGAATACTAAAATAGAATGTTGGGAGTTCTAGAATACTAAAATAGAATGTTGGGAGTTCTAGAATTACAAAATAGAATATTGACAGTTTTAAAATTCCAAAATAGAATGTTGGTAGCTCTAGAATTTCAAAAAGAATGTTGGGAGTTCTAGAATTCCAAAAATAGTATGTTAGGAGTTCTAGAATACTAAAATAGAATGTTGGGAGTTCTAGAATTCCAAAATAGAATATTGGGAGTTCTAGAAGTCCAAGATAGAATGTTGGGAGTTCTAGAATTCCTATATAGAATGTTGGGAGTTCATGAATTCCACAATAGAATGTTGTTAGTTCTAGAATTCCAAAATAGAATGTTGGGAGTTCTAGAATACTAAAATAGAATGTTGGGAGTTCTATAATTCCAAAATAGAATGTTGGGAGTTCCAGAATTCCAAAATAGAATGTTGAGAGTTCTAGAATTCCAAAATAGAATGTTTGTGTTGCAGAATTCCAAAATAGAATGTTGGGAGTTCTAGAATTCGAAAATGGAATGTTGGATGTTCTAGAATTCCAAAATAGAATGTTGGGAGTTCTAGAATTCCAAAATTGTTTGTTGGGAGTTCTAGAATACCAAAATATAATGTTGGGAGTTCTAGAATTCCAAAATAGTCTGTTGGGAGTTCTAGAATACTAAAATAGAATGTTGGGAGTTCTAGAATTCCAAAATAGAATATTGGGAGTTCTAGAATTCCAAAATAGAATATTGCGAGTTCTAGAATTCCAAAATAGAATGTTGGGAGTTCTAGAATACTAAAATAGAATGTTGGGAGTTCTAGAATTACAAAATAGAATATTGACAGTTTTAAAATTCCAAAATAGAATGTTGGTAGCTCTAGAATTTCAAAAAGAATGTTGGGAGTTCTAGAATTCCAAAAATAGTATGTTAGGAGTTCTAGAATACTAAAATAGAATGTTGGGAGTTCTAGAATACCAAGGTAAAATGTTGGTGTTGCAGAATTCCAAATTAGAATGTTGGTAGTTCTAGAATTCCAAAATGTAATGTTGGTGTTGCAGAATTCTAAAATAGAATGTTGGGAGTTCTAGAATTCGAAAATGGAATGTTGGATGTTCTAGAATTCCAAAATAGAATGTTGGGAGTTCTAGAATTCCAAAATTGTTTGTTGGGAGTTCTAGAATACCAAAATAGAATGTTGGGAGTTCTAGAATTCCAAAATAGTCAGTTAGGAGTTCTAGAATACTAAAATAGAATGTTGGGAGTTCTAGAATTCCAAAATAGAATATTGGGAGTTCTAGAATTCCAAAATAGAATATTGCGAGTTCTAGAATTCCAAAATAGAATGTTGGGAGTTCTAGAATTCCAAAATAGAATGTTGGGAGTTCTAGAATTCCAAAATAGAATGTTTGGAGTTCTAGAATACCAAGATATAATGTTGGTGTTGCAGTATTCCAAAATAGAATGTTGAGAGTTCTAGAATACCAAAATATATTGTTGGGTATTCTAGAATTCCAAAATAGAATATTGGGAGTTCTAGAAGTCCAAGATAGAATGTTGGGAGTTCTAGAATTCCTATATAGAATGTTGGGAGTTCATGAATTCCACAATAGAATGTTGTTAGTTCTAGAATTCCAAAATAGAATGTTGGGAGTTCTAGAATACTAAAATAGAATGTTGGGAGTTCTATAATTCCAAAATAGAATGTTGGGAGTTCCAGAATTCCAAAATAGAATGTTGAGAGTTCTAGAATTCCAAAATAGAATGTTTGTGTTGCAGAATTCCAAAATAGAATGTTGGGAGTTCTAGAATACCAAGATAAAATGTTGGTGTTGCAGAATTCCAAAATAGAATGTTGGGAGTTCTAGAATTCGAAAATGGAATGTTGGTGTTCTAGAATTACAAAATAGAATGTTGGGAGTTCTAGAATTCCAAAATAGTATGTTGGGAGTTCTAGAATACCAAAATAGAATGTTGGGAGTTATATAATTCCAAAAGAGAATGTTGGGAGTTCTAGAATTCCAAAATAGAATATTGGGGGTTCTAAAATTTCAAAAAAGAATGTTGGTGTTGCAGAATTCCAAAATAGAATGTTGGGAGTTCTAGAATACTAAAATAGAATGTTGGGAGTTCTAGAATTACAAAATAGAATATTGACAGTTTTAAAATTCCAAAATAGAATGTTGGTAGCTCTAGAATTTCAAAAAGAATGTTGGGAGTTCTAGAATTCCAAAAATAGTATGTTAGGAGTTCTAGAATACTAAAATAGAATGTTGGGAGTTCTAGAATACCAAGGTAAAATGTTGGTGTTGCAGAATTCCAAATTAGAATGTTGGTAGTTCTAGAATTCCAAAATATAATGTTGGTGTTGCAGAATTCTAAAATAGAATGTTGGGAGTTCTAGAATTCGAAAATGGAATGTTGGATGTTCTAGAATTCCAAAATAGAATGTTGGGAGTTCTAGAATTCCAAAATTGTTTGTTGGGAGTTCTAGAATACCAAAATAGAATGTTGGGAGTTCTAGAATTCCAAAATAGTCTGTTAGGAGTTCTAGAATACTAAAATAGAATGTTGGGAGTTCTAGAATTCCAAAATAGAATATTGGGAGTTCTAGAATTCCAAAATAGAATATTGCGAGTTCTAGAATTCCAAAATAGAATGTTGGGAGTTCTAGAATACTAAAATAGAATGTTGGGAGTTCTAGAATTACAAAATAGAATATTGACAGTTTTAAAATTCCAAAATAGAATGTTGGTAGCTCTAGAATTTCAAAAAGAATGTTGGGAGTTCTAGAATTCCAAAAATAGTATGTTAGGAGTTCTAGAATACTAAAATAGAATGTTGGGAGTTCTAGAATACCAAGGTAAAATGTTGGTGTTGCAGAATTCCAAATTAGAATGTTGGTAGTTCTAGAATTCCAAAATATAATGTTGGTGTTGCAGAATTCTAAAATAGAATGTTGGGAGTTCTAGAATTCGAAAATGGAATGTTGGATGTTCTAGAATTCCAAAATAGAATGTTGGGAGTTCTAGAATTCCAAAATTGTTTGTTGGGAGTTCTAGAATACTAAAATAGAATGTTGGGAGTTCTAGAATTCCAAAATAGTCAGTTAGGAGTTCTAGAATACTAAAATAGAATGTTGGGAGTTCTAGAATTCCAATATAGAATATTGGGAGTTCTAGAATTCCAAAATAGAATATTGCGAGTTCTAGAATTCCAAAATAGAATGTTGGGAGTTCTAGAATTCCAAAATAGAATGTTTGGAGTTCTAGAATACCAAGATATAATGTTGGTGTTGCAGAATTCCAAAATAGAATGTTGAGAGTTCTAGAATACCAAAATATAATGTTGGGAGTTCTAGAATTCCAAAATAGAATATTGGGAGTTCTAGAAGTCCAAGATAGAATGTTGGGAGTTCTAGAATTCCTATATAGAATGTTGGGAGTTCATGAATTCCACAATAGAATGTTGTTAGTTCTAGAATTCCAAAATAGAATGTTGGGAGTTCTAGAATACTAAATTAGAATGTTGGGAGTTCTATAATTCCAAAATAGAATGTTGGGAGTTCCAGAATTCCAAAATAGAATGTTGAGAGTTCTAGAATTCCAAAATAGAATGTTTGTGTTGCAGAATTCCAAAATAGAATGTTGGGAGTTCTAGAATACCAAGATAAAATGTTGGTGTTGCAGAATTCCAAAATAGAATGTTGGGAGTTCTAGAATTCGAAAATGGAATGTTGGTGTTCTAGAATTACAAAATAGAATGTTGGGAGTTCTAGAATTCCAAAATAGAATGTTGAGAGTTCTAGAATTCGAAAATGGAATGTTGGTGTTCTAGAATTCCAAAATAGAATGTTGGGAGTTCTAGAATTCGAAAATGGAATGTTGGTGTTCTAGAATTACAAAATAGAATGTTGGGAGTTCTAGAATTCCAAAATAGAATGTTGAGAGTTCTTGAATTCGAAAATGGAATGTTGGTGTTCTAGAATTACAAAATAGAATGTTGGGAGTTCTAGAATTCCAAAATAGTATGTTGGGAGTTCTAGAATACCAAAATAGAATGTTGGGAGTTATATAATTCCAAAAGAGAATGTTGGGAGTTCTAGAATTCCAAAATAGAATATTGGGGGTTCTAAAATTTCAAAAAAGAATGTTGGTAGTTCTAGAATTCAAAAAAAGAATGTTGGTGTTGCAGAATTCCAAAATAGAATGTTGGGAGTTCTAGAATACTAAAATAGAATGTTGGGAGTTCTAGAATTACAAAATAGAATATTGACAGTTTTAAAATTCCAAAATAGAATGTTGGTAGCTCTAGAATTTCAAAAAGAATGTTGGGAGTTCTAGAATTCCAAAAATAGTATGTTAGGAGTTCTAGAATACTAAAATAGAATGTTGGGAGTTCTAGAATACCAAGGTAAAATGTTGGTGTTGCAGAATTCTAAAATAGAATGTTGGGAGTTCTAGAATTCGAAAATGGAATGTTGGATGTTCTAGAATTCCAAAATAGAATGTTGGGAGTTCTAGAATTCCAAAATAGTCTGTTAGGAGTTCTAGAATACTAAAATAGAATGTTGGGAGTTCTAGAATTCCAAAATAGAATATTGGGAGTTCTAGAATTCCAAAATAGAATATTGCGAGTTCTAGAATTCCAAAATAGAATGTTGGGAGTTCTAGAATTCCAAAATAGAATGTTTGGAGTTCTAGAATACCAAGATATAATGTTGGTGTTGCAGAATTCCAAAATAGAATGTTGAGAGTTCTAGATTACCAAAATATAATGTTGGGAGTTCTAGAATTCCAAAATAGAATATTGGGAGTTCTAGAAGTCCAAGATAGAATGTTGGGAGTTCTAGAATTCCTATATAGAATGTTGAGAGTTCTAGAATTCGAAAATGGAATGTTGGTGTTCTAGAATTCCAAAATACAATGTTAGGAGTTCTAGATTTCCAAAAAAGAATGTAGGGAGTTCTAGAATTCCAAAATAGAATGTTGGTGTTGCAAAATTCCAAAATAGAATGTTGGGAGTTCTAGAATACTAAAATAGAATGTTGGGAGTTCTATAATTCCAAAATAGAATGTTGGGAGTTCTAGAATTCCAAAATAGAATGTTAGGAGTTCTAGAATTCCAAGATAGAATGTTGGTGTTGCAGAATTCCAAAATAGAATGTTGGGAGTTCTAGAATACTAAAATAGAATGTTGGGAGTTCTAGAATTCCAAAATAGAATGTTGGGAGTTCTAGAATACTAAAATAGAATGTTGGGAGTTCTAGAATTACAAAATAGAATATTGACAGTTTTAAAATTCCAAAATAGAATGTTGGTAGCTCTAGAATTTCAAAAAGAATGTTGGGAGTTCTAGAATTCCAAAAATAGTATGTTAGGAGTTCTAGAATACTAAAATAGAATGTTGGGAGTTCTAGAATACCAAGGTAAAATGTTGGTGTTGCAGAATTCCAAATTAGAATGTTGGTAGTTCTAGAATTCCAAAATATAATGTTGGTGTTGCAGAATTCTAAAATAGAATGTTGGGAGTTCTAGAATTCGAAAATGGAATGTTGGATGTTCTAGAATTCCAAAATAGAATGTTGGGAGTTCTAGAATTCCAAAATTGTTTGTTGGGAGTTCTAGAATACCAAAATAGAATGTTGGGAGTTCTAGAATTCCAAAATAGTCAGTTAGGAGTTCTAGAATACTAAAATAGAATGTTGGGAGTTCTAGAATTCCAAAATAGAATATTGGGAGTTCTAGAATTCCAAAATAGAATATTGCGAGTTCTAGAATTCCAAAATAGAATGTTGGGAGTTCTAGAATTCCAAAATAGAATGTTTGGAGTTCTAGAATACCAAGATATAATGTTGGTGTTGCAGAATTCCAAAATAGAATGTTGAGAGTTCTAGAATACCAAAATATAATGTTGGGAGTTCTAGAATTCCAAAATAGAATATTGGGAGTTCTAGAAGTCCAAGATAGAATGTTGGGAGTTCTAGAATTCCTATATAGAATGTTGGGAGTTCATGAATTCCACAATAGAATGTTGTTAGTTCTAGAATTCCAAAATAGAATGTTGGGAGTTCTAGAATACTAAAATAGAATGTTGGGAGTTCTATAATTCCAAAATAGAATGTTGGGAGTTCCAGAATTCCAAAATAGAATGTTGAGAGTTCTAGAATTCCAAAATAGAATGTTTGTGTTGCAGAATTCCAAAATAGAATGTTGGGAGTTCGAGAATACCAAGATAAAATGTTGGTGTTGCAGAATTCCAAAATAGAATGTTGTGAGTTCTAGAATTCGAAAATGGAATGTTGGTGTTCTAGAATTACAAAATAGAATGTTGGGAGTTCTAGAATTCCAAAATAGTATGTTGGGAGTTCTAGAATACCAAAATAGAATGTTGGGAGTTATATAATTCCAAAAGAGAATGTTGGGAGTTCTAGAATTCCAAAATAGAATATTGGGGGTTCTAAAATTTCAAAAAAGAATGTTGGTAGTTCTAGAATTCAAAAAAAGAATGTTGGTGTTGCAGAATTCCAAAATAGAATGTTGGGAGTTCTAGAATACTAAAATAGAATGTTGGGAGTTCTAGAATTACAAAATAGAATATTGACAGTTTTAAAATTCCAAAATAGAATGTTGGTAGCTCTAGAATTTCAAAAAGAATGTTGGGAGTTCTAGAATTCCAAAAATAGTATGTTAGGAGTTCTAGAATACTAAAATAGAATGTTGGGAGTTCTAGAATACCAAGGTAAAATGTTGGTGTTGCAGAATTCCAAATTAGAATGTTGGTAGTTCTAGAATTCCAAAATATAATGTTGGTGTTGCAGAATTCTAAAATAGAATGTTGGGAGTTCAAGAATTCGAAAATGGAATGTTGGATGTTCTAGAATTCCAAAATAGAATGTTGGGAGTTCTAGAATTCCAAAATTGTTTGTTGGGAGTTCTAGAATACCAAAATAGAATGTTGGGAGTTCTAGAATTCCAAAATAGTCAGTTAGGAGTTCTAGAATTCCAAAATAGAATGTTGAGAGTTCTAGAATACCAAAATATAATGTTGGGTATTCTAGAATTCCAAAATAGAATATTGGGAGTTCTAGAAGTCCAAGATAGAATGTTGGGAGTTCTAGAATTCCTATATAGAATGTTGGGAGTTCATGAATTCCACAATAGAATGTTGTTAGTTCTAGAATTCCAAAATAGAATGTTGGGAGTTCTAGAATACTAAAATAGAATGTTGGGAGTTCTATAATTCCAAAATAGAATGTTGGGAGTTCCAGAATTCCAAAATAGAATGTTGAGAGTTCTAGAATTCCAAAATAGAATGTTTGTGTTGCAGAATTCCAAAATAGAATGTTGGGAGTTCTAGAATACCAAGATAAAATGTTGGTGTTGCAGAATTCCAAAATAGAATGTTGGGAGTTCTAGAATTCGAAAATGGAATGTTGGTGTTCTAGAATTACAAAATAGAATGTTGGGAGTTCTAGAATTCCAAAATAGTATGTTGGGAGTTCTAGAATACCAAAATAGAATGTTGGGAGTTATATAATTCCAAAAGAGAATGTTGGGAGTTCTAGAATTCCAAAATAGAATATTGGGGGTTCTAAAATTTCAAATAAGAATGTTGGTAGTTCTAGAATTCAAAAAAAGAATTTTGGTGTTGCAGAATTCCAAAATAGAATGTTGGGAGTTCTAGAATACTAAAATAGAATGTTGGGAGTTCTAGAATTACAAAATAGAATATTGACAGTTTTAAAATTCCAAAATAGAATGTTGGTAGCTCTAGAATTTCAAAAAGAATGTTGGGAGTTCTAGAATTCCAAAAATAGTATGTTAGGAGTTCTAGAATACTAAAATAGAATGTTGGGAGTTCTAGAATACCAAGGTAAAATGTTGGTGTTGCAGAATTCCAAATTAGAATGTTGGTAGTTCTAGAATTCCAAAATATAATGTTGGTGTTGCAGAATTCTAAAATAGAATGTTGGGAGTTCTAGAATTCGAAAATGGAATGTTGGATGTTCTAGAATTCCAAAATAGAATGTTGGGAGTTCTAGAATTCCAAAATTGTTTGTTGGGAGTTCTAGAATACCAAAATAGAATGTTGGGAGTTCTAGAATTCCAAAATAGTCTGTTAGGAGTTCTAGAATACTAAAATAGAATGTTGGGAGTTCTAGAATTCCAAAATAGAATATTGGGAGTTCTAGAATTCCAAAATAGAATATTGCGAGTTCTAGAATTCCAAAATAGAATGTTGGGAGTTCTAGAATACTAAAATAGAATGTTGGGAGTTCTATAATTCCAAAATAGAATATTGGGAGTTCTAGAATTCCAAAATAGAATGTTAGGAGTTCTAGAATTCCAAGATAGAATGTTGGTGTTGCAGAATTCCAAAATAGAATGTTGGGAGTTCTAGAATACTAAAATAGAATGTTGGGAGTTCTAAAATTCCAAAATAGAATGTTGGGAGTTCTAGAATACTAAAATAGAATGTTGGGAGTTCTAGAATTACAAAATAGAATATTGACAGTTTTAAAATTCCAAAATAGAATGTTGGTAGCTCTAGAATTTCAAAAAGAATGTTGGGAGTTCTAGAATTCCAAAATAGAATGTTAGGAGTTCTAGAATTCCAAGATAGAATGTTGGTGTTGCAGAATTCCAAAATAGAATGTTGGGAGTTCTAGAATACTAAAATAGTATGTTAGGAGTTCTAGAATACTAAAATAGAATGTTGGGAGTTCTAGAATACCAAGGTAAAATGTTGGTGTTGCAGAATTCCAAATTAGAATGTTGGTAGTTCTAGAATTCCAAAATATAATGTTGGTGTTGCAGAATTCTAAAATAGAATGTTGGGAGTTCTAGAATTCGAAAATGGAATGTTGGATGTTCTAGAATTCCAAAATAGAATGTTGGGAGTTCTAGAATTCCAAAATTGTTTGTTGGGAGTTCTAGAATACCAAAATAGAATGTTGGGAGTTCTAGAATTCCAAAATAGTCAGTTAGGAGTTCTAGAATACTAAAATAGAATGTTGGGAGTTCTAGAATTCCAAAATAGAATATTGGGAGTTCTAGAATTCCAAAATAGAATATTGCGAGTTCTAGAATTCCAAAATAGAATGTTGGGAGTTCTAGAATTCCAAAATAGAATGTTTGGAGTTCTAGAATACCAAGATATAATGTTGGTGTTGCAGAATTCCAAAATAGAATGTTGAGAGTTCTAGAATACCAAAATATAATGTTGGGAGTTCTAGAATTCCAAAATAGAATATTGGGAGTTCTAGAAGTCCAAGATAGAATGTTGGGAGTTCTAGAATTCCTATATAGAATGTTGGGAGTTCATGAATTCCACAATAGAATGTTGTTAGCTCTAGAATTCCAAAATAGAATGTTGGGAGTTCTAGAATACTAAATTAGAATGTTGGGAGTTCTATAATTCCAAAATAGAATGTTGGGAGTTCCAGAATTCCAAAATAGAATGTTGAGAGTTCTAGAATTCCAAAATAGAATGTTTGTGTTGCAGAATTCCAAAATAGAATGTTGGGAGTTCTAGAATACCAAGATAAAATGTTGGTGTTGCAGAATTCCAAAATAGAATGTTGGGAGTTCTAGAATTCGAAAATGGAATGTTGGTGTTCTAGAATTACAAAATAGAATGTTGGGAGTTCTAGAATTCCAAAATAGAATGTTGAGAGTTCTAGAATTCGAAAATGGAATGTTGGTGTTCTAGAATTCCAAAATAGAATGTTGGGAGTTCTAGAATTCGAAAATGGAATGTTGGTGTTCTAGAATTACAAAATAGAATGTTGGGAGTTCTAGAATTCCAAAATAGAATGTTGAGAGTTCTTGAATTCGAAAATGGAATGTTGGTGTTCTAGAATTACAAAATAGAATGTTGGGAGTTCTAGAATTCCAAAATAGTATGTTGGGAGTTCTAGAATACCAAAATAGAATGTTGGGAGTTATATAATTCCAAAAGAGAATGTTGGGAGTTCTAGAATTCCAAAATAGAATATTGGGGGTTCTAAAATTTCAAAAAAGAATGTTGGTAGTTCTAGAATTCAAAAAAAGAATGTTGGTGTTGCAGAATTCCAAAATAGAATGTTGGGAGTTCTAGAATACTAAAATAGAATGTTGGGAGTTCTAGAATTACAAAATAGAATATTGACAGTTTTAAAATTCCAAAATAGAATGTTGGTAGCTCTAGAATTTCAAAAAGAATGTTGGGAGTTCTAGAATTCCAAAAATAGTATGTTAGGAGTTCTAGAATACTAAAATAGAATGTTGGGAGTTCTAGAATACCAAGGTAAAATGTTGGTGTTGCAGAATTCTAAAATAGAATGTTGGGAGTTCTAGAATTCGAAAATGGAATGTTGGATGTTCTAGAATTCCAAAATAGAATGTTGGGAGTTCTAGAATTCCAAAATAGTCTGTTAGGAGTTCTAGAATACTAAAATAGAATGTTGGGAGTTCTAGAATTCCAAAATAGAATATTGGGAGTTCTAGAATTCCAAAATAGAATATTGCGAGTTCTAGAATTCCAAAATAGAATGTTGGGAGTTCTAGAATTCCAAAATAGAATGTTTGGAGTTCTAGAATACCAAGATATAATGTTGGTGTTGCAGAATTCCAAAATAGAATGTTGAGAGTTCTAGATTACCAAAATATAATGTTGGGAGTTCTAGAATTCCAAAATAGAATATTGGGAGTTCTAGAAGTCCAAGATAGAATGTTGGGAGTTCTAGAATTCCTATATAGAATGTTGAGAGTTCTAGAATTCGAAAATGGAATGTTGGTGTTCTAGAATTCCAAAATACAATGTTAGGAGTTCTAGATTTCCAAAAAAGAATGTAGGGAGTTCTAGAATTCCAAAATAGAATGTTGGTGTTGCAAAATTCCAAAATAGAATGTTGGGAGTTCTAGAATACTAAAATAGAATGTTGGGAGTTCTATAATTCCAAAATAGAATGTTGGGAGTTCTAGAATTCCAAAATAGAATGTTAGGAGTTCTAGAATTCCAAGATAGAATGTTGGTGTTGCAGAATTCCAAAATAGAATGTTGGGAGTTCTAGAATACTAAAATAGAATGTTGGGAGTTCTAGAATTCCAAAATAGAATGTTGGGAGTTCTAGAATACTAAAATAGAATGTTGGGAGTTCTAGAATTACAAAATAGAATATTGACAGTTTTAAAATTCCAAAATAGAATGTTGGTAGCTCTAGAATTTCAAAAAGAATGTTGGGAGTTCTAGAATTCCAAAAATAGTATGTTAGGAGTTCTAGAATACTAAAATAGAATGTTGGGAGTTCTAGAATACCAAGGTAAAATGTTGGTGTTGCAGAATTCCAAATTAGAATGTTGGTAGTTCTAGAATTCCAAAATGTAATGTTGGTGTTGCAGAATTCTAAAATAGAATGTTGGGAGTTCTAGAATTCGAAAATGGAATGTTGGATGTTCTAGAATTCCAAAATAGAATGTTGGGAGTTCTAGAATTCCAAAATTGTTTGTTGGGAGTTCTAGAATACCAAAATAGAATGTTGGGAGTTCTAGAATTCCAAAATAGTCAGTTAGGAGTTCTAGAATACTAAAATAGAATGTTGGGAGTTCTAGAATTCCAAAATAGAATATTGGGAGTTCTAGAATTCCAAAATAGAATATTGCGAGTTCTAGAATTCCAAAATAGAATGTTGGGAGTTCTAGAATTCCAAAATAGAATATTGGGGGTTCTAAAATTTCAAAAAAGAATGTTGGTAGTTCTAGAATTCAAAAAAAGAATGTTGGTGTTGCAGAATTCCAAAATAGAATGTTGGGAGTTCTAGAATACTAAAATAGAATGTTGGGAGTTCTAGAATTACAAAATAGAATATTGACAGTTTTAAAATTCCAAAATAGAATGTTGGTAGCTCTAGAATTTCAAAAAGAATGTTGGGAGTTCTAGAATTCCAAAAATAGTATGTTAGGAGTTCTAGAATACTAAAATAGAATGTTGGGAGTTCTAGAATACCAAGGTAAAATGTTGGTGTTGCAGAATTCCAAATTAGAATGTTGGTAGTTCTAGAATTCCAAAATATAATGTTGGTGTTGCAGAATTCTAAAATAGAATGTTGGGAGTTCTAGAATTCGAAAATGGAATGTTGGATGTTCTAGAATTCCAAAATAGAATGTTGGGAGTTCTAGAATTCCAAAATTGTTTGTTGGGAGTTCTAGAATACCAAAATAGAATGTTGGGAGTTCTAGAATTCCAAAATAGTCAGTTAGGAGTTCTAGAATTCCAAAATAGAATGTTGAGAGTTCTAGAATACCAAAATATAATGTTGGGTATTCTAGAATTCCAAAATAGAATATTGGGAGTTCTAGAAGTCCAAGATAGAATGTTGGGAGTTCTAGAATTCCTATATAGAATGTTGGGAGTTCATGAATTCCACAATAGAATGTTGTTAGTTCTAGAATTCCAAAATAGAATGTTGGGAGTTCTAGAATACTAAAATAGAATGTTGGGAGTTCTATAATTCCAAAATAGAATGTTGGGAGTTCCAGAATTCCAAAATAGAATGTTGAGAGTTCTAGAATTCCAAAATAGAATGTTTGTGTTGCAGAATTCCAAAATAGAATGTTGGGAGTTCTAGAATACCAAGATAAAATGTTGGTGTTGCAGAATTCCAAAATAGAATGTTGGGAGTTCTAGAATTCGAAAATGGAATGTTGGTGTTCTAGAATTACAAAATAGAATGTTGGGAGTTCTAGAATTCCAAAATAGTATGTTGGGAGTTCTAGAATACCAAAATAGAATGTTGGGAGTTATATAATTCCAAAAGAGAATGTTGGGAGTTCTAGAATTCCAAAATAGAATATTGGGGGTTCTAAAATTTCAAAAAAGAATGTTGGTAGTTCTAGAATTCAAAAAAAGAATGTTGGTGTTGCAGAATTCCAAAATAGAATGTTGGGAGTTCTAGAATACTAAAATAGAATGTTGGGAGTTCTATAATTCCAAAATAGAATGTTGGGAGTTCCAGAATTCCAAAATAGAATGTTGAGAGTTCTAGAATTCCAAAATAGAATGTTTGTGTTGCAGAATTCCAAAATAGAATGTTGGGAGTTCTAGAATACCAAGATAAAATGTTGGTGTTGCAGAATTCTAAAATAGAATGTTGGGAGTTCTAGAATTCGAAAATGGAATGTTTGTGTTGCAGAATTTCAAAAAAGAATGTTGGTAGTTCTAGAATTCAAAAAAAGAATGTTGGTGTTGCAGAATTCCAAAATAGAATGTTGGGAGTTCTAGAATACTAAAATAGAATGTTGGGAGTTCTAGAATTACAAAATAGAATATTGACAGTTTTAAAATTCCAAAATAGAATGTTGGTAGCTCTAGAATTTCAAAAAGAATGTTGGGAGTTCTAGAATTCCAAAAATAGTATGTTAGGAGTTCTAGAATACTAAAATAGAATGTTGGGAGTTCTAGAATACCAAGGTAAAATGTTGGTGTTGCAGAATTCCAAATTAGAATGTTGGTAGTTCTAGAATTCCAAAATATAATGTTGGTGTTGCAGAATTCTAAAATAGAATGTTGGGAGTTCTAGAATTCGAAAATGGAATGTTGGATGTTCTAGAATTCCAAAATAGAATGTTGGGAGTTCTAGAATTCCAAAATTGTTTGTTGGGAGTTCTAGAATACCAAAATAGAATGTTGGGAGTTCTAGAATTCCAAAATAGTCTGTTAGGAGTTCTAGAATACTAAAATAGAATGTTGGGAGTTCTAGAATTCCAAAATAGAATATTGGGAGTTCTAGAATTCCAAAATAGAATATTGCGAGTTCTAGAATTCCAAAATAGAATGTTGGGAGTTCTAGAATACTAAAATAGAATGTTGGGAGTTCTATAATTCCAAAATAGAATGTTGGGAGTTCTAGAATTCCAAAATAGAATGTTAGGAGTTCTAGAATTCCAAGATAGAATGTTGGTGTTGCAGAATTCCAAAATAGAATGTTGGGAGTTCTAGAATACTAAAATAGAATGTTGGGAGTTCTAGAATTCCAAAATAGAATGTTGGGAGTTCTAGAATACTAAAATAGAATGTTGGGAGTTCTAGAATTACAAAATAGAATATTGACAGTTTTAAAATTCCAAAATAGAATGTTGGTAGCTCTAGAATTTCAAAAAGAATGTTGGGAGTTCTAGAATTCCAAAATAGAATGTTAGGAGTTCTAGAATTCCAAGATAGAATGTTGGTGTTGCAGAATTCCAAAATAGAATGTTGGGAGTTCTAGAATACTAAAATAGTATGTTAGGAGTTCTAGAATACTAAAATAGAATGTTGGGAGTTCTAGAATACCAAGGTAAAATGTTGGTGTTGCAGAATTCCAAATTAGAATGTTGGTAGTTCTAGAATTCCAAAATATAATGTTGGTGTTGCAGAATTCTAAAATAGAATGTTGGGAGTTCTAGAATTCGAAAATGGAATGTTGGATGTTCTAGAATTCCAAAATAGAATGTTGGGAGTTCTAGAATTCCAAAATTGTTTGTTGGGAGTTCTAGAATACCAAAATAGAATGTTGGGAGTTCTAGAATTCCAAAATAGTCAGTTAGGAGTTCTAGAATACTAAAATAGAATGTTGGGAGTTCTAGAATTCCAAAATAGAATATTGGGAGTTCTAGAATTCCAAAATAGAATATTGCAAGTTCTAGAATTCCAAAATAGAATGTTGGGAGTTCTAGAATTCCAAAATAGAATGTTTGGAGTTCTAGAATACCAAGATATAATGTTGGTGTTGCAGAATTCCAAAATAGAATGTTGAGAGTTCTAGAATACCAAAATATAATGTTGGGAGTTCTAGAATTCCAAAATAGAATATTGGGAGTTCTAGAAGTCCAAGATAGAATGTTGGGAGTTCTAGAATTCCTATATAGAATGTTGGGAGTTCATGAATTCCACAATAGAATGTTGTTAGTTCTAGAATTCCAAAATAGAATGTTGGGAGTTCTAGAATACTAAAATAGAATGTTGGGAGTTCTATAATTCCAAAATAGAATGTTGGGAGTTCCAGAATTCCAAAATAGAATGTTGAGAGTTCTAGAATGCCAAAATAGAATGTTTGTGTTGCAGAATTCCAAAATAGAATGTTGGGAGTTCGAGAATACCAAGATAAAATGTTGGTGTTGCAGAATTCCAAAATAGAATGTTGTGAGTTCTAGAATTCGAAAATGGAATGTTGGTGTTCTAGAATTACAAAATAGAATGTTGGGAGTTCTAGAATTCCAAAATAGTATGTTGGGAGTTCTAGAATACCAAAATAGAATGTTGGGAGTTATATAATTCCAAAAGAGAATGTTGGGAGTTCTAGAATTCCAAAATAGAATATTGGGGGTTCTAAAATTTCAAAAAAGAATGTTGGTAGTTCTAGAATTCAAAAAAAGAATGTTGGTGTTGCAGAATTCCAAAATAGAATGTTGGGAGTTCTAGAATACTAAAATAGAATGTTGGGAGTTCTAGAATACCAAGGTAAAATGTTGGTGTTGCAGAATTCCAAATTAGAATGTTGGTAGTTCTAGAATTCCAAAATATAATGTTGGTGTTGCAGAATTCTAAAATAGAATGTTGGGAGTTCTAGAATTCGAAAATGGAATGTTGGATGTTCTAGAATTCCAAAATAGAATGTTGGGAGTTCTAGAATTCCAAAATTGTTTGTTGGGAGTTCTAGAATACCAAAATAGAATGTTGGGAGTTCTAGAATTCCAAAATAGTCTGTTAGGAGTTCTAGAATACTAAAATAGAATGTTGGGAGTTCTAGAATTCCAAAATAGAATATTGGGAGTTCTAGAATTCCAAAATAGAATATTGCGAGTTCTAGAATTCCAAAATAGAATGTTGGGAGTTCTAGAATACTAAAATAGAATGTTGGGAGTTCTATAATTCCAAAATAGAATGTTGGGAGTTCTAGAATTCCAAAATAGAATGTTAGGAGTTCTAGAATTCCAAGATAGAATGTTGGTGTTGCAGAATTCCAAAATAGAATGTTGGGAGTTCTAGAATACTAAAATAGAATGTTGGGAGTTCTAGAATTCCAAAATAGAATGTTGGGAGTTCTAGAATACTAAAATAGAATGTTGGGAGTTCTAGAATTACAAAATAGAATATTGACAGTTTTAAAATTCCAAAATAGAATGTTGGTAGCTCTAGAATTTCAAAAAGAATGTTGGGAGTTCTAGAATTCCAAAATAGAATGTTAGGAGTTCTAGAATTCCAAGATAGAATGTTGGTGTTGCAGAATTCCAAAATAGAATGTTGGGAGATCTAGAATACTAAAATAGTATGTTAGGAGTTCTAGAATACTAAAATAGAATGTTGGGAGTTCTAGAATACCAAGGTAAAATGTTGGTGTTGCAGAATTCCAAATTAGAATGTTGGTAGTTCTAGAATTCCAAAATATAATGTTGGTGTTGCAGAATTCTAAAATAGAATGTTGGGAGTTCTAGAATTCGAAAATGGAATGTTGGATGTTCTAGAATTCCAAAATAGAATGTTGGGAGTTCTAGAATTCCAAAATTGTTTGTTGGGAGTTCTAGAATACCAAAATAGAATGTTGGGAGTTCTAGAATTCCAAAATAGTCAGTTAGGAGTTCTAGAATACTAAAATAGAATGTTGGGAGTTCTAGAATTCCAAAATAGAATATTGGGAGTTCTAGAATTCCAAAATAGAATATTGCGAGTTCTAGAATTCCAAAATAGAATGTTGGGAGTTCTAGAATTCCAAAATAGAATGTTTGGAGTTCTAGAATACCAAGATATAATGTTGGTGTTGCAGAATTCCAAAATAGAATGTTGAGAGTTCTAGAATACCAAAATATAATGTTGGGAGTTCTAGAATTCCAAAATAGAATATTGGGAGTTCTAGAAGTCCAAGATAGAATGTTGGGAGTTCTAGAATTCCTATATAGAATGTTGGGAGTTCATGAATTCCACAATATAATGTTGTTAGTTCTAGAATTCCAAAATAGAATGTTGGGAGTTCTAGAATACTAAAATAGAATGTTGGGAGTTCTATAATTCCAAAATAGAATGTTGGGAGTTCCAGAATTCCAAAATAGAATGTTGAGAGTTCTAGAATTCCAAAATAGAATGTTTGTGTTGCAGAATTCCAAAATAGAATGTTGGGAGTTCGAGAATACCAAGATAAAATGTTGGTGTTGCAGAATTCCAAAATAGAATGTTGTGAGTTCTAGAATTCGAAAATGGAATGTTGGTGTTCTAGAATTACAAAATAGAATGTTGGGAGTTCTAGAATTCCAAAATAGTATGTTGGGAGTTCTAGAATACCAAAATAGAATGTTGGGAGTTATATAATTCCAAAAGAGAATGTTGGGAGTTCTAGAATTCCAAAATAGAATATTGGGGGTTCTAAAATTTCAAAAAAGAATGTTGGTAGTTCTAGAATTCAAAAAAAGAATGTTGGTGTTGCAGAATTCCAAAATAGAATGTTGGGAGTTCTAGAATACTAAAATAGAATGTTGGGAGTTCTAGAATTACAAAATAGAATATTGACAGTTTTAAAATTCCAAAATAGAATGTTGGTAGCTCTAGAATTTCAAAAAGAATGTTGGGAGTTCTAGAATTCCAAAAATAGTATGTTAGGAGTTCTAGAATACTAAAATAGAATGTTGGGAGTTCTAGAATACCAAGGTAAAATGTTGGTGTTGCAGAATTCCAAATTAGAATGTTGGTAGTTCTAGAATTCCAAAATATAATGTTGGTGTTGCAGAATTCTAAAATAGAATGTTGGGAGTTCTAGAATTCGAAAATGGAATGTTGGATGTTCTAGAATTCCAAAATAGAATGTTGGGAGTTCTAGAATTCCAAAATTGTTTGTTGGGAGTTCTAGAATACCAAAATAGAATGTTGGGAGTTCTAGAATTCCAAAATAGTCAGTTAGGAGTTCTAGAATTCCAAAATAGAATGTTGAGAGTTCTAGAATACCAAAATATAATGTTGGGTATTCTAGAATTCCAAAATAGAATATTGGGAGTTCTAGAAGTCCAAGATAGAATGTTGGGAGTTCTAGAATTCCTATATAGAATGTTGGGAGTTCATGAATTCCACAATAGAATGTTGTTAGTTCTAGAATTCCAAAATAGAATGTTGGGAGTTCTAGAATACTAAAATAGAATGTTGGAAGTTCTATAATTCCAAAATAGAATGTTGGGAGTTCCAGAATTCCAAAATAGAATGTTGAGAGTTCTAGAATTCCAAAATAGAATGTTTGTGTTGCAGAATTCCAAAATAGAATGTTGGGAGTTCTAGAATACCAAGATAAAATGTTGGTGTTGCAGAATTCCAAAATAGAATGTTGGGAGTTCTAGAATTCGAAAATGGAATGTTGGTGTTCTAGAATTACAAAATAGAATGTTGGGAGTTCTAGAATTCCAAAATAGTATGTTGGGAGTTCTAGAATACCAAAATAGAATGTTGGGAGTTATATAATTCCAAAAGAGAATGTTGGGAGTTCTAGAATTCCAAAATAGAATATTGGGGGTTCTAAAATTTCAAAAAAGAATGTTGGTAGTTCTAGAATTCAAAAAAAGAATGTTGGTGTTGCAGAATTCCAAAATAGAATGTTGGGAGTTCTAGAATACTAAAATAGAATGTTGGGAGTTCTAGAATTACAAAATAGAATATTGACAGTTTTAAAATTCCAAAATAGAATGTTGGTAGCTCTAGAATTTCAAAAAGAATGTTGGGAGTTCTAGAATTCCAAAAATAGTATGTTAGGAGTTCTAGAATACTAAAATAGAATGTTGGGAGTTCTAGAATACCAAGGTAAAATGTTGGTGTTGCAGAATTCCAAATTAGAATGTTGGTAGTTCTAGAATTCCAAAATATAATGTTGGTGTTGCAGAATTCTAAAATAGAATGTTGGGAGTTCTAGAATTCGAAAATGGAATGTTGGATGTTCTAGAATTCCAAAATAGAATGTTGGGAGTTCTAGAATTCCAAAATTGTTTGTTGGGAGTTCTAGAATACCAAAATAGAATGTTGGGAGTTCTAGAATTCCAAAATAGTCAGTTAGGAGTTCTAGAATTCCAAAATAGAATGTTGAGAGTTCTAGAATACCAAAATATAATGTTGGGAGTTCTAGAATTCCAAAATAGAATATTGGGAGTTCTAGAAGTCCAAGATAGAATGTTGGGAGTTCTAGAATTCCTATATAGAATGTTGGGAGTTCATGAATTCCACAATAGAATGTTGTTAGTTCTAGAATTCCAAAATAGAATGTTGGGAGTTCTAGAATACTAAAATAGAATGTTGGGAGTTCTATAATTCCAAAATAGAATGTTGGGAGTTCCAGAATTCCAAAATAGAATGTTGAGAGTTCTAGAATTCCAAAATAGAATGTTTGTGTTGCAGAATTCCAAAATAGAATGTTGGGAGTTCTAGAATACCAAGATAAAATGTTGGTGTTGCAGAATTCCAAAATAGAATGTTGGGAGTTCTAGAATTCGAAAATGGAATGTTGGTGTTCTAGAATTACAAAATAGAATGTTGGGAGTTCTAGAATTCCAAAATAGTATGTTGGGAGTTCTAGAATACCAAAATAGAATGTTGGGAGTTATATAATTCCAAAAGAGAATGTTGGGAGTTCTAGAATTCAAAAAAAGAATGTTGGTGTTGCAGAATTCCAAAATAGAATGTTGGGAGTTCTAGAATACTAAAATAGAATGTTGGGAGTTCTAGAATTACAAAATAGAATATTGACAGTTTTAAAATTCCAAAATAGAATGTTGGTAGCTCTAGAATTTCAAAAAGAATGTTGGGAGTTCTAGAATTCCAAAAATAGTATGTTAGGAGTTCTAGAATACTAAAATAGAATGTTGGGAGTTCTAGAATACCAAGGTAAAATGTTGGTGTTGCAGAATTCCAAATTAGAATGTTGGTAGTTCTAGAATTCCAAAATATAATGTTGGTGTTGCAGAATTCTAAAATAGAATGTTGGGAGTTCTAGAATTCGAAAATGGAATGTTGGATGTTCTAGAATTCCAAAATAGAATGTTGGGAGTTCTAGAATTCCAAAATTGTTTGTTGGGAGTTCTAGAATACCAAAATAGAATGTTGGGAGTTCTAGAATTCCAAAATAGTCTGTTAGGAGTTCTAGAATACTAAAATAGAATGTTGGGAGTTCTAGAATTCCAAAATAGAATATTGGGAGTTCTAGAATTCCAAAATAGAATATTGCGAGTTCTAGAATTCCAAAATAGAATGTTGGGAGTTCTAGAATACTAAAATAGAATGTTGGGAGTTCTAGAATTACAAAATAGAATATTGACAGTTTTAAAATTCCAAAATAGAATGTTGGTAGCTCTAGAATTTCAAAAAGAATGTTGGGAGTTCTAGAATTCCAAAAATAGTATGTTAGGAGTTCTAGAATACTAAAATAGAATGTTGGGAGTTCTAGAATACCAAGGTAAAATGTTGGTGTTGCAGAATTCCAAATTAGAATGTTGGTAGTTCTAGAATTCCAAAATATAATGTTGGTGTTGCAGAATTCTAAAATAGACTGTTGGGAGTTCTAGAATTCGAAAATGGAATGTTGAGAGTTCTAGAATACCAAAATATAATGTTGGGTATTCTAGAATTCCAAAATAGAATATTGGGAGTTCTAGAAGTCCAAGATAGAATGTTGGGAGTTCTAGAATTCCTATATAGAATGTTGGGAGTTCATGAATTCCACAATAGAATGTTGTTAGTTCTAGAATTCCAAAATAGAATGTTGGGAGTTCTAGAATACTAAAATAGAATGTTGTGAGTTCTAGAATTCGAAAATGGAATGTTGGTGTTCTAGAATTACAAAATAGAATGTTGGGAGTTCTAGAATTCCAAAATAGTATGTTAGGAGTTCTAGAATACCAAAATAGAATGTTGGGAGTTATATAATTCCAAAAGAGAATGTTGGGAGTTCTAGAATTCCAAAATAGTATGTTGGGAGTTCTAGAATACTAAAATAGAATGTTGGGAGTTATATAATTCCAAAAGAGAATGTTGGGAGTTCTAGAATTCCAAAATATAATGTTGGTGTTGCAGAATTCTAAAATAGAATGTTGGGAGTTCTAGAATTCGAAAATGGAATGTTGGATGTTCTAGAATTCCAAAATAGAATGTTGGGAGTTCTAGAATTCCAAAATTGTTTGTTGGGAGTTCTAGAATACCAAAATAGAATGTTGGGAGTTCTAGAATTCCAAAATAGTCAGTTAGGAGTTCTAGAATACTAAAATAGAATGTTGGGAGTTCTAGAATTCCAAAATAGAATATTGGGAGTTCTAGAATTCCAAAATAGAATATTGCGAGTTCTAGAATTCCAAAATAGAATGTTGGGAGTTCTAGAATTCCAAAATAGAATGTTTGGAGTTCTAGAATACCAAGATATAATGTTGGTGTTGCAGAATTCCAAAATAGAATGTTGAGAGTTCTAGAATACCAAAATATAATGTTGGGAGTTCTAGAATTCCAAAATAGAATATTGGGAGTTCTAGAAGTCCAAGATAGAATGTTGGGAGTTCTAGAATTCCTATATAGAATGTTGGGAGTTCATGAATTCCACAATAGAATGTTGTTAGTTCTAGAATTCCAAAATAGAATGTTGGGAGTTCTAGAATACTAAAATAGAATGTTGGGAGTTCTATAATTCCAAAATAGAATGTTGGGAGTTCCAGAATTCCAAAATAGAATGTTGAGAGTTCTAGAATTCCAAAATAGAATGTTTGTGTTGCAGAATTCCAAAATAGAATGTTGGGAGTTCGAGAATACCAAGATAAAATGTTGGTGTTGCAGAATTCCAAAATAGAATGTTGTGAGTTCTAGAATTCGAAAATGGAATGTTGGTGTTCTAGAATTACAAAATAGAATGTTGGGAGTTCTAGAATTCCAAAATAGTATGTTGGGAGTTCTAGAATACCAAAATAGAATGTTGGGAGTTATATAATTCCAAAAGAGAATGTTGGGAGTTCTAGAATTCCAAAATAGAATATTGGGGGTTCTAAAATTTCAAAAAAGAATGTTGGTAGTTCTAGAATTCAAAAAAAGAATGTTGGTGTTGCAGAATTCCAAAATAGAATGTTGGGAGTTCTAGAATACTAAAATAGAATGTTGGGAGTTCTAGAATTACAAAATAGAATATTGACAGTTTTAAAATTCCAAAATAGAATGTTGGTAGCTCTAGAATTTCAAAAAGAATGTTGGGAGTTCTAGAATTCCAAAAATAGTATGTTAGGAGTTCTAGAATACTAAAATAGAATGTTGGGAGTTCTAGAATACCAAGGTAAAATGTTGGTGTTGCAGAATTCCAAATTAGAATGTTGGTAGTTCTAGAATTCCAAAATATAATGTTGGTGTTGCAGAATTCTAAAATAGAATGTTGGGAGTTCTAGAATTCGAAAATGGAATGTTGGATGTTCTAGAATTCCAAAATAGAATGTTGGGAGTTCTAGAATTCCAAAATTGTTTGTTGGGAGTTCTAGAATACCAAAATAGAATGTTGGGAGTTCTAGAATTCCAAAATAGTCTGTTAGGAGTTCTAGAATACTAAAATAGAATGTTGGGAGTTCTAGAATTCCAAAATAGAATATTGGGAGTTCTAGAATTCCAAAATAGAATATTGCGAGTTCTAGAATTCCAAAATAGAATGTTGGGAGTTCTAGAATACTAAAATAGAATGTTGGGAGTTCTAGAATTACAAAATAGAATATTGACAGTTTTAAAATTCCAAAATAGAATGTTGGTAGCTCTAGAATTTCAAAAAGAATGTTGGGAGTTCTAGAATTCCAAAAATAGTATGTTAGGAGTTCTAGAATACTAAAATAGAATGTTGGGAGTTCTAGAATACCAAGGTAAAATGTTGGTGTTGCAGAATTCCAAATTAGAATGTTGGTAGTTCTAGAATTCCAAAATATAATGTTGGTGTTGCAGAATTCTAAAATAGAATGTTGGGAGTTCTAGAATTCGAAAATGGAATGTTGAGAGTTCTAGAATACCAAAATATAATGTTGGGTATTCTAGAATTCCAAAATAGAATATTGGGAGTTCTAGAAGTCCAAGATAGAATGTTGGGAGTTCTAGAATTCCTATATAGAATGTTGGGAGTTCATGAATTCCACAATAGAATGTTGTTAGTTCTAGAATTCCAAAATAGAATGTTGGGAGTTCTAGAATACTAAAATAGAATGTTGTGAGTTCTAGAATTCGAAAATGGAATGTTGGTGTTCTAGAATTACAAAATAGAATGTTGGGAGTTCTAGAATTCCAAAATAGTATGTTGGGAGTTCTAGAATACCAAAATAGAATGTTGGGAGTTATATAATTCCAAAAGAGAATGTTGGGAGTTCTAGAATTCCAAAATAGTATGTTGGGAGTTCTAGAATACTAAAATAGAATGTTGGGAGTTATATAATTCCAAAAGAGAATGTTGGGAGTTCTAGAATTCCAAAATATAATGTTGGTGTTGCAGAATTCTAAAATAGAATGTTGGGAGTTCTAGAATTCGAAAATGGAATGTTGGATGTTCTAGAATTCCAAAATAGAATGTTGGGAGTTCTAGAATTCCAAAATTGTTTGTTGGGAGTTCTAGAATACCAAAATAGAATGTTGGGAGTTCTAGAATTCCAAAATAGTCAGTTAGGAGTTCTAGAATACTAAAATAGAATGTTGGGAGTTCTAGAATTCCAAAATAGAATATTGGGAGTTCTAGAATTCCAAAATAGAATATTGCGAGTTCTAGAATTCCAAAATAGAATGTTGGGAGTTCTAGAATTCCAAAATAGAATGTTTGGAGTTCTAGAATACCAAGATATAATGTTGGTGTTGCAGAATTCCAAAATAGAATGTTGAGAGTTCTAGAATACCAAAATATAATGTTGGGAGTTCTAGAATTCCAAAATAGAATATTGGGAGTTCTAGAAGTCCAAGATAGAATGTTGGGAGTTCTAGAATTCCTATATAGAATGTTGGGAGTTCATGAATTCCACAATAGAATGTTGTTAGTTCTAGAATTCCAAAATAGAATGTTGGGAGTTCTAGAATACTAAAATAGAATGTTGGGAGTTCTATAATTCCAAAATAGAATGTTGGGAGTTCCAGAATTCCAAAATAGAATGTTGAGAGTTCTAGAATTCCAAAATAGAATGTTTGTGTTGCAGAATTCCAAAATAGAATGTTGGGAGTTCGAGAATACCAAGATAAAATGTTGGTGTTGCAGAATTCCAAAATAGAATGTTGTGAGTTCTAGAATTCGAAAATGGAATGTTGGTGTTCTGGAATTACAAAATAGAATGTTGGGAGTTCTAGAATTCCAAAATAGTATGTTGGGAGTTCTAGAATACCAAAATAGAATGTTGGGAGTTATATAATTCCAAAAGAGAATGTTGGGAGTTCTAGAATTCCAAAATAGAATATTGGGGGTTCTAAAATTTCAAAAAAGAATGTTGGTAGTTCTAGAATTCAAAAAAAGAATGTTGGTGTTGCAGAATTCCATAATAGAATGTTGGGAGTTCTAGAATACTAAAATAGAATGTTGGGAGTTCTAGAATTACAAAATAGAATATTGACAGTTTTAAAATTCCAAAATAGAATGTTGGTAGCTCTAGAATTTCAAAAAGAATGTTGGGAGTTCTAGAATTCCAAAAATAGTATGTTAGGAGTTCTAGAATACTAAAATAGAATGTTGGGAGTTCTAGAATACCAAGGTAAAATGTTGGTGTTGCAGAATTCCAAATTAGAATGTTGGTAGTTCTAGAATTCCAAAATATAATGTTGGTGTTGCAGAATTCTAAAATAGAATGTTGGGAGTTCTAGAATTCGAAAATGGAATGTTGGATGTTCTAGAATTCCAAAATAGAATGTTGGGAGTTCTAGAATTCCAAAATTGTTTGTTGGGAGTTCTAGAATACCAAAATAGAATGTTGGGAGTTCTAGAATTCCAAAATAGTCTGTTAGGAGTTCTAGAATACTAAAATAGAATGTTGGGAGTTCTAGAATTCCAAAATAGAATATTGGGAGTTCTAGAATTCCAAAATAGAATATTGCGAGTTCTAGAATTCCAAAAGAGAATGTTGGGAGTTCTAGAATACTAAAATAGAATGTTGGGAGTTCTAGTATTACAAAATAGAATATTGACAGTTTTAAAATTCCAAAATAGAATGTTGGTAGCTCTAGAATTTCAAAAAGAATGTTGGGAGTTCTAGAATTCCAAAAATAGTATGTTAGGAGTTCTAGAATACTAAAATAGAATGTTGGGAGTTCTAGAATACCAAGGTAAAATGTTGGTGTTGCAGAATTCCAAATAAGAATGTTGGTAGTTCTAGAATTCCAAAATATAATGTTGGTGTTGCAGAATTCTAAAATAGAATGTTGGGAGTTCTAGAATTCGAAAATGGAATGTTGGATGTTCTAGAATTCCAAAATAGAATGTTGGGAGTTCTAGAATTCCAAAATTGTTTGTTGGGAGTTCTAGAATACCAAAATAGAATGTTGGGAGTTCTAGAATTCCAAAATAGTCAGTTAGGAGTTCTAGAATACTAAAATAGAATGTTGGGAGTTCTAGAATTCCAAAATAGAATATTGGGAGTTCTAGAATTCCAAAATAGAATATTGCGAGTTTTAGAATTCCAAAATAGAATGTTGGGAGTTCTAGAATTCCAAAATAGAATGTTTGGAGTTCTAGAATACCAAGATATAATGTTGGTGTTGCAGAATTCCAAAATAGAATGTTGAGAGTTCTGGAATACCAAAATATAATGTTGGGAGTTCTAGAATTCCAAAATAGAATATTGGGAGTTCTAGAAGTCCAAGATAGAATGTTGGGAGTTCTAGAATTCCTATATAGAATGTTGGGAGTTCATGAATTCCACAATAGAATGTTGTTAGTTCTAGAATTCCAAAATAGAATGTTGGGAGTTCTAGAATACTAAAATAGAATGTTGGGAGTTCTATAATTCCAAAATAGAATGTTGGGAGTTCCAGAATTCCAAAATAGAATGTTGAGAGATCTAGAATACCAAGATAAAATGTTGGTGTTGCAGAATTCCAAAATAGAATGTTGGGAGTTCTAGAATTCGAAAATGGAATGTTGGTGTTCTAGAATTACAAAATAGAATGTTGGGAGTTCTAGAATTCCAAAATAGAATGTTGAGAGTTCTAAAATTCGAAAATGGAATGTTGGTGTTCTAGAATTACAAAATAGAATGTTGGGAGTTCTAGAATTCCAAAATAGTATGTTGGGAGTTCTAGAATACCAAAATAGAATGTTGGGAGTTATATAATTCCAAAAGAGAATGTTGGGAGTTCTAGAATTCCAAAATAGAATATTGGGGGTTCTAAAATTTCAAAAAAGAATGTTGGTAGTTCTAGAATTCAAAAAAAGAATGTTGGTGTTGCAGAATTCCAAAATAGAATGTTGGGAGTTCTAGAATACTAAAATAGAATGTTGGGAGTTCTAGAATTACAAAATAGAATATTGACAGTTTTAAAATTCCAAAATAGAATGTTGGTAGCTCTAGAATTTCAAAAAGAATGTTGGGAGTTCTAGAATTCCAAAAATAGTATGTTAGGAGTTCTAGAATACTAAAATAGAATGTTGGGAGTTCTAGAATACCAAGGTAAAATGTTGGTGTTGCAGAATTCCAAATTAGAATGTTGGTAGTTCTAGAATTCCAAAATATAATGTTGGTGTTGCAGAATTCTAAAATAGAATGTTGGGAGTTCTAGAATTCGAAAATGGAATTTGGATGTTCTAGAATTCCAAAATTGTTTGTTGGGAGTTCTAGAATACCAAAATAGAATGTTGGGAGTTCTAGAATTCCAAAATAGTCAGTTAGGAGTTCTAGAATACTAAAATAGAATGTTGGGAGTTCTATAATTCCGAAATAGAATGTTGGGAGTTCCAGAATTCCAAAATAGAATGTTGAGAGTTCTAGAATTCCAAAATAGAATGTTTGTGTTGCAGAATTCCAAAATAGAATGTTGGGAGTTCTAGAATTCGAAAATGGAATGTTGGATGTTCTAGAATTCCAAAATAGAATGTTGGGAGTTCTAGAATTCCAAAATTGTTTGTTGGGAGTTCTAGAATACCAAAATAGAATGTTGGGAGTTCTAGAATTCCAAAATAGTCTGTTGGGAGTTCTAGAATACTAAAATAGAATGTTGGGAGTTCTAGAATTCCAAAATAGAATATTGGGAGTTCTAGAATTCCAAAATAGAATATTGCGAGTTCTAGAATTCCAAAATAGAATGTTGGGAGTTCTAGAATACTAAAATAGAATGTTGGGAGTTCTAGAATTACAAAATAGAATATTGACAGTTTTAAAATTCCAAAATAGAATGTTGGTAGCTCTAGAATTTCAAAAAGAATGTTGGGAGTTCTAGAATTCCAAAAATAGTATGTTAGGAGTTCTAGAATACTAAAATAGAATGTTGGGAGTTCTAGAATACCAAGGTAAAATGTTGGTGTTGCAGAATTCCAAATTAGAATGTTGGTAGTTCTAGAATTCCAAAATATAATGTTGGTGTTGCAGAATTCTAAAATAGAATGTTGGGAGTTCTAGAATTCGAAAATGGAATTTGGATGTTCTAGAATTCCAAAATTGTTTGTTGGGAGTTCTAGAATACCAAAATAGAATGTTGGGAGTTCTAGAATTCCAAAATAGTCTGTTAGGAGTTCTAGAATACTAAAATAGAATGTTGGGAGTTCTAGAATTCCAAAATAGAATATTGGGAGTTCTAGAATTCCAAAATAGAATATTGCGAGTTCTAGAATTCCAAAATAGAATGTTGGGAGTTCTAGAATACTAAAATAGAATGTTGGGAGTTCTAGAATTACAAAATAGAATATTGACAGTTTTAAAATTCCAAAATAGAATGTTGGTAGCTCTAGAATTTCAAAAAGAATGTTGGGAGTTCTAGAATTCCAAAAATAGTATGTTAGGAGTTCTAGAATACTAAAATAGAATGTTGGGAGTTCTAGAATACCAAGGTAAAATGTTGGTGTTGCAGAATTCCAAATTAGAATGTTGGTAGTTCTAGAATTCCAAAATATAATGTTGGTGTTGCAGAATTCTAAAATAGAATGTTGGGAGTTCTAGAATTCGAAAATGGAATGTTGGATGTTCTAGAATTCCAAAATAGAATGTTGGGAGTTCTAGAATTCCAAAATAGTATGTTGGGAGTTCTAGAATACCAAAATAGAATGTTGGGAGTTATATAATTCCAAAAGAGAATGTTGGGAGTTCTAGAATTCCAAAATAGAATATTGGGGGTTCTAAAATTTCAAAAAAGAATGTTGGTAGTTCTAGAATTCAAAAAAAGAATGTTGGTGTTGCAGAATTCCAAAATAGAATGTTGGGAGTTCTAGAATACTAAAATAGAATGTTGGGAGTTCTAGAATTACAAAATAGAATATTGACAGTTTTAAAATTCCAAAATAGAATGTTGGTAGCTCTAGAATTTCAAAAAGAATGTTGGGAGTTCTAGAATTCCAAAAATAGTATGTTAGGAGTTCTAGAATACTAAAATAGAATGTTGGGAGTTCTAGAATACCAAGGTAAAATGTTGGTGTTGCAGAATTCCAAATTAGAATGTTGGTAGTTCTAGAATTCCAAAATATAATGTTGGTGTTGCAGAATTCTAAAATAGAATGTTGGGAGTTCTAGAATTCGAAAATGGAATTTGGATGTTCTAGAATTCCAAAATTGTTTGTTGGGAGTTCTAGAATACCAAAATAGAATGTTGGGAGTTCTAGAATTCCAAAATAGTCAGTTAGGAGTTCTAGAATACTAAAATAGAATGTTGGGAGTTCTATAATTCCGAAATAGAATGTTGGGAGTTCCAGAATTCCAAAATAGAATGTTGAGAGTTCTAGAATTCCAAAATAGAATGTTTGTGTTGCAGAATTCCAAAATAGAATGTTGGGAGTTCTAGAATTCGAAAATGGAATGTTGGATGTTCTAGAATTCCAAAATAGAATGTTGGGAGTTCTAGAATTCCAAAATTGTTTGTTGGGAGTTCTAGAATACCAAAATAGAATGTTGGGAGTTCTAGAATTCCAAAATAGTCTGTTGGGAGTTCTAGAATACTAAAATAGAATGTTGGGAGTTCTAGAATTCCAAAATAGAATATTGGGAGTTCTAGAATTCCAAAATAGAATATTGCGAGTTCTAGAATTCCAAAATAGAATGTTGGGAGTTCTAGAATACTAAAATAGAATGTTGGGAGTTCTAGAATTACAAAATAGAATATTGACAGTTTTAAAATTCCAAAATAGAATGTTGGTAGCTCTAGAATTTCAAAAAGAATGTTGGGAGTTCTAGAATTCCAAAAATAGTATGTTAGGAGTTCTAGAATACTAAAATAGAATGTTGGGAGTTCTAGAATACCAAGGTAAAATGTTGGTGTTGCAGAATTCCAAATTAGAATGTTGGTAGTTCTAGAATTCCAAAATATAATGTTGGTGTTGCAGAATTCTAAAATAGAATGTTGGGAGTTCTAGAATTCGAAAATGGAATTTGGATGTTCTAGAATTCCAAAATTGTTTGTTGGGAGTTCTAGAATACCAAAATAGAATGTTGGGAGTTCTAGAATTCCAAAATAGTCTGTTAGGAGTTCTAGAATACTAAAATAGAATGTTGGGAGTTCTAGAATTCCAAAATAGAATATTGGGAGTTCTAGAATTCCAAAATAGAATATTGCGAGTTCTAGAATTCCAAAATAGAATGTTGGGAGTTCTAGAATACTAAAATAGAATGTTGGGAGTTCTAGAATTACAAAATAGAATATTGACAGTTTTAAAATTCCAAAATAGAATGTTGGTAGCTCTAGAATTTCAAAAAGAATGTTGGGAGTTCTAGAATTCCAAAAATAGTATGTTAGGAGTTCTAGAATACTAAAATAGAATGTTGGGAGTTCTAGAATACCAAGGTAAAATGTTGGTGTTGCAGAATTCCAAATTAGAATGTTGGTAGTTCTAGAATTCCAAAATATAATGTTGGTGTTGCAGAATTCTAAAATAGAATGTTGGGAGTTCTAGAATTCGAAAATGGAATGTTGGATGTTCTAGAATTCCAAAATAGAATGTTGGGAGTTCTAGAATTCCAAAATTGTTTGTTGGGAGTTCTAGAATACCAAAATAGAATGTTGGGAGTTCTAGAATTCCAAAATAGTCAGTTAGGAGTTCTAGAATACTAAAATAGAATGTTGGGAGTTCTATAATTCCAAAATAGAATGTTGGGAGTTCCAGAATTCCAAAATAGAATGTTGAGAGTTCTAGAATTCCAAAATAGAATGTTTGTGTTGCAGAATTCCAAAATAGAATGTTGGGAGTTCTAGAATTCGAAAATGGAATGTTGGATGTTCTAGAATTCCAAAATAGAATGTTGGGAGTTCTAGAATTCCAAAATTGTTTGTTGGGAGTTCTAGAATACCAAAATAGAATGTTGGGAGTTCTAGAATTCCAAAATAGTCTGTTGGGAGTTCTAGAATACTAAAATAGAATGTTGGGAGTTCTAGAATTCCAAAATAGAATATTGGGAGTTCTAGAATTCCAAAATAGAATATTGCGAGTTCTAGAATTCCAAAATAGAATGTTGGGAGTTCTAGAATACTAAAATAGAATGTTGGGAGTTCTAGAATTACAAAATAGAATATTGACAGTTTTAAAATTCCAAAATAGAATGTTGGTAGCTCTAGAATTTCAAAAAGAATGTTGGGAGTTCTAGAATTCCAAAAATAGTATGTTAGGAGTTCTAGAATACTAAAATAGAATGTTGGGAGTTCTAGAATACCAAGGTAAAATGTTGGTGTTGCAGAATTCCAAATTAGAATGTTGGTAGTTCTAGAATTCCAAAATATAATGTTGGTGTTGCAGAATTCTAAAATAGAATGTTGGGAGTTCTAGAATTCGAAAATGGAATGTTGGATGTTCTAGAATTCCAAAATAGAATGTTGGGAGTTCTAGAATTCCAAAATTGTTTGTTGGGAGTTCTAGAATACCAAAATAGTATGTTGGGAGTTCTAGAATTCCAAAATAGTCAGTTAGGAGTTCTAGAATACTAAAATAGAATGTTGGGAGTTCTAGAATTCCAAAATAGAATATTGGGAGTTCTAGAATTCCAAAATAGAATATTGCGAGTTCTAGAATTCCAAAATAGAATGTTGGGAGTTCTAGAATTCCAAAATAGAATGTTGGGAGTTCTAGAATTCCAAAATAGAATGTTTGGAGTTCTAGAATACCAAGATATAATGTTGGTGTTGCAGAATTCCAAAATAGAATGTTGAGAGTTCTAGAATACCAAAATATAATGTTGGGTATTCTAGAATTCCAAAATAGAATATTGGGAGTTCTAGAAGTCCAAGATAGAATGTTGGGAGTTCTAGAATTCCTATATAGAATGTTGGGAGTTCATGAATTCCACAATAGAATGTTGTTAGTTCTAGAATTCCAAAATAGAATGTTGGGAGTTCTAGAATACTAAAATAGAATGTTGGGAGTTCTATAATTCCAAAATAGAATGTTGGGAGTTCCAGAATTCCAAAATAGAATGTTGAGAGTTCTAGAATTCCAAAATAGAATGCTTGTGTTGCAGAATTCCAAAATAGAATGTTGGGAGTTCTAGAATACCAAGATAAAATGTTGGTGTTGCAGAATTCCAAAATAGAATGTTGGGAGTTCTAGAATTCGAAAATGGAATGTTGGTGTTCTAGAATTACAAAATAGAATGTTGGGAGTTCTAGAATTCCAAAATAGTATGTTGGGAGTTCTAGAATACCAAAATAGAATGTTGGGAGTTATATAATTCCAAAAGAGAATGTTGGGAGTTCTAGAATTCCAAAATAGAATATTGGGGGTTCTAAAATTTCAAAAAAGAATGTTGGTAGTTCTAGAATTCAAAAAAAGAATGTTGGTGTTGCAGAATTCCAAAATAGAATGTTGGGAGTTCTAGAATACTAAAATAGAATGTTGGGAGTTCTAGAATTACAAAATAGAATATTGACAGTTTTAAAATTCCAAAATAGAATGTTGGTAGCTCTAGAATTTCAAAAAGAATGTTGGGAGTTCTAGAATTCCAAAAATAGTATGTTAGGAGTTCTAGAATACTAAAATAGAATGTTGGGAGTTCTAGAATACCAAGGTAAAATGTTGGTGTTGCAGAATTCCAAATTAGAATGTTGGTAGTTCTAGAATTCCAAAATATAATGTTGGTGTTGCAGAATTCTAAAATAGAATGTTGGGAGTTCTAGAATTCGAAAATGGAATGTTGGATGTTCTAGAATTCCAAAATAGAATGTTGGGAGTTCTAGAATTCCAAAATTGTTTGTTGGGAGTTCTAGAATACCAAAATAGAATGTTGGGAGTTCTAGAATTCAAAAATAGTCTGTTAGGAGTTCTAGAATACTAAAATAGAATGTTGGGAGTTCTAGAATTCCAAAATAGAATATTGGGAGTTCTAGAATTCCAAAATAGAATATTGCGAGTTCTAGAATTCCAAAATAGAATGTTGGGAGTTCTAGAATTCCAAAATAGAATGTTTGGAGTTCTAGAATACCAAGATATAATGTTGGTGTTGCAGAATTCCAAAATAGAATGTTGAGAGTTCTAGAATACCAAAATATAATGTTGGGAGTTCTAGAATTCCAAAATAGAATATTGGGAGTTCTAGAAGTCCAAGATAGAATGTTGGGAGTTCTAGAATTCCTATATAGAATGTTGAGAGTTCTAGAATTCGAAAATGGAATGTTGGTGTTCTAGAATTCCAAAATACAATGTTAGGAGTTCTAGATTTCAAAAAAAGAATGTAGGGAGTTCTAGAATTCCAAAATAGAATGTTGGTGTTGCAGAATTCCAAAATAGAATGTTGGGAGTTCTAGAATACTAAAATAGAATGTTGGGAGTTCTATAATTCCAAAATAGAATGTTGGGAGTTCTAGAATTCCAAAATAGAATGTTAGGAGTTCTAGAATTCCAAGATAGAATGTTGGTGTTGCAGAATTCCAAAATAGAATGTTGGGAGTTCTAGAATACTAAAATAGAATGTTGGGAGTTCTAGAATTCCAAAATAGAATGTTGGGAGTTCCAGAATTCCAAAATAGAATGTTGAGAGTTCTAGAATTCCAAAATAGAATGTTTGTGTTGCAGAATTCCAAAATAGAATGTTGGTAGTTCTAGAATTCCAAAATAGAATGTTGGGAGTTCTAGAATACCAAGATAAAATGTTGGTGTTGCAGAATTCCAAAATAGAATGTTGGGAGTTCTAGAATTCGAAAATGGAATGTTGGTGTTCTAGAATTACAAAATAGAATGTTGGGAGTTCTAGAATTCCAAAATAGTTTGTTGGGAGTTCTAGAATACCAAAATAGAATGTTGGGAGTTCTAGAATTACAAAATAGAATATTGGGGTTCTAGATTTTTTTTTTTTAAAAAAGAAGAATGTTGGGAGTTCTAGAATTCCAAAATATTCTGTTAAGAGTTCTAGAATACTAAAAATAGAATGTTGGGAGTTCTAGAATTCCAAAATAGAATATTGGGAGTTCTAGAATTCCAAAATAGAATGTTGGGAGTTCTAGAATTCCAAGATAGAATGTTGGTGTTGCAGAATTCCAAAAGAGAATGTTGGGAGTTCTAGAATTCCAAAATAGAATATTGGGGGTTCTAAAATTTCAAAAAAGAATGTTGGTAGTTCTAGAATTCAAAAAAAGAATGTTGGTGTTGCAGAATTCCAAAATAGAATGTTGGGAGTTCTAGAATACTAAAATAGAATGTTGGGAGTTCTAGAATTACAAAATAGAATATTGACAGTTTTAAAATTCCAAAATAGAATGTTGGTAGCTCTAGAATTTCAAAAAGAATGTTGGGAGTTCTAGAATTCCAAAAATAGTATGTCAGGAGTTCTAGAATACTAAAATAGAATGTTGGGAGTTCTAGAATACCAAGGTAAAATGTTGGTGTTGCAGAATTCCAAATTAGAATGTTGGTAGTTCTAGAATTCCAAAATATAATGTTGGTGTTGCAGAATTCTAAAATAGAATGTTGGGAGTTCTAGAATTCGAAAATGGAATGTGGATGTTCTAGAATTCCAAAATTGTTTGTTGGGAGTTCTAGAATACCAAAATAGAATGTTGGGAGTTCTAGAATTCCAAAATAGTCTGTTAGGAGTTCTAGAATACTAAAATAGAATGTTGGGAGTTCTAGAATACCAAGGTAAAATGTTGGTGTTGCAGAATTCCAAATTAGAATGTTGGTAGTTCTAGAATTCCAAAATATAATGTTGGTGTTGCAGAATTCTAAAATAGAATGTTGGGAGTTCTAGAATTCGAAAATGGAATGTTGGATGTTCTAGAATTCCAAAATAGAATGTTGGGAGTTCTAGAATTCCAAAATTGTTTGTTGGGAGTTCTAGAATACCAAAATAGTATGTTGGGAGTTCTAGAATTCCAAAATAGTCAGTTAGGAGTTCTAGAATACTAAAATAGAATGTTGGGAGTTCTAGAATTCCAAAATAGAATATTGGGAGTTCTAGAATTCCAAAATAGAATATTGCGAGTTCTAGAATTCCAAAATAGAATGTTGGGAGTTCTAGAATTCCAAAATAGAATGTTGGGAGTTCTAGAATTCCAAAATAGAATGTTTGGAGTTCTAGAATACCAAGATATAATGTTGGTGTTGCAGAATTCCAAAATAGAATGTTGAGAGTTCTAGAATACCAAAATATAATGTTGGGTATTCTAGAATTCCAAAATAGAATATTGGGAGTTCTAGAAGTCCAAGATAGAATGTTGGGAGTTCTAGAATTCCTATATAGAATGTTGGGAGTTCATGAATTCCACAATAGAATGTTGTTAGTTCTAGAATTCCAAAATAGAATGTTGGGAGTTCTAGAATACTAAAATAGAATGTTGGGAGTTCTATAATTCCAAAATAGAATGTTGGGAGTTCCAGAATTCCAAAATAGAATGTTGAGAGTTCTAGAATTCCAAAATAGAATGTTTGTGTTGCAGAATTCCAAAATAGAATGTTGGGAGTTCTAGAATACCAAGATAAAATGTTGGTGTTGCAGAATTCCAAAATAGAATGTTGGGAGTTCTAGAATTCGAAAATGGAATGTTGGTGTTCTAGAATTACAAAATAGAATGTTGGGAGTTCTAGAATTCCAAAATAGTATGTTGGGAGTTCTAGAATACCAAAATAGAATGTTGGGAGTTATATAATTCCAAAAGAGAATGTTGGGAGTTCTAGAATTCCAAAATAGAATATTGGGGGTTCTAAAATTTCAAAAAAGAATGTTGGTAGTTCTAGAATTCAAAAAAAGAATGTTGGTGTTGCAGAATTCCAAAATAGAATGTTGGGAGTTCTAGAATACTAAAATAGAATGTTGGGAGTTCTAGAATTACAAAATAGAATATTGACAGTTTTAAAATTCCAAAATAGAATGTTGGTAGCTCTAGAATTTCAAAAAGAATGTTGGGAGTTCTAGAATTCCAAAAATAGTATGTTAGGAGTTCTAGAATACTAAAATAGAATGTTGGGAGTTCTAGAATACCAAGGTAAAATGTTGGTGTTGCAGAATTCCAAATTAGAATGTTGGTAGTTCTAGAATTCCAAAATATAATGTTGGTGTTGCAGAATTCTAAAATAGAATGTTGGGAGTTCTAGAATTCGAAAATGGAATGTTGGATGTTCTAGAATTCCAAAATAGAATGTTGGGAGTTCTAGAATTCCAAAATTGTTTGTTGGGAGTTCTAGAATACCAAAATAGAATGTTGGGAGTTCTAGAATTCCAAAATAGTCTGTTAGGAGTTCTAGAATACTAAAATAGAATGTTGGGAGTTCTAGAATTCCAAAATAGAATATTGGGAGTTCTAGAATTCCAAAATAGAATATTGCGAGTTCTAGAATTCCAAAATAGAATGTTGGGAGTTCTAGAATTCCAAAATAGAATGTTTGGAGTTCTAGAATACCAAGATATAATGTTGGTGTTGCAGAATTCCAAAATAGAATGTTGGTAGCTCTAGAATTTCAAAAAGAATGTTGGGAGTTCTAGAATTCCAAAAATAGTATGTTAGGAGTTCTAGAATACTAAAATAGAATGTTGGGAGTTCTAGAATACCAAGGTAAAATGTTGGTGTTGCAGAATTCCAAATTAGAATGTTGGTAGTTCTAGAATTCCAAAATATAATGTTGGTGTTGCAGAATTCTAAAATAGAATGTTGGGAGTTCTAGAATTCGAAAATGGAATGTTGGATGTTCTAGAATTCCAAAATAGAATGTTGGGAGTTCTAGAATTCCAAAATTGTTTGTTGGGAGTTCTAGAATACCAAAATAGAATGTTGGGAGTTCTAGAATTCCAAAATAGTCTGTTAGGAGTTCTAGAATACTAAAATAGAATGTTGGGAGTTCTAGAATTCCAAAATAGAATATTGGGAGTTCTAGAATTCCAAAATAGAATATTGCGAGTTCTAGAATACCAAAATATAATGTTGGGAGTTCTAGAATTCCAAAATAGAATATTGGGAGTTCTAGAAGTCCAAGATAGAATGTTGGGAGTTCTAGAATTCCTATATAGAATGTTGAGAGTTCTAGAATTCGAAAATGGAATGTTGGTGTTCTAGAATTCCAAAATACGATGTTAGGAGTTCTAGATTTCCAAAAAAGAATGTAGGGAGTTCTAGAATTCCAAAATAGAATGTTGGTGTTGCAGAATTCCAAAATAGAATGTTGGGAGTTCTAGAATACTAAAATAGAATGTTGGGAGTTCTATAATTCCAAAATAGAATGTTGGGAGTTCTAGAATTCCAAAATAGAATGTTAGGAGTTCTAGAATTCCAAGATAGAATGTTGGTGTTGCAGAATTCCAAAATAGAATGTTGGGAGTTCTAGAATACTAAAATAGAATGTTGGGAGTTCTAGAATTCCAAAATAGAATATTGGGAGTTCTAGAAGTCCAAGATAGAATGTTGGGAGTTCTAGAATTCCTATATAGAATGTTGGGAGTTCATGAATTCCACAATAGAATGTTGTTAGTTCTAGAATTCCAAAATAGAATGTTGGGAGTTCTAGAATACTAAAATAGAATGTTGGGAGTTCTATAATTCCAAAATAGAATGTTGGGAGTTCCAGAATTCCAAAATAGAATGTTGAGAGTTCTAGAATTCCAAAATAGAATGTTTGTGTTGCAGAATTCCAAAATAGAATGTTGGGAGTTCTAGAATACCAAGATAAAATGTTGGTGTTGCAGAATTCCAAAATAGAATGTTGGGAGTTCTAGAATTCGAAAATGGAATGTTGGTGTTCTAGAATTACAAAATAGAATGTTGGGAGTTCTAGAATTCCAAAATTGTTTGTTGGGAGTTCTAGAATACCAAAATAGAATGTTGGGAGTTCTAGAATTCCAAAATAGTCTGTTGGGAGTTCTAGAATACTAAAATAGAATGTTGGGAGTTCTAGAATTCCAAAATAGAATATTGGGAGTTCTAGAATTCCAAAATAGAATATTGCGAGTTCTAGAATTCCAAAATAGAATGTTGGGAGTTCTAGAATACTAAAATAGAATGTTGGGAGTTCTAGAATTACAAAATAGAATATTGACAGTTTTAAAATTCCAAAATAGAATGTTGGTAGCTCTAGAATTTCAAAAAGAATGTTGGGAGTTCTAGAATTCCAAAAATAGTATGTTAGGAGTTCTAGAATACTAAAATAGAATGTTGGGAGTTCTAGAATACCAAGGTAAAATGTTGGTGTTGCAGAATTCCAAATTAGAATGTTGGTAGTTCTAGAATTCCAAAATATAATGTTGGTGTTGCAGAATTCTAAAATAGAATGTTGGGAGTTCTAGAATTCGAAAATGGAATTTGGATGTTCTAGAATTCCAAAATTGTTTGTTGGGAGTTCTAGAATACCAAAATAGAATGTTGGGAGTTCTAGAATTCCAAAATAGTCTGTTAGGAGTTCTAGAATACTAAAATAGAATGTTGGGAGTTCTAGAATTCCAAAATAGAATATTGGGAGTTCTAGAATTCCAAAATAGAATATTGCGAGTTCTAGAATTCCAAAATAGAATGTTGGGAGTTCTAGAATACTAAAATAGAATGTTGGGAGTTCTAGAATTACAAAATAGAATATTGACAGTTTTAAAATTCCAAAATAGAATGTTGGTAGCTCTAGAATTTCAAAAAGAATGTTGGGAGTTCTAGAATTCCAAAAATAGTATGTTAGGAGTTCTAGAATACTAAAATAGAATGTTGGGAGTTCTAGAATACCAAGGTAAAATGTTGGTGTTGCAGAATTCCAAATTAGAATGTTGGTAGTTCTAGAATTCCAAAATATAATGTTGGTGTTGCAGAATTCTAAAATAGAATGTTGGGAGTTCTAGAATTCGAAAATGGAATGTTGGATGTTCTAGAATTCCAAAATAGAATGTTGGGAGTTCTAGAATTCCAAAATTGTTTGTTGGGAGTTCTAGAATACCAAAATAGAATGTTGGGAGTTCTAGAATTCCAAAATAGTCAGTTAGGAGTTCTAGAATACTAAAATAGAATGTTGGGAGTTCTATAATTCCAAAATAGAATGTTGGGAGTTCCAGAATTCCAAAATAGAATGTTGAGAGTTCTAGAATTCCAAAATAGAATGTTTGTGTTGCAGAATTCCAAAATAGAATGTTGGGAGTTCTAGAATTCGAAAATGGAATGTTGGATGTTCTAGAATTCCAAAATAGAATGTTGGGAGTTCTAGAATTCCAAAATTGTTTGTTGGGAGTTCTAGAATACCAAAATAGAATGTTGGGAGTTCTAGAATTCCAAAATAGTCTGTTGGGAGTTCTAGAATACTAAAATAGAATGTTGGGAGTTCTAGAATTCCAAAATAGAATATTGGGAGTTCTAGAATTCCAAAATAGAATATTGCGAGTTCTAGAATTCCAAAATAGAATGTTGGGAGTTCTAGAATACTAAAATAGAATGTTGGGAGTTCTAGAATTACAAAATAGAATATTGACAGTTTTAAAATTCCAAAATAGAATGTTGGTAGCTCTAGAATTTCAAAAAGAATGTTGGGAGTTCTAGAATTCCAAAAATAGTATGTTAGGAGTTCTAGAATACTAAAATAGAATGTTGGGAGTTCTAGAATACCAAGGTAAAATGTTGGTGTTGCAGAATTCCAAATTAGAATGTTGGTAGTTCTAGAATTCCAAAATATAATGTTGGTGTTGCAGAATTCTAAAATAGAATGTTGGGAGTTCTAGAATTCGAAAATGGAATGTTGGATGTTCTAGAATTCCAAAATAGAATGTTGGGAGTTCTAGAATTCCAAAATTGTTTGTTGGGAGTTCTAGAATACCAAAATAGTATGTTGGGAGTTCTAGAATTCCAAAATAGTCAGTTAGGAGTTCTAGAATACTAAAATAGAATGTTGGGAGTTCTAGAATTCCAAAATAGAATATTGGGAGTTCTAGAATTCCAAAATAGAATATTGCGAGTTCTAGAATTCCAAAATAGAATGTTGGGAGTTCTAGAATTCCAAAATAGAATGTTGGGAGTTCTAGAATTCCAAAATAGAATGTTTGGAGTTCTAGAATACCAAGATATAATGTTGGTGTTGCAGAATTCCAAAATAGAATGTTGAGAGTTCTAGAATACCAAAATATAATGTTGGGTATTCTAGAATTCCAAAATAGAATATTGGGAGTTCTAGAAGTCCAAGATAGAATGTTGGGAGTTCTAGAATTCCTATATAGAATGTTGGGAGTTCATGAATTCCACAATAGAATGTTGTTAGTTCTAGAATTCCAAAATAGAATGTTGGGAGTTCTAGAATACTAAAATAGAATGTTGGGAGTTCTATAATTCCAAAATAGAATGTTGGGAGTTCCAGAATTCCAAAATAGAATGTTGAGAGTTCTAGAATTCCAAAATAGAATGTTTGTGTTGCAGAATTCCAAAATAGAATGTTGGGAGTTCTAGAATACCAAGATAAAATGTTGGTGTTGCAGAATTCCAAAATAGAATGTTGGGAGTTCTAGAATTTGAAAATGGAATGTTGGTGTTCTAGAATTACAAAATAGAATGTTGGGAGTTCTAGAATTCCAAAATAGTATGTTGGGAGTTCTAGAATACCAAAATAGAATGTTGGGAGTTATATAATTCCAAAAGAGAATGTTGGGAGTTCTAGAATTCCAAAATAGAATATTGGGGGTTCTAAAATTTCAAAAAAGAATGTTGGTAGTTCTAGAATTCAAAAAAAGAATGTTGGTGTTGCAGAATTCCAAAATAGAATGTTGGGAGTTCTAGAATACTAAAATAGAATGTTGGGAGTTCTAGAATTACAAAATAGAATATTGACAGTTTTAAAATTCCAAAATAGAATGTTGGTAGCTCTAGAATTTCAAAAAGAATGTTGGGAGTTCTAGAATTCCAAAAATAGTATGTTAGGAGTTCTAGAATACTAAAATAGAATGTTGGGAGTTCTAGAATACCAAGGTAAAATGTTGGTGTTGCAGAATTCCAAATTAGAATGTTGGTAGTTCTAGAATTCCAAAATATAATGTTGGTGTTGCAGAATTCTAAAATAGAATGTTGGGAGTTCTAGAATTCGAAAATGGAATGTTGGATGTTCTAGAATTCCAAAATAGAATGTTGGGAGTTCTAGAATTCCAAAATTGTTTGTTGGGAGTTCTAGAATACCAAAATAGAATGTTGGGAGTTCTAGAATTCAAAAATAGTCTGTTAGGAGTTCTAGAATACTAAAATAGAATGTTGGGAGTTCTAGAATTCCAAAATAGAATATTGGGAGTTCTAGAATTCCAAAATAGAATATTGCGAGTTCTAGAATTCCAAAATAGAATGTTGGGAGTTCTAGAATTCCAAAATAGAATGTTTGGAGTTCTAGAATACCAAGATATAATGTTGGTGTTGCAGAATTCCAAAATAGAATGTTGAGAGTTCTAGAATACCAAAATATAATGTTGGGAGTTCTAGAATTCCAAAATAGAATATTGGGAGTTCTAGAAGTCCAAGATAGAATGTTGGGAGTTCTAGAATTCCTATATAGAATGTTGAGAGTTCTAGAATTCGAAAATGGAATGTTGGTGTTCTAGAATTCCAAAATACAATGTTAGGAGTTCTAGATTTCAAAAAAAGAATGTAGGGAGTTCTAGAATTCCAAAATAGAATGTTGGTGTTGCAGAATTCCAAAATAGAATGTTGGGAGTTCTAGAATACTAAAATAGAATGTTGGGAGTTCTATAATTCCAAAATAGAATGTTGGGAGTTCTAGAATTCCAAAATAGAATGTTAGGAGTTCTAGAATTCCAAGATAGAATGTTGGTGTTGCAGAATTCCAAAATAGAATGTTGGGAGTTCTAGAATACTAAAATAGAATGTTGGGAGTTCTAGAATTCCAAAATAGAATGTTGGGAGTTCCAGAATTCCAAAATAGAATGTTGAGAGTTCTAGAATTCCAAAATAGAATGTTTGTGTTGCAGAATTCCAAAATAGAATGTTGGTAGTTCTAGAATTCCAAAATAGAATGTTGGGAGTTCTAGAATACCAAGATAAAATGTTGGTGTTGCAGAATTCCAAAATAGAATGTTGGGAGTTCTAGAATTCGAAAATGGAATGTTGGTGTTCTAGAATTACAAAATAGAATGTTGGGAGTTCTAGAATTCCAAAATAGTTTGTTGGGAGTTCTAGAATACCAAAATAGAATGTTGGGAGTTCTAGAATTACAAAATAGAATATTGGGGTTCTAGATTTTTTTTTTTTTAAAAAGAAGAATGTTGGGAGTTCTAGAATTCCAAAATATTCTGTTAAGAGTTCTAGAATACTAAAAATAGAATGTTGGGAGTTCTAGAATTCCAAAATAGAATATTGGGAGTTCTAGAATTCCAAAATAGAATGTTGGGAGTTCTAGAATTCCAAGATAGAATGTTGGTGTTGCAGAATTCCAAAAGAGAATGTTGGGAGTTCTAGAATTCCAAAATAGAATATTGGGGGTTCTAAAATTTCAAAAAAGAATGTTGGTAGTTCTAGAATTCAAAAAAAGAATGTTGGTGTTGCAGAATTCCAAAATAGAATGTTGGGAGTTCTAGAATACTAAAATAGAATGTTGGGAGTTCTAGAATTACAAAATAGAATATTGACAGTTTTAAAATTCCAAAATAGAATGTTGGTAGCTCTAGAATTTCAAAAAGAATGTTGGGAGTTCTAGAATTCCAAAAATAGTATGTCAGGAGTTCTAGAATACTAAAATAGAATGTTGGGAGTTCTAGAATACCAAGGTAAAATGTTGGTGTTGCAGAATTCCAAATTAGAATGTTGGTAGTTCTAGAATTCCAAAATATAATGTTGGTGTTGCAGAATTCTAAAATAGAATGTTGGGAGTTCTAGAATTCGAAAATGGAATGTGGATGTTCTAGAATTCCAAAATTGTTTGTTGGGAGTTCTAGAATACCAAAATAGAATGTTGGGAGTTCTAGAATTCCAAAATAGTCTGTTAGGAGTTCTAGAATACTAAAATAGAATGTTGGGAGTTCTAGAATACCAAGGTAAAATGTTGGTGTTGCAGAATTCCAAATTAGAATGTTGGTAGTTCTAGAATTCCAAAATATAATGTTGGTGTTGCAGAATTCTAAAATAGAATGTTGGGAGTTCTAGAATTCGAAAATGGAATGTTGGATGTTCTAGAATTCCAAAATAGAATGTTGGGAGTTCTAGAATTCCAAAATTGTTTGTTGGGAGTTCTAGAATACCAAAATAGTATGTTGGGAGTTCTAGAATTCCAAAATAGTCAGTTAGGAGTTCTAGAATACTAAAATAGAATGTTGGGAGTTCTAGAATTCCAAAATAGAATATTGGGAGTTCTAGAATTCCAAAATAGAATATTGCGAGTTCTAGAATTCCAAAATAGAATGTTGGGAGTTCTAGAATTCCAAAATAGAATGTTGGGAGTTCTAGAATTCCAAAATAGAATGTTTGGAGTTCTAGAATACCAAGATATAATGTTGGTGTTGCAGAATTCCAAAATAGAATGTTGAGAGTTCTAGAATACCAAAATATAATGTTGGGTATTCTAGAATTCCAAAATAGAATATTGGGAGTTCTAGAAGTCCAAGATAGAATGTTGGGAGTTCTAGAATTCCTATATAGAATGTTGGGAGTTCATGAATTCCACAATAGAATGTTGTTAGTTCTAGAATTCCAAAATAGAATGTTGGGAGTTCTAGAATACTAAAATAGAATGTTGGGAGTTCTATAATTCCAAAATAGAATGTTGGGAGTTCCAGAATTCCAAAATAGAATGTTGAGAGTTCTAGAATTCCAAAATAGAATGTTTGTGTTGCAGAATTCCAAAATAGAATGTTGGGAGTTCTAGAATACCAAGATAAAATGTTGGTGTTGCAGAATTCCAAAATAGAATGTTGGGAGTTCTAGAATTCGAAAATGGAATGTTGGTGTTCTAGAATTACAAAATAGAATGTTGGGAGTTCTAGAATTCCAAAATAGTATGTTGGGAGTTCTAGAATACCAAAATAGAATGTTGGGAGTTATATAATTCCAAAAGAGAATGTTGGGAGTTCTAGAATTCCAAAATAGAATATTGGGGGTTCTAAAATTTCAAAAAAGAATGTTGGTAGTTCTAGAATTCAAAAAAAGAATGTTGGTGTTGCAGAATTCCAAAATAGAATGTTGGGAGTTCTAGAATACTAAAATAGAATGTTGGGAGTTCTAGAATTACAAAATAGAATATTGACAGTTTTAAAATTCCAAAATAGAATGTTGGTAGCTCTAGAATTTCAAAAAGAATGTTGGGAGTTCTAGAATTCCAAAAATAGTATGTTAGGAGTTCTAGAATACTAAAATAGAATGTTGGGAGTTCTAGAATACCAAGGTAAAATGTTGGTGTTGCAGAATTCCAAATTAGAATGTTGGTAGTTCTAGAATTCCAAAATATAATGTTGGTGTTGCAGAATTCTAAAATAGAATGTTGGGAGTTCTAGAATTCGAAAATGGAATGTTGGATGTTCTAGAATTCCAAAATAGAATGTTGGGAGTTCTAGAATTCCAAAATTGTTTGTTGGGAGTTCTAGAATACCAAAATAGAATGTTGGGAGTTCTAGAATTCCAAAATAGTCTGTTAGGAGTTCTAGAATACTAAAATAGAATGTTGGGAGTTCTAGAATTCCAAAATAGAATATTGGGAGTTCTAGAATTCCAAAATAGAATATTGTGAGTTCTAGAATTCCAAAATAGAATGTTGGGAGTTCTAGAATTCCAAAATAGAATGTTTGGAGTTCTAGAATACCAAGATATAATGTTGGTGTTGCAGAATTCCAAAATAGAATGTTGAGAGTTCTAGAATACCAAAATATAATGTTGGGAGTTCTAGAATTCCAAAATAGAATATTGGGAGTTCTAGAAGTCCAAGATAGAATGTTGGGAGTTCTAGAATTCCTATATAGAATGTTGAGAGTTCTAGAATTCGAAAATGGAATGTTGGTGTTCTAGAATTACAAAATACAATGTTAGGAGTTCTAGATTTCAAAAAAAGAATGTAGGGAGTTCTAGAATTCCAAAATAGAATGTTGGTGTTGCAGAATTCCAAAATAGAATGTTGAGAGTTCTAGAATTCCAAAATAGAATGTTTGTGTTGCAGAATTCCAAAATAGAATGTTGGTAGTTCTAGAATTCCAAAATAGAATGTTGGGAGTTCTAGAATACCAAGATAAAATGTTGGTGTTGCAGAATTCCAAAATAGAATGTTGGGAGTTCTAGAATTCGAAAATGGAATGTTGGTGTTCTAGAATTACAAAATAGAATGTTGGGAGTTCTAGAATTCCAAAATAGTTTGTTGGGAGTTCTAGAATACCAAAATAGAATGTTGGGAGTTCTAGAATTACAAAATAGAATATTGGGGTTCTAGATTTTTTTTTTAAAAAGAAGAATGTTGGGAGTTCTAGAATTCCAAAATATTCTGTTAAGAGTTCTAGAATACTAAAAATAGAATGTTGGGAGTTCTAGAATTCCAAAATAGAATATTGGGAGTTCTAGAATTCCAAAATAGAATGTTGGGAGTTCTAGAATTCCAAGATAGAATGTTGGTGTTGCAGAATTCCAAAAGAGAATGTTGGGAGTTCTAGAATTCCAAAATAGAATATTGGGGGTTCTAAAATTTCAAAAAAGAATGTTGGTAGTTCTAGAATTCAAAAAAAGAATGTTGGTGTTGCAGAATTCCAAAATAGAATGTTGGGAGTTCTAGAATACTAAAATAGAATGTTGGGAGTTCTAGAATTACAAAATAGAATATTGACAGTTTTAAAATTCCAAAATAGAATGTTGGTAGCTCTAGAATTTCAAAAAGAATGTTGGGAGTTCTAGAATTCCAAAAATAGTATGTCAGGAGTTCTAGAATACTAAAATAGAATGTTGGGAGTTCTAGAATACCAAGGTAAAATGTTGGTGTTGCAGAATTCCAAATTAGAATGTTGGTAGTTCTAGAATTCCAAAATATAATGTTGGTGTTGCAGAATTCTAAAATAGAATGTTGGGAGTTCTAGAATTCGAAAATGGAATTTGGATGTTCTAGAATTCCAAAATTGTTTGTTGGGAGTTCTAGAATACCAAAATAGAATGTTGGGAGTTCTAGAATTCCAAAATAGTCTGTTAGGAGTTCTAGAATACTAAAATAGAATGTTGGGAGTTCTAGAATTCCAAAATAGAATATTGGGAGTTCTAGAATTCCAAAATAGAATATTGCGAGTTCTAGAATTCCAAAATAGAATGTTGGGAGTTCTAGAATACTAAAATAGAATGTTGGGAGTTCTAGAATTACAAAATAGAATATTGACAGTTTACAAATTCCAAAATAGAATGTTGGTAGCTCTAGAATTTCAAAAAGAATGTTGGGAGTTCTAGAATTCCAAAAATAGTATGTTAGGAGTTCTAGAATACTAAAATAGAATGTTGGGAGTTCTAGAATACCAAGGTAAAATGTTGGTGTTGCAGAATTCCAAATTAGAATGTTGGTAGTTCTAGAATTCCAAAATATAATGTTGGTGTTGCAGAATTCTAAAATAGAATGTTGGGAGTTCTAGAATTCGAAAATGGAATGTTGGATGTTCTAGAATTCCAAAATAGAATGTTGGGAGTTCTAGAATTCCAAAATTGTTTGTTGGGAGTTCTAGAATACCAAAATAGTATGTTGGGAGTTCTAGAATTCCAAAATAGTCAGTTAGGAGTTCTAGAATACTAAAATAGAATGTTGGGAGTTCTAGAATTCCAAAATAGAATATTGGGAGTTCTAGAATTCCAAAATAGAATATTGCGAGTTCTAGAATTCCAAAATAGAATGTTGGGAGTTCTAGAATTCCAAAATAGAATGTTGGGAGTTCTAGAATTCCAAAATAGAATGTTTGGAGTTCTAGAATACCAAGATATAATGTTGGTGTTGCAGAATTCCAAAATAGAATGTTGAGAGTTCTAGAATACCAAAATATAATGTTGGGTATTCTAGAATTCCAAAATAGAATATTGGGAGTTCTAGAAGTCCAAGATAGAATGTTGGGAGTTCTAGAATTCCTATATAGAATGTTGGGAGTTCATGAATTCCACAATAGAATGTTGTTAGTTCTAGAATTCCAAAATAGAATGTTGGGAGTTCTAGAATACTAAAATAGAATGTTGGGAGTTCTATAATTCCAAAATAGAATGTTGGGAGTTCCAGAATTCCAAAATAGAATGTTGAGAGTTCTAGAATTCCAAAATAGAATGTTTGTGTTGCAGAATTCCAAAATAGAATGTTGGGAGTTCTAGAATACCAAGATAAAATGTTGGTGTTGCAGAATTCCAAAATAGAATGTTGGGAGTTCTAGAATTCGAAAATGGAATGTTGGTGTTCTAGAATTACAAAATAGAATGTTGGGAGTTCTAGAATTCCAAAATAGTATGTTGGGAGTTCTAGAATACCAAAATAGAATGTTGGGAGTTATATAATTCCAAAAGAGAATGTTGGGAGTTCTAGAATTCCAAAATAGAATATTGGGGGTTCTAAAATTTCAAAAAAGAATGTTGGTAGTTCTAGAATTCAAAAAAAGAATGTTGGTGTTGCAGAATTCCAAAATAGAATGTTGGGAGTTCTAGAATACTAAAATAGAATGTTGGGAGTTCTAGAATTACAAAATAGAATATTGACAGTTTTAAAATTCCAAAATAGAATGTTGGTAGCTCTAGAATTTCAAAAAGAATGTTGGGAGTTCTAGAATTCCAAAAATAGTATGTTAGGAGTTCTAGAATACTAAAATAGAATGTTGGGAGTTCTAGAATACCAAGGTAAAATGTTGGTGTTGCAGAATTCCAAATTAGAATGTTGGTAGTTCTAGAATTCCAAAATATAATGTTGGTGTTGCAGAATTCTAAAATAGAATGTTGGGAGTTCTAGAATTCGAAAATGGAATGTTGGATGTTCTAGAATTCCAAAATAGAATGTTGGGAGTTCTAGAATTCCAAAATTGTTTGTTGGGAGTTCTAGAATACCAAAATAGAATGTTGGGAGTTCTAGAATTCCAAAATAGTCTGTTAGGAGTTCTAGAATACTAAAATAGAATGTTGGGAGTTCTAGAATTCCAAAATAGAATATTGGGAGTTCTAGAATTCCAAAATAGAATATTGCGAGTTCTAGAATTCCAAAATAGAATGTTGGGAGTTCTAGAATTCCAAAATAGAATGTTTGGAGTTCTAGAATACCAAGATATAATGTTGGTGTTGCAGAATTCCAAAATAGAATGTTGAGAGTTCTAGAATACCAAAATATAATGTTGGGAGTTCTAGAATTCCAAAATAGAATATTGGGAGTTCTAGAAGTCCAAGATAGAATGTTGGGAGTTCTAGAATTCCTATATAGAATGTTGAGAGTTCTAGAATTCGAAAATGGAATGTTGGTGTTCTAGAATTCCAAAATACGATGTTAGGAGTTCTAGATTTCCAAAAAAGAATGTAGGGAGTTCTAGAATTCCAAAATAGAATGTTGGTGTTGCAGAATTCCAAAATAGAATGTTGGGAGTTCTAGAATACTAAAATAGAATGTTGGGAGTTCTATAATTCCAAAATAGAATGTTGGGAGTTCTAGAATTCCAAAATAGAATGTTAGGAGTTCTAGAATTCCAAGATAGAATGTTGGTGTTGCAGAATTCCAAAATAGAATGTTGGGAGTTCTAGAATACTAAAATAGAATGTTGGGAGTTCTAGAATTCCAAAATAGAATATTGGGAGTTCTAGAAGTCCAAGATAGAATGTTGGGAGTTCTAGAATTCCTATATAGAATGTTGGGAGTTCATGAATTCCACAATAGAATGTTGTTAGTTCTAGAATTCCAAAATAGAATGTTGGGAGTTCTAGAATACTAAAATAGAATGTTGGGAGTTCTATAATTCCAAAATAGAATGTTGGGAGTTCCAGAATTCCAAAATAGAATGTTGAGAGTTCTAGAATTCCAAAATAGAATGTTTGTGTTGCAGAATTCCAAAATAGAATGTTGGGAGTTCTAGAATACCAAGATAAAATGTTGGTGTTGCAGAATTCCAAAATAGAATGTTGGGAGTTCTAGAATTCGAAAATGGAATGTTGGTGTTCTAGAATTACAAAATAGAATGTTGGGAGTTCTAGAATTCCAAAATAGTATGTTGGGAGTTCTAGAATACCAAAATAGAATGTTGGGAGTTATATAATTCCAAAAGAGAATGTTGGGAGTTCTAGAATTCCAAAATAGAATATTGGGGGTTCTAAAATTTCAAAAAAGAATGTTGGTAGTTCTAGAATTCAAAAAAAGAATGTTGGTGTTGCAGAATTCCAAAATAGAATGTTGGGAGTTCTAGAATACTAAAATAGAATGTTGGGAGTTCTAGAATTACAAAATAGAATATTGACAGTTTTAAAATTCCAAAATAGAATGTTGGTAGCTCTAGAATTTCAAAAAGAATGTTGGGAGTTCTAGAATTCCAAAAATAGTATGTTAGGAGTTCTAGAATACTAAAATAGAATGTTGGGAGTTCTAGAATACCAAGGTAAAATGTTGGTGTTGCAGAATTCCAAATTAGAATGTTGGTAGTTCTAGAATTCCAAAATATAATGTTGGTGTTGCAGAATTCTAAAATAGAATGTTGGGAGTTCTAGAATTCGAAAATGGAATGTTGGATGTTCTAGAATTCCAAAATAGAATGTTGGGAGTTCTAGAATTCCAAAATTGTTTGTTGGGAGTTCTAGAATACCAAAATAGAATGTTGGGAGTTCTAGAATTCCAAAATAGTCTGTTAGGAGTTCTAGAATACTAAAATAGAATGTTGGGAGTTCTAGAATTCCAAAATAGAATATTGGGAGTTCTAGAATTCCAAAATAGAATATTGTGAGTTCTAGAATTCCAAAATAGAATGTTGGGAGTTCTAGAATTCCAAAATAGAATGTTTGGAGTTCTAGAATACCAAGATATAATGTTGGTGTTGCAGAATTCCAAAATAGAATGTTGAGAGTTCTAGAATACCAAAATATAATGTTGGGAGTTCTAGAATTCCAAAATAGAATATTGGGAGTTCTAGAAGTCCAAGATAGAATGTTGGGAGTTCTAGAATTCCTATATAGAATGTTGAGAGTTCTAGAATTCGAAAATGGAATGTTGGTGTTCTAGAATTCCAAAATACAATGTTAGGAGTTCTAGATTTCAAAAAAAGAATGTAGGGAGTTCTAGAATTCCAAAATAGAATGTTGGTGTTGCAGAATTCCAAAATAGAATGTTGGGAGTTCTAGAATACTAAAATAGAATGTTGGGAGTTCTATAATTCCAAAATAGAATGTTGGGAGTTCTAGAATTCCAAAATAGAATGTTAGGAGTTCTAGAATTCCAAGATAGAATGTTGGTGTTGCAGAATTCCAAAATAGAATGTTGGGAGTTCTAGAATACTAAAATAGAATGTTGGGAGTTCTAGAATTCCAAAATAGAATGTTGGGAGTTCCAGAATTCCAAAATAGAATGTTGAGAGTTCTAGAATTCCAAAATAGAATGTTTGTGTTGCAGAATTCCAAAATAGAATGTTGGTAGTTCTAGAATTCCAAAATAGAATGTTGGGAGTTCTAGAATACCAAGATAAAATGTTGGTGTTGCAGAATTCCAAAATAGAATGTTGGGAGTTCTAGAATTCCAAAATAGTTTGTTAAGAGTTCTAGAATACTAAAAATAGAATGTTGGGAGTTCTAGAATTCCAAAATAGAATATTGGGAGTTCTAGAATTCCAAAATAGAATGTTGGGAGTTCTAGAATTCCAAGATAGAATGTTGGTGTTGCAGAATTCCAAAAGAGAATGTTGGGAGTTCTAGAATTCCAAAATAGAATATTGGGGGTTCTAAAATTTCAAAAAAGAATGTTGGTAGTTCTAGAATTCAAAAAAAGAATGTTGGTGTTGCAGAATTCCAAAATAGAATGTTGGGAGTTCTAGAATACTAAAATAGAATGTTGGGAGTTCTAGAATTACAAAATAGAATATTGACAGTTTTAAAATTCCAAAATAGAATGTTGGTAGCTCTAGAATTTCAAAAAGAATGTTGGGAGTTCTAGAATTCCAAAAATAGTATGTCAGGAGTTCTAGAATACTAAAATAGAATGTTGGGAGTTCTAGAATACCAAGGTTAAATGTTGGTGTTGCAGAATTCCAAATTAGAATGTTGGTAGTTCTAGAATTCCAAAATATAATGTTGGTGTTGCAGAATTCTAAAATAGAATGTTGGGAGTTCTAGAATTCGAAAATGGAATTTGGATGTTCTAGAATTCCAAAATTGTTTGTTGGGAGTTCTAGAATACCAAAATAGAATGTTGGGAGTTCTAGAATTCCAAAATAGTCTGTTAGGAGTTCTAGAATACTAAAATAGAATGTTGGGAGTTCTAGAATTCCAAAATAGAATATTGGGAGTTCTAGAATTCCAAAATAGAATATTGGGAGTTCTAGAATTCCAAAATAGAATATTGCGAGTTCTAGAATTCCAAAATAGAATGTTGGGAGTTCTAGAATACTAAAATAGAATGTTGGGAGTTCTAGAATTAAAAAATAGAATATTGACAGTTTAAAAATTCCAAAATAGAATGTTGGTAGCTCTAGAATTTCAAAAAGAATGTTGGGAGTTCTAGAATTCCAAAAATAGTATGTTAGGAGTTCTAGAATACTAAAATAGAATGTTGGGAGTTCTAGAATACCAAGGTAAAATGTTGGTGTTGCAGAATTCCAAATTAGAATGTTGGTAGTTCTAGAATTCCAAAATATAATGTTGGATGTTCTAGAATTCCAAAATAGAATGTTGGGAGTTCTAGAATTCCAAAATTGTTTGTTGGGAGTTCTAGAATACCAAAATAGTATGTTGGGAGTTCTAGAATTCCAAAATAGTCAGTTAGGAGTTCTAGAATACTAAAATAGAATGTTGGGAGTTCTAGAATTCCAAAATAGAATATTGGGAGTTCTGGAATTCCAAAATAGAATATTGCGAGTTCTAGAATTCCAAAATAGAATGTTGGGAGTTCTAGAATTCCAAAATAGAATGTTGGGAGTTCTAGAATTCCAAAATAGAATGTTTGGAGTTCTAGAATACCAAGATATAATGTTGGTGTTGCAGAATTCCAAAATAGAATGTTGAGAGTTCTAGAATACCAAAATATAATGTTGGGTATTCTAGAATTCCAAAATAGAATATTGGGAGTTCTAGAAGTCCAAGATAGAATGTTGGGAGTTCTAGAATTCCTATATAGAATGTTGGGAGTTCATGAATTCCACAATAGAATGTTGTTAGTTCTAGAATTCCAAAATAGAATGTTGGGAGTTCTAGAATACTAAAATAGAATGTTGGGAGTTCTATAATTCCAAAATAGAATGTTGGGAGTTCCAGAATTCCAAAATAGAATGTTGAGAGTTCTAGAATTCCAAAATAGAATGTTTGTGTTGCAGAATTCCAAAATAGAATGTTGGGAGTTCTAGAATACCAAGATAAAATGTTGGTGTTGCAGAATTCCAAAATAGAATGTTGGGAGTTCTAGAATTCGAAAATGGAATGTTGGTGTTCTAGAATTACAAAATAGAATGTTGGGAGTTCTAGAATTCCAAAATAGTATGTTGGGAGTTCTAGAATACCAAAATAGAATGTTGGGAGTTATATAATTCCAAAAGAGAATGTTGGGAGTTCTAGAATTCCAAAATAGAATATTGGGGGTTCTAAAATTTCAAAAAAGAATGTTGGTAGTTCTAGAATTCAAAAAAAGAATGTTGGTGTTGCAGAATTCCAAAATAGAATGTTGGGAGTTCTAGAATACTAAAATAGAATGTTGGGAGTTCTAGAATTACAAAATAGAATATTGACAGTTTTAAAATTCCAAAATAGAATGTTGGTAGCTCTAGAATTTCAAAAAGAATGTTGGGAGTTCTAGAATTCCAAAAATAGTATGTTAGGAGTTCTAGAATACTAAAATAGAATGTTGGGAGTTCTAGAATACCAAGGTAAAATGTTGGTGTTGCAGAATTCCAAATTAGAATGTTGGTAGTTCTAGAATTCCAAAATATAATGTTGGTGTTGCAGAATTCTAAAATAGAATGTTGGGAGTTCTAGAATTCGAAAATGGAATGTTGGATGTTCTAGAATTCCAAAATAGAATGTTGGGAGTTCTAGAATTCCAAAATTGTTTGTTGGGAGTTCTAGAATACCAAAATAGAATGTTGGGAGTTCTAGAATTCCAAAATAGTCTGTTAGGAGTTCTAGAATACTAAAATAGAATGTTGGGAGTTCTAGAATTCCAAAATAGAATATTGGGAGTTCTAGAATTCCAAAATAGAATATTGCGAGTTCTAGAATTCCAAAATAGAATGTTGGGAGTTCTAGAATTCCAAAATAGAATGTTTGGAGTTCTAGAATACCAAGATATAATGTTGGTGTTGCAGAATTCCAAAATAGAATGTTGAGAGTTCTAGAATACCAAAATATAATGTTGGGAGTTCTAGAATTCCAAAATAGAATATTGGGAGTTCTAGAAGTCCAAGATAGAATGTTGGGAGTTCTAGAATTCCTATATAGAATGTTGAGAGTTCTAGAATTCGAAAATGGAATGTTGGTGTTCTAGAATTCCAAAATACGATGTTAGGAGTTCTAGATTTCAAAAAAAGAATGTAGGGAGTTCTAGAATTCCAAAATAGAATGTTGGTGTTGCAGAATTCCAAAATAGAATGTTGGGAGTTCTAGAATACTAAAATAGAATGTTGGGAGTTCTATAATTCCAAAATAGAATGTTGGGAGTTCTAGAATTCCAAAATAGAATGTTAGGAGTTCTAGAATTCCAAGATAGAATGTTGGTGTTGCAGAATTCCAAAATAGAATGTTGGGAGTTCTAGAATACTAAAATAGAATGTTGGGAGTTCTAGAATTCCAAAATAGAATGTTGGGAGTTCCAGAATTCCAAAATAGAATATTGAGAGTTCTAGAATTCCAAAATAGAATGTTTGTGTTGCAGAATTCCAAAATAGAATGTTGGTAGTTCTAGAATTCCAAAATAGAATGTTGGGAGTTCTAGAATACCAAGATAAAATGTTGGTGTTGCAGAATTCCAAAATAGAATGTTGGGAGTTCTAGAATTCGAAAATGGAATGTTGGTGTTCTAGAATTACAAAATAGAATGTTGGGAGTTCTAGAATTCCAAAATAGTTTGTTGGGAGTTCTAGAATACCAAAATAGAATGTTGGGAGTTCTAGAATTACAAAATAGAATATTGGGGTTCTAGATTTTTTTTTTAAAAAGAAGAATGTTGGGAGTTCTAGAATTCCAAAATATTCTGTTAAGAGTTCTAGAATACTAAAAATAGAATGTTGGGAGTTCTAGAATTCCAAAATAGAATATTGGGAGTTCTAGAATTCCAAAATAGAATGTTGGGAGTTCTAGAATTCCAAGATAGAATGTTGGTGTTGCAGAATTCCAAAAGAGAATGTTGGGAGTTCTAGAATTCCAAAATAGAATATTGGGGGTTCTAAAATTTCAAAAAAGAATGTTGGTAGTTCTAGAATTCAAAAAAAGAATGTTGGTGTTGCAGAATTCCAAAATAGAATGTTGGGAGTTCTAGAATACTAAAATAGAATGTTGGGAGTTCTAGAATTACAAAATAGAATATTGACAGTTTTAAAATTCCAAAATAGAATGTTGGTAGCTCTAGAATTTCAAAAAGAATGTTGGGAGTTCTAGAATTCCAAAAATAGTATGTCAGGAGTTCTAGAATACTAAAATAGAATGTTGGGAGTTCTAGAATACCAAGGTAAAATGTTGGTGTTGCAGAATTCCAAAATAGAATGTTGAGAGTTCTAGAATACCAAAATAGTCTGTTAGGAGTTCTAGAATACTAAAATAGAATGTTGGGAGTTCTAGAATTCCAAAATTGTTTGTTGGGAGTTCTAGAATACCAAAATAGAATGTTGGGAGTTCTAGAATTCCAAAATAGTCTGTTAGGAGTTCTAGAATACTAAAATAGAATGTTGGGAGTTCTAGAATTCCAAAATAGAATATTGGGAGTTCTAGAATTCCAAAATAGAATATTGCGAGTTCTAGAATTCCAAAATAGAATGTTGGGAGTTCTAGAATACTAAAATAGAATGTTGGGAGTTCTAGAATTACAAAATAGAATATTGACAGTTTAAAAATTCCAAAATAGAATGTTGGTAGCTCTAGAATTTCAAAAAGAATGTTGGGAGTTCTAGAATTCCAAAAATAGTATGTTAGGAGTTCTAGAATACTAAAATAGAATGTTGGGAGTTCTAGAATACCAAGGTAAAATGTTGGTGTTGCAGAATTCCAAATTAGAATGTTGGTAGTTCTAGAATTCCAAAATATAATGTTGGTGTTGCAGAATTCTAAAATAGAATGTTGGGAGTTCTAGAATTCGAAAATGGAATGTTGGATGTTCTAGAATTCCAAAATAGAATGTTGGGAGTTCTAGAATTCCAAAATTGTTTGTTGGGAGTTCTAGAATACCAAAATAGAATGTTGGGAGTTCTAGAATTCCAAAATAGTCAGTTAGGAGTTCTAGAATACTAAAATAGAATGTTGGGAGTTCTATAATTCCAAAATAGAATGTTGGGAGTTCCAGAATTCCAAAATAGAATGTTGAGAGTTCTAGAATTCCAAAATAGAATGTTTGTGTTGCAGAATTCCAAAATAGAATGTTGGGAGTTCTAGAATTTGAAAATGGAATGTTGGATGTTCTAGAATTCCAAAATAGAATGTTGGGAGTTCTAGAATTCCAAAATTGTTTGTTGGGAGTTCTAGAATACCAAAATAGAATGTTGGGAGTTCTAGAATTCCAAAATAGTCTGTTGGGAGTTCTAGAATACTAAAATAGAATGTTGGGAGTTCTAGAATTCCAAAATAGAATATTGGGAGTTCTAGAATTCCAAAATAGAATATTGCGAGTTCTAGAATTCCAAAATAGAATGTTGGGAGTTCTAGAATACTAAAATAGAATGTTGGGAGTTCTAGAATTACAAAATAGAATATTGACAGTTTTAAAATTCCAAAATAGAATGTTGGTAGCTCTAGAATTTCAAAAAGAATGTTGGGAGTTCTAGAATTCCAAAATAGAATGTTGAGAGTTCTATAATTCCAAAATAGAATGTTGGGAGTTCCAGAATTCCAAAATAGAATGTTGAGAGTTCTAGAATTCCAAAATAGAATGTTTGTGTTGCAGAATTCCAAAATAGAATGTTGGGAGTTCTAGAATACCAAGATAAAATGTTGGTGTTGCAGAATTCCAAAATAGAATGTTGGGAGTTCTAGAATTCGAAAATGGAATGTTGGTGTTCTAGAATTACAAAATAGAATGTTGGGAGTTCTAGAATTCCAAAATAGTATGTTGGGAGTTCTAGAATACCAAAATAGAATGTTGGGAGTTATATAATTCCAAAAGAGAATGTTGGGAGTTCTAGAATTCCAAAATAGAATATTGGGGGTTCTAAAATTTCAAAAAAGAATGTTGGTAGTTCTAGAATTCAAAAAAAGAATGTTGGTGTTGCAGAATTCCAAAATAGAATGTTGGGAGTTCTAGAATTACAAAATAGAATATTGACAGTTTTAAAATTCCAAAATAGAATGTTGGTAGCTCTAGAATTTCAAAAAGAATGTTGGGAGTTCTAGAATTCCAAAAATAGTATGTTAGGAGTTCTAGAATACTAAAATAGAATGTTGGGAGTTCTAGAATACCAAGGTAAAATGTTGGTGTTGCAGAATTCCAAATTAGAATGTTGGTAGTTCTAGAATTCCAAAATATAATGTTGGTGTTGCAGAATTCTAAAATAGAATGTTGGGAGTTCTAGAATTCGAAAATGGAATGTTGGATGTTCTAGAATTCCAAAATAGAATGTTGGGAGTTCTAGAATTCCAAAATTGTTTGTTGGGAGTTCTAGAATACCAAAATAGAATGTTGGGAGTTCTAGAATTCCAAAATAGTCTGTTAGGAGTTCTAGAATACTAAAATAGAATGTTGGGAGTTCTAGAATTCCAAAATAGAATATTGGGAGTTCTAGAATTCCAAAATAGAATATTGCGAGTTCTAGAATTCCAAAATAGAATGTTGGGAGTTCTAGAATTCCAAAATAGAATGTTTGGAGTTCTAGAATACCAAGATATAATGTTGGTGTTGCAGAATTCCAAAATAGAATGTTGAGAGTTCTAGAATACCAAAATATAATGTTGGGAGTTCTAGAATTCCAAAATAGAATATTGGGAGTTCTAGAATTCCAAGATAGAATGTTGGGAGTTCTAGAATTCCTATATAGAATGTTGAGAGTTCTAGAATTCGAAAATGGAATGTTGGTGTTCTAGAATTCCAAAATACAATGTTAGGAGTTCTAGATTTCCAAAAAAGAATGTAGGGAGTTCTAGAATTCCAAAATAGAATGTTGGTGTTGCAGAATTCCAAAATAGAATGTTGGGAGTTCTAGAATACTAAAATAGAATGTTGGGAGTTCTATAATTCCAAAATAGAATGTTGGGAGTTCTAGAATTCCAAAATAGAATGTTAGGAGTTCTAGAATTCCAAGATAGAATGTTGGTGTTGCAGAATTCCAAAATAGAATGTTGGGAGTTCTAGAATACTAAAATAGAATGTTGGGAGTTCTAGAATTCCAAAATAGAATGTTGGGAGTTCCAGAATTCCAAAATAGAATGTTGAGAGTTCTAGAATTCCAAAATAGAATGTTTGTGTTGCAGAATTCCAAAATAGAATGTTGGTAGTTCTAGAATTCCAAAATAGAATGTTGGGAGTTCTAGAATACCAAGATAAAATGTTGGTGTTGCAGAATTCCAAAATAGAATGTTGGGAGTTCTAGAATTCGAAAATGGAATGTTGGTGTTCTAGAATTACAAAATAGAATGTTGGGAGTTCTAGAATTCCAAAATAGTTTGTTGGGAGTTCTAGAATACCAAAATAGAATGTTGGGAGTTCTAGAATTACAAAATAGAATATTGGGGTTCTAGATTTTTTTTTTTTTAAAAGAAGAATGTTGGGAGTTCTAGAATTCCAAAATATTCTGTTAAGAGTTCTAGAATACTAAAAATAGAATGTTGGGAGTTCTAGAATTCCAAAATAGAATATTGGGAGTTCTAGAATTCCAAAATAGAATGTTGGGAGTTCTAGAATTCCAAGATAGAATGTTGGTGTTGCAGAATTCCAAAAGAGAATGTTGGGAGTTCTAGAATTCCAAAATAGAATATTGGGGGTTCTAAAATTTCAAAAAAGAATGTTGGTAGTTCTAGAATTCAAAAAAAGAATGTTGGTGTTGCAGAATTCCAAAATAGAATGTTGGGAGTTCTAGAATACTAAAATAGAATGTTGGGAGTTCTAGAATTACAAAATAGAATATTGACAGTTTTAAAATTCCAAAATAGAATGTTGGTAGCTCTAGAATTTCAAAAAGAATGTTGGGAGTTCTAGAATTCCAAAAATAGTATGTCAGGAGTTCTAGAATACTAAAATAGAATGTTGGGAGTTCTAGAATACCAAGGTAAAATGTTGGTGTTGCAGAATTCCAAATTAGAATGTTGGTAGTTCTAGAATTCCAAAATATAATGTTGGTGTTGCAGAATTCTAAAATAGAATGTTGGGAGTTCTAGAATTCGAAAATGGAATTTGGATGTTCTAGAATTCCAAAATTGTTTGTTGGGAGTTCTAGAATACCAAAATAGAATGTTGGGAGTTCTAGAATTCCAAAATAGTCTGTTAGGAGTTCTAGAATACTAAAATAGAATGTTGGGAGTTCTAGAATTCCAAAATAGAATATTGGGAGTTCTAGAATTCCAAAATAGAATATTGCGAGTTCTAGAATTCCAAAATAGAATGTTGGGAGTTCTAGAATACTAAAATAGAATGTTGGGAGTTCTAGAATTACAAAATAGAATATTGACAGTTTAAAAATTCCAAAATAGAATGTTGGTAGCTCTAGAATTTCAAAAAGAATGTTGGGAGTTCTAGAATTCCAAAAATAGTATGTTAGGAGTTCTAGAATACTAAAATAGAATGTTGGGAGTTCTAGAATACCAAGGTAAAATGTTGGTGTTGCAGAATTCCAAATTAGAATGTTGGTAGTTCTAGAATTCCAAAATATAATGTTGGTGTTGCAGAATTCTAAAATAGAATGTTGGGAGTTCTAGAATTCGAAAATGGAATGTTGGATGTTCTAGAATTCCAAAATAGAATGTTGGGAGTTCTAGAATTCCAAAATTGTTTGTTGGGAGTTCTAGAATACCAAAATAGAATGTTGGGAGTTCTAGAATTCCAAAATAGTCAGTTAGGAGTTCTAGAATACTAAAATAGAATGTTGGGAGTTCTATAATTCCAAAATAGAATGTTGGGAGTTCCAGAATTCCAAAATAGAATGTTGAGAGTTCTAGAATTCCAAAATAGAATGTTTGTGTTGCAGAATTCCAAAATAGAATGTTGGGAGTTCTAGAATTCGAAAATGGAATGTTGGATGTTCTAGAATTCCAAAATAGAATGTTGGGAGTTCTAGAATTCCAAAATTGTTTGTTGGGAGTTCTAGAATACCAAAATAGAATGTTGGGAGTTCTAGAATTCCAAAATAGTCTGTTGGGAGTTCTAGAATACTAAAATAGAATGTTGGGAGTTCTAGAATTCCAAAATAGAATATTGGGAGTTCTAGAATTCCAAAATAGAATATTGCGAGTTCTAGAATTCCAAAATAGAATGTTGGGAGTTCTAGAATACTAAAATAGAATGTTGGGAGTTCTAGAATTACAAAATAGAATATTGACAGTTTTAAAATTCCAAAATAGAATGTTGGTAGCTCTAGAATTTCAAAAAGAATGTTGGGAGTTCTAGAATTCCAAAAATAGTATGTTAGGAGTTCTAGAATACTAAAATAGAATGTTGGGAGTTCTAGAATACCAAGGTAAAATGTTGGTGTTGCAGAATTCCAAATTAGAATGTTGGTAGTTCTAGAATTCCAAAATATAATGTTGGTGTTGCAGAATTCTAAAATAGAATGTTGGGAGTTCTAGAATTCGAAAATGGAATGTTGGATGTTCTAGAATTCCAAAATAGAATGTTGGGAGTTCTAGAATTCCAAAATTGTTTGTTGGGAGTTCTAGAATACCAAAATAGTATGTTGGGAGTTCTAGAATTCCAAAATATAATGTTGGTGTTGCAGAATTCTAAAATAGAATGTTGGGAGTTCTAGAATTCGAAAATGGAATGTTGGATGTTCTAGAATTCCAAAATAGAATGTTGGGAGTTCTAGAATTCCAAAATTGTTTGTTGGGAGTTCTAGAATACCAAAATAGAATATTGGGAGTTCTAGAATTCCAAAATAGAATATTGCGAGTTCTAGAATTCCAAAATAGAATGTTGGGAGTTCTAGAATTTCAAAATAGAATGTTGGGAGTTCTAGAATTCCAAAATAGAATGTTTGGAGTTGTAGAATACCAAGATATAATGTTGGTGTTGCAGAATTCCAAAATAGAATGTTGAGAGTTCTAGAATACCAAAATATAATGTTGGGTATTCTAGAATTCCAAAATAGAATATTGGGAGTTCTAGAAGTCCAAGATAGAATGTTGGGAGTTCTAGAATTCCTATATAGAATGTTGGGAGTTCATGAATTCCACAATAGAATGTTGTTAGTTCTAGAATTCCAAAATAGAATGTTGGGAGTTCTAGAATACTAAAATAGAATGTTGGGAGTTCTATAATTCCAAAATAGAATGTTGGGAGTTCCAGAATTCCAAAATAGAATGTTGAGAGTTCTAGAATTCCAAAATAGAATGTTTGTGTTGCAGAATTCCAAAATAGAATGTTGGGAGTTCTAGAATACCAAGATAAAATGTTGGTGTTGCAGAATTCCAAAATAGAATGTTGGGAGTTCTAGAATTCGAAAATGGAATGTTGGTGTTCTAGAATTACAAAATAGAATGTTGGGAGTTCTAGAATTCCAAAATAGTATGTTGGGAGTTCTAGAATACCAAAATAGAATGTTGGGAGTTATATAATTCCAAAAGAGAATGTTGGGAGTTCTAGAATTCCAAAATAGAATATTGGGGGTTCTAAAATTTCAAAAAAGAATGTTGGTAGTTCTAGAATTCAAAAAAAGAATGTTGGTGTTGCAGAATTCCAAAATAGAATGTTGGGAGTTCTAGAATACTAAAATAGAATGTTGGGAGTTCTAGAATTACAAAATAGAATATTGACAGTTTTAAAATTCCAAAATAGAATGTTGGTAGCTCTAGAATTTCAAAAAGAATGTTGGGAGTTCTAGAATTCCAAAAATAGTATGTTAGGAGTTCTAGAATACTAAAATAGAATGTTGGGAGTTCTAGAATACCAAGGTAAAATGTTGGTGTTGCAGAATTCCAAATTAGAATGTTGGTAGTTCTAGAATTCCAAAATATAATGTTGGTGTTGCAGAATTCTAAAATAGAATGTTGGGAGTTCTAGAATTCGAAAATGGAATGTTGGATGTTCTAGAATTCCAAAATAGAATGTTGGGAGTTCTAGAATTCCAAAATTGTTTGTTGGGAGTTCTAGAATACCAAAATAGAATGTTGGGAGTTCTAGAATTCCAAAATAGTCTGTTAGGAGTTCTAGAATACTAAAATAGAATGTTGGGAGTTCTAGAATTCCAAAATAGAATATTGGGAGTTCTAGAATTCCAAAATAGAATATTGCGAGTTCTAGAATTCCAAAATAGAATGTTGGGAGTTCTACAATTCCAAAATAGAATGTTTGGAGTTCTAGAATACCAAGATATAATGTTGGTGTTGCAGAATTCCAAAATAGAATGTTGAGAGTTCTAGAATACCAAAATATAATGTTGGGAGTTCTAGAATTCCAAAATAGAATATTGGGAGTTCTAGAAGTCCAAGATAGAATGTTGGGAGTTCTAGAATTCCTATATAGAATGTTGAGAGTTCTAGAATTCGAAAATGGAATGTTGGTGTTCTAGAATTCCAAAATACGATGTTAGGAGTTCTAGATTTCCAAAAAAGAATGTAGGGAGTTCTAGAATTCCAAAATAGAATGTTGGTGTTGCAGAATTCCAAAATAGAATGTTGGGAGTTCTAGAATACTAAAATAGAATGTTGGGAGTTCTATAATTCCAAAATAGAATGTTGGGAGTTCTAGAATTCCAAAATAGAATGTTAGGAGTTCTAGAATTCCAAGATAGAATGTTGGTGTTGCAGAATTCCAAAATAGAATGTTGGGAGTTCTAGAATACTAAAATAGAATGTTGGGAGTTCTAGAATTCCAAAATAGAATGTTGGGAGTTCCAGAATTCCAAAATAGAATGTTGAGAGTTCTAGAATTCCAAAATAGAATGTTTGTGTTGCAGAATTCCAAAATAGAATGTTGGTAGTTCTAGAATTCCAAAATAGAATGTTGGGAGTTCTAGAATACCAAGATAAAATGTTGGTGTTGCAGAATTCCAAAATAGAATGTTGGGAGTTCTAGAATTCGAAAATGGAATGTTGGTGTTCTAGAATTACAAAATAGAATGTTGGGAGTTCTAGAATTCCAAAATAGTTTGTTGGGAGTTCTAGAATACCAAAATAGAATGTTGGGAGTTCTAGAATTACAAAATAGAATATTGGGGTTCTAGATTTTTTTTTTTTTTTAAAGAAGAATGTTGGGAGTTCTAGAATTCCAAAATATTCTGTTAAGAGTTCTAGAATACTAAAAATAGAATGTTGGGAGTTCTAGAATTCCAAAATAGAATATTGGGAGTTCTAGAATTCCAAAATAGAATGTTGGGAGTTCTAGAATTCCAAGATAGAATGTTGGTGTTGCAGAATTCCAAAAGAGAATGTTGGGAGTTCTAGAATTCCAAAATAGAATATTGGGGGTTCTAAAATTTCAAAAAAGAATGTTGGTAGTTCTAGAATTCAAAAAAAGAATGTTGGTGTTGCAGAATTCCAAAATAGAATGTTGGGAGTTCTAGAATACTAAAATAGAATGTTGGGAGTTCTAGAATTACAAAATAGAATATTGACAGTTTTAAAATTCCAAAATAGAATGTTGGTAGCTCTAGAATTTCAAAAAGAATGTTGGGAGTTCTAGAATTCCAAAAATAGTATGTTAGGACTTCTAGAATACTAAAATAGAATGTTGGGAGTTCTAGAATTCCAAAATAGTCAGTTAGGAGTTCTAGAATACTAAAATAGAATGTTGGGAGTTCTATAATTCCAAAATAGAATGTTGGGAGTTCCAGAATTCCAAAATAGAATGTTGAGAGTTCTAGAATTCCAAAATAGAATGTTTGTGTTGCAGAATTCCAAAATAGAATGTTGGGAGTTCTAGAATTCGAAAATGGAATGTTGGATGTTCTAGAATTCCAAAATAGAATGTTGGGAGTTCTAGAATTCCAAAATTGTTTGTTGGGAGTTCTAGAATACCAAAATAGAATGTTGGGAGTTCTAGAATTCCAAAATAGTCTGTTGGGAGTTCTAGAATACTAAAATAGAATGTTGGGAGTTCTAGAATTCCAAAATAGAATATTGGGAGTTCTAGAATTCCAAAATAGAATATTGCGAGTTCTAGAATTCCAAAATAGAATGTTGGGAGTTCTAGAATACTAAAATAGAATGTTGGGAGTTCTAGAATTACAAAATAGAATATTGACAGTTTTAAAATTCCAAAATAGAATGTTGGTAGCTCTAGAATTTCAAAAAGAATGTTGGGAGTTCTAGAATTCCAAAAATAGTATGTTAGGAGTTCTAGAATACTAAAATAGAATGTTGGGAGTTCTAGAATACCAAGGTAAAATGTTGGTGTTGCAGAATTCCAAATTAGAATGTTGGTAGTTCTAGAATTCCAAAATATAATGTTGGTGTTGCAGAATTCTAAAATAGAATGTTGGGAGTTCTAGAATTCGAAAATGGAATTTGGATGTTCTAGAATTCCAAAATTGTTTGTTGGGAGTTCTAGAATACCAAAATAGAATGTTGGGAGTTCTAGAATTCCAAAATAGTCTGTTAGGAGTTCTAGAATACTAAAATAGAATGTTGGAAGTTCTAGAATTCCAAAATAGAATATTGGGAGTTCTAGAATTCCAAAATAGAATATTGCGAGTTCTAGAATTCCAAAATAGAATGTTGGGAGTTCTAGAATACTAAAATAGAATGTTGGGAGTTCTAGAATTACAAAATAGAATATTGACAGTTTTAAAATTCCAAAATAGAATGTTGGTAGCTCTAGAATTTCAAAAAGAATGTTGGGAGTTCTAGAATTCCAAAAATAGTATGTTAGGAGTTCTAGAATACTAAAATAGAATGTTGGGAGTTCTAGAATACCAAGGTAAAATGTTGGTGTTGCAGAATTCCAAATTAGAATGTTGGTAGTTCTAGAATTCCAAAATATAATGTTGGTGTTGCAGAATTCTAAAATAGAATGTTGGGAGTTCTAGAATTCGAAAATGGAATGTTGGATGTTCTAGAATTCCAAAATAGAATGTTGGGAGTTCTAGAATTCCAAAATTGTTTGTTGGGAGTTCTAGAATACCAAAATAGAATGTTGGGAGTTCTAGAATTCCAAAATAGTCAGTTAGGAGTTCTAGAATACTAAAATAGAATGTTGGGAGTTCTATAATTCCAAAATAGAATGTTGGGAGTTCCAGAATTCCAAAATAGAATGTTGAGAGTTCTAGAATTCCAAAATAGAATGTTTGTGTTGCAGAATTCCAAAATAGAATGTTGGGAGTTCTAGAATTCGAAAATGGAATGTTGGATGTTCTAGAATTCCAAAATAGAATGTTGGGAGTTCTAGAATTCCAAAATTGTTTGTTGGGAGTTCTAGAATACCAAAATAGAATGTTGGGAGTTCTAGAATTCCAAAATAGTCTGTTGGGAGTTCTAGAATACTAAAATAGAATGTTGGGAGTTCTAGAATTCCAAAATAGAATATTGGGAGTTCTAGAATTCCAAAATAGAATATTGCGAGTTCTAGAATTCCAAAATAGAATGTTGGGAGTTCTAGAATACTAAAATAGAATGTTGGGAGTTCTAGAATTACAAAATAGAATATTGACAGTTTTAAAATTCCAAAATAGAATGTTGGTAGCTCTAGAATTTCAAAAAGAATGTTGGGAGTTCTAGAATTCCAAAAATAGTATGTTAGGAGTTCTAGAATACTAAAATAGAATGTTGGGAGTTCTAGAATACCAAGGTAAAATGTTGGTGTTGCAGAATTCCAAATTAGAATGTTGGTAGTTCTAGAATTCCAAAATATAATGTTGGTGTTGCAGAATTCTAAAATAGAATGTTGGGAGTTCTAGAATTCGAAAATGGAATTTGGATGTTCTAGAATTCCAAAATTGTTTGTTGGGAGTTCTAGAATACCAAAATAGAATGTTGGGAGTTCTAGAATTCCAAAATAGTCTGTTAGGAGTTCTAGAATACTAAAATAGAATGTTGGAAGTTCTAGAATTCCAAAATAGAATATTGGGAGTTCTAGAATTCCAAAATAGAATATTGCGAGTTCTAGAATTCCAAAATAGAATGTTGGGAGTTCTAGAATACTAAAATAGAATGTTGGGAGTTCTAGAATTACAAAATAGAATATTGACAGTTTTAAAATTCCAAAATAGAATGTTGGTAGCTCTAGAATTTCAAAAAGAATGTTGGGAGTTCTAGAATTCCAAAAATAGTATGTTAGGAGTTCTAGAATACTAAAATAGAATGTTGGGAGTTCTAGAATACCAAGGTAAAATGTTGGTGTTGCAGAATTCCAAATTAGAATGTTGGTAGTTCTAGAATTCCAAAATATAATGTTGGTGTTGCAGAATTCTAAAATAGAATGTTGGGAGTTCTAGAATTCGAAAATGGAATGTTGGATGTTCTAGAATTCCAAAATAGAATGTTGGGAGTTCTAGAATTCCAAAATTGTTTGTTGGGAGTTCTAGAATACCGAAATAGAATGTTGGGAGTTCTAGAATTCCAAAATAGTCAGTTAGGAGTTCTAGAATACTAAAATAGAATGTTGGGAGTTCTATAATTCCAAAATAGAATGTTGGGAGTTCCAGAATTCCAAAATAGAATGTTGAGAGTTCTAGAATTCCAAAATAGAATGTTTGTGTTGCAGAATTCCAAAATAGAATGTTGGGAGTTCTAGAATTCGAAAATGGAATGTTGGATGTTCTAGAATTCCAAAATAGAATGTTGGGAGTTCTAGAATTCCAAAATTGTTTGTTGGGAGTTCTAGAATACCAAAATAGAATGTTGGGAGTTCTAGAATTCCAAAATAGTCTGTTGGGAGTTCTAGAATACTAAAATAGAATGTTGGGAGTTCTAGAATTCCAAAATAGAATATTGGGAGTTCTAGAATTCCAAAATAGAATATTGCGAGTTCTAGAATTCCAAAATAGAATGTTGGGAGTTCTAGAATACTAAAATAGAATGTTGGAAGTTCTAGAATTCCAAAATAGAATATTGGGAGTTCTAGAATTCCAAAATAGAATATTGCGAGTTCTAGAATTCCAAAATAGAATGTTGGGAGTTCTAGAATACTAAAATAGAATGTTGGGAGTTCTAGAATTACAAAATAGAATATTGACAGTTTTAAAATTCCAAAATAGAATGTTGGTAGCTCTAGAATTTCAAAAAGAATGTTGGGAGTTCTAGAATTCCAAAAATAGTATGTTAGGAGTTCTAGAATACTAAAATAGAATGTTGGGAGTTCTAGAATACCAAGGTAAAATGTTGGTGTTGCAGAATTCCAAATTAGAATGTTGGTAGTTCTAGAATTCCAAAATATAATGTTGGTGTTGCAGAATTCTAAAATAGAATGTTGGGAGTTCTAGAATTCGAAAATGGAATGTTGGATGTTCTAGAATTCCAAAATAGAATGTTGGGAGTTCTAGAATTCCAAAATTGTTTGTTGGGAGTTCTAGAATACCAAAATAGAATGTTGGGAGTTCTAGAATTCCAAAATAGTCAGTTAAGAGTTCTAGAATACTAAAATAGAATGTTGGGAGTTCTATAATTCCAAAATAGAATGTTGGGAGTTCCAGAATTCCAAAATAGAATGTTGAGAGTTCTAGAATTCCAAAATAGAATGTTTGTGTTGCAGAATTCCAAAATAGAATGTTGGGAGTTCTAGAATTCGAAAATGGAATGTTGGATGTTCTAGAATTCCAAAATAGAATGTTGGGAGTTCTAGAATTCCAAAATTGTTTGTTGGGAGTTCTAGAATACCAAAATAGAATGTTGGGAGTTCTAGAATTCCAAAATAGTCTGTTGGGAGTTCTAGAATACTAAAATAGAATGTTGGGAGTTCTAGAATTCCAAAATAGAATATTGGGAGTTCTAGAATTCCAAAATAGAATATTGCGAGTTCTAGAATTCCAAAATAGAATGTTGGGAGTTCTAGAATACTAAAATAGAATGTTGGGAGTTCTAGAATTACAAAATAGAATATTGACAGTTTTAAAATTCCAAAATAGAATGTTGGTAGCTCTAGAATTTCAAAAAGAATGTTGGGAGTTCTAGAATTCCAAAAATAGTATGTTAGGAGTTCTAGAATACTAAAATAGAATGTTGGGAGTTCTAGAATACCAAGGTAAAATGTTGGTGTTGCAGAATTCCAAATTAGAATGTTGGTAGTTCTAGAATTCCAAAATATAATGTTGGTGTTGCAGAATTCTAAAATAGAATGTTGGGAGTTCTAGAATTCGAAAATGGAATTTGGATGTTCTAGAATTCCAAAATTGTTTGTTGGGAGTTCTAGAATACCAAAATAGAATGTTGGGAGTTCTAGAATTCCAAAATAGTCTGTTAGGAGTTCTAGAATACTAAAATAGAATGTTGGAAGTTCTAGAATTCCAAAATAGAATATTGGGAGTTCTAGAATTCCAAAATAGAATATTGCGAGTTCTAGAATTCCAAAATAGAATGTTGGGAGTTCTAGAATACTAAAATAGAATGTTGGGAGTTCTAGAATTACAAAATAGAATATTGACAGTTTTAAAATTCCAAAATAGAATGTTGGTAGCTCTAGAATTTCAAAAAGAATGTTGGGAGTTCTAGAATTCCAAAAATAGTATGTTAGGAGTTCTAGAATACTAAAATAGAATGTTGGGAGTTCTAGAATACCAAGGTAAAATGTTGGTGTTGCAGAATTCCAAATTAGAATGTTGGTAGTTCTAGAATTCCAAAATATAATGTTGGTGTTGCAGAATTCTAAAATAGAATGTTGGGAGTTCTAGAATTCGAAAATGGAATGTTGGATGTTCTAGAATTCCAAAATAGAATGTTTGGAGTTCTAGAATTCCAAAATTGTTTGTTGGGAGTTCTAGAATACCGAAATAGAATGTTGGGAGTTCTAGAATTCCAAAATAGTCAGTTAGGAGTTCTAGAATACTAAAATAGAATGTTGGGAGTTCTATAATTCCAAAATAGAATGTTGGGAGTTCCAGAATTCCAAAATAGAATGTTGAGAGTTCTAGAATTCCAAAATAGAATGTTTGTGTTGCAGAATTCCAAAATAGAATGTTGGGAGTTCTAGAATTCGAAAATGGAATGTTGGATGTTCTAGAATTCCAAAATAGAATGTTGGGAGTTCTAGAATTCCAAAATTGTTTGTTGGGAGTTCTAGAATACCAAAATAGAATGTTGGGAGTTCTAGAATTCCAAAATAGTCTGTTGGGAGTTCTAGAATACTAAAATAGAATGTTGGGAGTTCTAGAATTCCAAAATAGAATATTGGGAGTTCTAGAATTCCAAAATAGAATATTGCGAGTTCTAGAATTCCAAAATAGAATGTTGGGAGTTCTAGAATACTAAAATAGAATGTTGGGAGTTCTAGAATTACAAAATAGAATATTGACAGTTTTAAAATTCCAAAATAGAATGTTGGTAAGCTCTAGAATTTCAAAAAGAATGTTGGGAGTTCTAGAATTCCAAAAATAGTATGTTAGGAGTTCTAGAATACTAAAATAGAATGTTGGGAGTTCTAGAATACCAAGGTAAAATGTTGGTGTTGCAGAATTCCAAATTAGAATGTTGGTAGTTCTAGAATTCCAAAATATAATGTTGGTGTTGCAGAATTCTAAAATAGAATGTTGGGAGTTCTAGAATTCGAAAATGGAATGTTGGATGTTCTAGAATTCCAAAATAGAATGTTGGGAGTTCTAGAATTCCAAAATTGTTTGTTGGGAGTTCTAGAATACCAAAATAGTATGTTGGGAGTTCTAGAATTCCAAAATAGTCAGTTAGGAGTTCTAGAATACTAAAATAGAATGTTGGGAGTTCTAGAATTCCAAAATAGAATATTGGGAGTTCTAGAATTCCAAAATAGAATATTGCGAGTTCTAGAATTCCAAAATAGAATGTTGGGAGTTCTAGAATTCCAAAATAGAATGTTGGGAGTTCTAGAATTCCAAAATAGAATGTTTGGAGTTCTAGAATACCAAGATATAATGTTGGTGTTGCAGAATTCCAAAATAGAATGTTGAGAGTTCTAGAATACCAAAATATAATGTTGGGTATTCTAGAATTCCAAAATAGAATATTGGGAGTTCTAGAAGTCCAAGATAGAATGTTGGGAGTTCTAGAATTCCTATATAGAATGTTGGGACTTTATGAATTCCACAATAGAATGTTGTTAGTTCTAGAATTCCAAAATAGAATGTTGGGAGTTCTAGAATACTAAAATAGAATGTTGGGAGTTCTATAATTCCAAAATAGAATGTTGGGAGTTCCAGAATTCCAAAATAGAATGTTGAGAGTTCTAGAATTCCAAAATAGAATGTTTGTGTTGCAGAATTCCAAAATAGAATGTTGGGAGTTCTAGAATACCAAGATAAAATGTTGGTGTTGCAGAATTCCAAAATAGAATGTTGGGAGTTCTAGAATTCGAAAATGGAATGTTGGTGTTCTAGAATTACAAAATAGAATGTTGGGAGTTCTAAAATTCCAAAATAGTATGTTGGGAGTTCTAGAATACCAAAATAGAATGTTGGGAGTTATATAATTCCAAAAGAGAATGTTGGGAGTTCTAGAATTCCAAAATAGAATATTGGGGGTTCTAAAATTTCAAAAAAGAATGTTGGTAGTTCTAGAATTCAAAAAAAGAATGTTGGTGTTGCAGAATTCCAAAATAGAATGTTGGGAGTTCTAGAATACTAAAATAGAATGTTGGGAGTTCTAGAATTACAAAATAGAATATTGACAGTTTTAAAATTCCAAAATAGAATGTTGGTAGCTCTAGAATTTCAAAAAGAATGTTGGGAGTTCTAGAATTCCAAAAATAGTATGTTAGGAGTTCTAGAATACTAAAATAGAATGTTGGGAGTTCTATAATTCCAAAATAGAATATTGGGAGTTCTAGAATTCCAAAATTGTTTGTTGGGAGTTCTAGAATACCAAAATAGAATGTTGGGAGTTCTAGAATTCCAAAATAGTCTGTTAGGAGTTCTAGAATACTAAAATAGAATGTTGGGAGTTCTAGAATTCCAAAATAGAATATTGGGAGTTCTAGAATTCCAAAATAGAATATTGCGAGTTCTAGAATTCCAAAATAGAATGTTGGGAGTTCTAGAATTCCAAAATAGTATGTTGGGAGTTCTAGAATACCAAAATAGAATGTTGGGAGTTATATAATTCCAAAAGAGAATGTTGGGAGTTCTAGAATTCCAAAATAGAATATTGGGGGTTCTAAAATTTCAAAAAAGAATGTTGGTAGTTCTAGAATTCAAAAAAAGAATGTTGGTGTTGCAGAATTCCAAAATAGAATGTTGGGAGTTCTAGAATACTAAAATAGAATGTTGGGAGTTCTAGAATTACAAAATAGAATATTGACAGTTTTAAAATTCCAAAATAGAATGTTGGTAGCTCTAGAATTTCAAAAAGAATGTTGGGAGTTCTAGAATTCCAAAAATAGTATGTTAGGAGTTCTAGAATACTAAAATAGAATGTTGGGAGTTCTAGAATACCAAGGTAAAATGTTGGTGTTGCAGAATTCCAAATTAGAATGTTGGTAGTTCTAGAATTCCAAAATATAATGTTGGTGTTGCAGAATTCTAAAATAGAATGTTGGGAGTTCTAGAATTCGAAAATGGAATGTTGGATGTTCTAGAATTCCAAAATAGAATGTTGGGAGTTCTAGAATTCCAAAATTGTTTGTTGGGAGTTCTAGAATACCAAAATAGAATGTTGGGAGTTCTAGAATTCCAAAATAGTCTGTTAGGAGTTCTAGAATACTAAAATAGAATGTTGGGAGTTCTAGAATTCCAAAATAGAATATTGGGAGTTCTAGAATTCCAAAATAGAATATTGCGAGTTCTAGAATTCCAAAATAGAATGTTGGGAGTTCTAGAATTCCAAAATAGAATGTTGGGAGTTCTAGAATTCCAAAATAGAATGTTTGGAGTTCTAGAATACCAAGATATAATGTTGGTGTTGCAGAATTCCAAAATAGAATGTTGAGAGTTCTAGAATACCAAAATATAATGTTGGGAGTTCTAGAATTCCAAAATAGAATATTGGGAGTTCTAGAAGTCCAAGATAGAATGTTGGGAGTTCTAGAATTCCTATATAGAATGTTGAGAGTTCTAGAATTCGAAAATGGAATGTTGGTGTTCTAGAATTCCAAAATACAATGTTATGAGTTCTAGATTTCCAAAAAAGAATGTAGGGAGTTCTAGAATTCCAAAATAGAGTGTTGGTGTTGCAGAATTCCAAAATAGAATGTTGGGAGTTCTAGAATACTAAAATAGAATGTTGGGAGTTCTATAATTCCAAAATAGAATGTTGGGAGTTCTAGAATTCCAAAATAGAATGTTAGGAGTTCTAGAATTACAAGATAGAATGTTGGTGTTGCAGAATTCCAAAATAGAATGTTGGGAGTTCTAGAATACTAAAATAGAATGTTGGGAGTTCTAGAATTTCAAAATAGAATGTTGGGAGTTCCAGAATTCCAAAATAGAATGTTGAGAGTTCTAGAATTCCAAAATAGAATGTTTGTGTTGCAGAATTCCAAAATAGAATGTTGGTAGTTCTAGAATTCCAAAATAGAATGTTGGGAGTTCTAGAATACCAAGATAAAATGTTGGTGTTGCAGAATTCCAAAATAGAATGTTGGGAGTTCTAGAATTCGAAAATGGAATGTTGGTGTTCTAGAATTACAAAATAGAATGTTGGGAGTTCTAGAATTCCAAAATAGTTTGTTGGGAGTTCTAGAATACCAAAATAGAATGTTGGGAGTTCTAGAATTACAAAATAGAATATTGGGGTTCTAGATTTTTTTTTTTAAAAGAAGAATGTTGGGAGTTCTAGAATTCCAAAATATTCTGTTAAGAGTTCTAGAATACTAAAAATAGAATGTTGGGAGTTCTAGAATTCCAAAATAGAATATTGGGAGTTCTAGAATTCCAAAATAGAATGTTGGGAGTTCTAGAATTCCAAGATAGAATGTTGGTGTTGCAGAATTCCAAAAGAGAATGTTGGGAGTTCTAGAATTCCAAAATAGAATATTGGGGTTCTAAAATTTCAAAAAAGAATGTTGGTAGTTCTAGAATTCAAAAAAAGAATGTTGGTGTTGCAGAATTCCAAAATAGAATGTTGGGAGTTCTAGAATACTAAAATAGAATGTTGGGAGTTCTAGAATTACAAAATAGAATATTGACAGTTTTAAAATTCCAAAATAGAATGTTGAGAGTTCTAGAATTCCAAAATAGAATGTTTGTGTTGCAGAATTCCAAAATAGAATGTTGGGAGTTCTAGAATACCAAGATAAAATGTTGGTGTTGCAGAATTCCAAAATAGAATGTTGGGAGTTCTAGAATTCGAAAATGGAATGTTGGTGTTCTAGAATTACAAAATAGAATGTTGGGAGTTCTAGAATTCCAAAATAGTATGTTGGGAGTTCTAGAATACCAAAATAGAATGTTGGGAGTTATATAATTCCAAAAGAGAATGTTGGGAGTTCTAGAATTCCAAAATAGAATATTGGGGGTTCTAAAATTTCAAAAAAGAATGTTGGTAGTTCTAGAATTCAAAAAAAGAATGTTGGTGTTGCAGAATTCCAAAATAGAATGTTGGGAGTTCTAGAATACTAAAATAGAATGTTGGGAGTTCTAGAATTACAAAATAGAATATTGACAGTTTTAAAATTCCAAAATAGAATGTTGGTAGCTCTAGAATTTCAAAAAGAATGTTGGGAGTTCTAGAATTCCAAAAATAGTATGTTAGGAGTTCTAGAATACTAAAATAGAATGTTGGGAGTTCTAGAATACCAAGGTAAAATGTTGGTGTTGCAGAATTCCAAATTAGAATGTTGGTAGTTCTAGAATTCCAAAATATAATGTTGGTGTTGCAGAATTCTAAAATAGAATGTTGGGAGTTCTAGAATTCGAAAATGGAATGTTGGATGTTCTAGAATTCCAAAATAGAATGTTGGGAGTTCTAGAATTCCAAAATTGTTTGTTGGGAGTTCTAGAATACCAAAATAGAATGTTGGGAGTTCTAGAATTCCAAAATAGTCTGTTAGGAGTTCTAGAATACTAAAATAGAATGTTGGGAGTTCTAGAATTCCAAAATAGAATATTGGGAGTTCTAGAATTCCAAAATAGAATATTGCGAGTTCTAGAATTCCAAAATAGAATGTTGGGAGTTCTAGAATTCCAAAATAGAATGTTTGGAGTTCTAGAATACCAAGATATAATGTTGGTGTTGCAGAATTCCAAAATAGAATGTTGAGAGTTCTAGAATACCAAAATATAATGTTGGGAGTTCTAGAATTCCAAAATAGAATATTGGGAGTTCTAGAAGTCCAAGATAGAATGTTGGGAGTTCTAGAATTCCTATATAGAATGTTGGGAGTTCTAGAATTCCAAAAATAGTATGTCAGGAGTTCTAGAATACTAAAATAGAATGTTGGGAGTTCTAGAATACCAAGGTAAAATGTTGGTGTTGCAGAATTCCAAATTAGAATGTTGGTAGTTCTAGAATTCCAAAATATAATGTTGGTGTTGCAGAATTCTAAAATAGAATGTTGGGAGTTCTAGAATTCGAAAATGGAATTTGGATGTTCTAGAATTCCAAAATTGTTTGTTGGGAGTTCTAGAATACCAAAATAGAATGTTGGGAGTTCTAGAATTCCAAAATAGAATATTGGGAGTTCTAGAATTCCAAAATAGAATATTGCGAGTTCTAGAATTCCAAAATAGAATGTTGGGAGTTCTAGAATACTAAAATAGAATGTTGGGAGTTCTAGAATTAAAAAATAGAATATTGACAGTTTAAAAATTCCAAAATAGAATGTTGGTAGCTCTAGAATTTCAAAAAGAATGTTGGGAGTTCTAGAATTCCAAAAATAGTATGTTAGGAGTTCTAGAATACTAAAATAGAATGTTGGGAGTTCTAGAATACCAAGGTAAAATGTTGGTGTTGCAGAATTCCAAATTAGAATGTTGGTAGTTCTAGAATTCCAAAATATAATGTTGGATGTTCTAGAATTCCAAAATAGAATGTTGGGAGTTCTAGAATTCCAAAATTGTTTGTTGGGAGTTCTAGAATACCAAAATAGTATGTTGGGAGTTCTAGAATTCCAAAATAGTCAGTTAGGAGTTCTAGAATACTAAAATAGAATGTTGGGAGTTCTAGAATTCCAAAATAGAATATTGGGAGTTCTGGAATTCCAAAATAGAATATTGCGAGTTCTAGAATTCCAAAATAGAATGTTGGGAGTTCTAGAATTCCAAAATAGAATGTTGGGAGTTCTAGAATTCCAAAATAGAATGTTTGGAGTTCTAGAATACCAAGATATAATGTTGGTGTTGCAGAATTCCAAAATAGAATGTTGAGAGTTCTAGAATACCAAAATATAATGTTGGGTATTCTAGAATTCCAAAATAGAATATTGGGAGTTCTAGAAGTCCAAGATAGAATGTTGGGAGTTCTAGAATTCCTATATAGAATGTTGGGAGTTCATGAATTCCACAATAGAATGTTGTTAGTTCTAGAATTCCAAAATAGAATGTTGGGAGTTCTAGAATACTAAAATAGAATGTTGGGAGTTCTATAATTCCAAAATAGAATGTTGGGAGTTCCAGAATTCCAAAATAGAATGTTGAGAGTTCTAGAATTCCAAAATAGAATGTTTGTGTTGCAGAATTCCAAAATAGAATGTTGGGAGTTCTAGAATACCAAGATAAAATGTTGGTGTTGCAGAATTCCAAAATAGAATGTTGGGAGTTCTAGAATTCGAAAATGGAATGTTGGTGTTCTAGAATTACAAAATAGAATGTTGGGAGTTCTAGAATTCCAAAATAGTATGTTGGGAGTTCTAGAATACCAAAATAGAATGTTGGGAGTTATATAATTCCAAAAGAGAATGTTGGGAGTTCTAGAATTCCAAAATAGAATATTGGGGGTTCTAAAATTTCAAAAAAGAATGTTGGTAGTTCTAGAATTCAAAAAAAGAATGTTGGTGTTGCAGAATTCCAAAATAGAATGTTGGGAGTTCTAGAATACTAAAATAGAATGTTGGGAGTTCTAGAATTACAAAATAGAATATTGACAGTTTTAAAATTCCAAAATAGAATGTTGGTAGCTCTAGAATTTCAAAAAGAATGTTGGGAGTTCTAGAATTCCAAAAATAGTATGTTAGGAGTTCTAGAATACTAAAATAGAATGTTGGGAGTTCTAGAATACCAAGGTAAAATGTTGGTGTTGCAGAATTCCAAATTAGAATGTTGGTAGTTCTAGAATTCCAAAATATAATGTTGGTGTTGCAGAATTCTAAAATAGAATGTTGGGAGTTCTAGAATTCGAAAATGGAATGTTGGATGTTCTAGAATTCCAAAATAGAATGTTGGGAGTTCTAGAATTCCAAAATTGTTTGTTGGGAGTTCTAGAATACCAAAATAGAATGTTGGGAGTTCTAGAATTCCAAAATAGTCTGTTAGGAGTTCTAGAATACTAAAATAGAATGTTGGGAGTTCTAGAATTCCAAAATAGAATATTGGGAGTTCTAGAATTCCAAAATAGAATATTGCGAGTTCTAGAATTCCAAAATAGAATGTTGGGAGTTCTAGAATTCCAAAATAGAATGTTTGGAGTTCTAGAATACCAAGATATAATGTTGGTGTTGCAGAATTCCAAAATAGAATGTTGAGAGTTCTAGAATACCAAAATATAATGTTGGGAGTTCTAGAATTCCAAAATAGAATATTGGGAGTTCTAGAAGTCCAAGATAGAATGTTGGGAGTTCTAGAATTCCTATATAGAATGTTGAGAGTTCTAGAATTCGAAAATGGAATGTTGGTGTTCTAGAATTCCAAAATACGATGTTAGGAGTTCTAGATTTCCAAAAAAGAATGTAGGGAGTTCTAGAATTCCAAAATAGAATGTTGGTGTTGCAGAATTCCAAAATAGAATGTTGGGAGTTCTAGAATACTAAAATAGAATGTTGGGAGTTCTATAATTCCAAAATAGAATGTTGGGAGTTCTAGAATTCCAAAATAGAATGTTAGGAGTTCTAGAATTCCAAGATAGAATGTTGGTGTTGCAGAATTCCAAAATAGAATGTTGGGAGTTCTAGAATACTAAAATAGAATGTTGGGAGTTCTAGAATTCCAAAATAGAATGTTGGGAGTTCCAGAATTCCAAAATAGAATATTGAGAGTTCTAGAATTCCAAAATAGAATGTTTGTGTTGCAGAATTCCAAAATAGAATGTTGGTAGTTCTAGAATTCCAAAATAGAATGTTGGGAGTTCTAGAATACCAAGATAAAATGTTGGTGTTGCAGAATTCCAAAATAGAATGTTGGGAGTTCTAGAATTCGAAAATGGAATGTTGGTGTTCTAGAATTACAAAATAGAATGTTGGGAGTTCTAGAATTCCAAAATAGTTTGTTGGGAGTTCTAGAATACCAAAATAGAATGTTGGGAGTTCTAGAATTACAAAATAGAATATTGGGGTTCTAGATTTTTTTTTTTTAAAAGAAGAATGTTGGGAGTTCTAGAATTCCAAAATATTCTGTTAAGAGTTCTAGAATACTAAAAATAGAATGTTGGGAGTTCTAGAATTCCAAAATAGAATATTGGGAGTTCTAGAATTCCAAAATAGAATGTTGGGAGTTCTAGAATTCCAAGATAGAATGTTGGTGTTGCAGAATTCCAAAAGAGAATGTTGGGAGTTCTAGAATTCCAAAATAGAATATTGGGGGTTCTAAAATTTCAAAAAAGAATGTTGGTAGTTCTAGAATTCAAAAAAAGAATGTTGGTGTTGCAGAATTCCAAAATAGAATGTTGGGAGTTCTAGAATACTAAAATAGAATGTTGGGAGTTCTAGAATTACAAAATAGAATATTGACAGTTTTAAAATTCCAAAATAGAATGTTGGTAGCTCTAGAATTTCAAAAAGAATGTTGGGAGTTCTAGAATTCCAAAAATAGTATGTCAGGAGTTCTAGAATACTAAAATAGAATGTTGGGAGTTCTAGAATACCAAGGTAAAATGTTGGTGTTGCAGAATTCCAAAATAGAATGTTGAGAGTTCTAGAATACCAAAATAGTCTGTTAGGAGTTCTAGAATACTAAAATAGAATGTTGGGAGTTCTAGAATTCCAAAATTGTTTGTTGGGAGTTCTAGAATACCAAAATAGAATGTTGGGAGTTCTAGAATTCCAAAATAGTCTGTTAGGAGTTCTAGAATACTAAAATAGAATGTTGGGAGTTCTAGAATTCCAAAATAGAATATTGGGAGTTCTAGAATTCCAAAATAGAATATTGCGAGTTCTAGAATTCCAAAATAGAATGTTGGGAGTTCTAGAATACTAAAATAGAATGTTGGGAGTTCTAGAATTACAAAATAGAATATTGACAGTTTAAAAATTCCAAAATAGAATGTTGGTAGCTCTAGAATTTCAAAAAGAATGTTGGGAGTTCTAGAATTCCAAAAATAGTATGTTAGGAGTTCTAGAATACTAAAATAGAATGTTGGGAGTTCTAGAATACCAAGGTAAAATGTTGGTGTTGCAGAATTCCAAATTAGAATGTTGGTAGTTCTAGAATTCCAAAATATAATGTTGGTGTTGCAGAATTCTAAAATAGAATGTTGGGAGTTCTAGAATTCGAAAATGGAATGTTGGATGTTCTAGAATTCCAAAATAGAATGTTGGGAGTTCTAGAATTCCAAAATTGTTTGTTGGGAGTTCTAGAATACCAAAATAGAATGTTGGGAGTTCTAGAATTCCAAAATAGTCAGTTAGGAGTTCTAGAATACTAAAATAGAATGTTGGGAGTTCTATAATTCCAAAATAGAATGTTGGGAGTTCCAGAATTCCAAAATAGAATGTTGAGAGTTCTAGAATTCCAAAATAGAATGTTTGTGTTGCAGAATTCCAAAATAGAATGTTGGGAGTTCTAGAATTTGAAAATGGAATGTTGGATGTTCTAGAATTCCAAAATAGAATGTTGGGAGTTCTAGAATTCCAAAATTGTTTGTTGGGAGTTCTAGAATACCAAAATAGAATGTTGGGAGTTCTAGAATTCCAAAATAGTCTGTTGGGAGTTCTAGAATACTAAAATAGAATGTTGGGAGTTCTAGAATTCCAAAATAGAATATTGGGAGTTCTAGAATTCCAAAATAGAATATTGCGAGTTCTAGAATTCCAAAATAGAATGTTGGGAGTTCTAGAATACTAAAATAGAATGTTGGGAGTTCTAGAATTACAAAATAGAATATTGACAGTTTTAAAATTCCAAAATAGAATGTTGGTAGCTCTAGAATTTCAAAAAGAATGTTGGGAGTTCTAGAATTCCAAAATAGAATGTTGAGAGTTCTATAATTCCAAAATAGAATGTTGGGAGTTCCAGAATTCCAAAATAGAATGTTGAGAGTTCTAGAATTCCAAAATAGAATGTTTGTGTTGCAGAATTCCAAAATAGAATGTTGGGAGTTCTAGAATACCAAGATAAAATGTTGGTGTTGCAGAATTCCAAAATAGAATGTTGGGAGTTCTAGAATTCGAAAATGGAATGTTGGTGTTCTAGAATTACAAAATAGAATGTTGGGAGTTCTAGAATTCCAAAATAGTATGTTGGGAGTTCTAGAATACCAAAATAGAATGTTGGGAGTTATATAATTCCAAAAGAGAATGTTGGGAGTTCTAGAATTCCAAAATAGAATATTGGGGGTTCTAAAATTTCAAAAAAGAATGTTGGTAGTTCTAGAATTCAAAAAAAGAATGTTGGTGTTGCAGAATTCCAAAATAGAATGTTGGGAGTTCTAGAATACTAAAATAGAATGTTGGGAGTTCTAGAATTACAAAATAGAATATTGACAGTTTTAAAATTCCAAAATAGAATGTTGGTAGCTCTAGAATTTCAAAAAGAATGTTGGGAGTTCTAGAATTCCAAAAATAGTATGTTAGGAGTTCTAGAATACTAAAATAGAATGTTGGGAGTTCTAGAATACCAAGGTAAAATGTTGGTGTTGCAGAATTCCAAATTAGAATGTTGGTAGTTCTAGAATTCCAAAATATAATGTTGGTGTTGCAGAATTCTAAAATAGAATGTTGGGAGTTCTAGAATTCGAAAATGGAATGTTGGATGTTCTAGAATTCCAAAATAGAATGTTGGGAGTTCTAGAATTCCAAAATTGTTTGTTGGGAGTTCTAGAATACCAAAATAGAATGTTGGGAGTTCTAGAATTCCAAAATAGTCTGTTAGGAGTTCTAGAATACTAAAATAGAATGTTGGGAGTTCTAGAATTCCAAAATAGAATATTGGGAGTTCTAGAATTCCAAAATAGAATATTGCGAGTTCTAGAATTCCAAAATAGAATGTTGGGAGTTCTAGAATTCCAAAATAGAATGTTTGGAGTTCTAGAATACCAAGATATAATGTTGGTGTTGCAGAATTCCAAAATAGAATGTTGAGAGTTCTAGAATACCAAAATATAATGTTGGGAGTTCTAGAATTCCAAAATAGAATATTGGGAGTTCTAGAATTCCAAGATAGAATGTTGGGAGTTCTAGAATTCCTATATAGAATGTTGAGAGTTCTAGAATTCGAAAATGGAATGTTGGTGTTCTAGAATTCCAAAATACAATGTTAGGAGTTCTAGATTTCCAAAAAAGAATGTAGGGAGTTCTAGAATTCCAAAATAGAATGTTGGTGTTGCAGAATTCCAAAATAGAATGTTGGGAGTTCTAGAATACTAAAATAGAATGTTGGGAGTTCTATAATTCCAAAATAGAATGTTGGGAGTTCTAGAATTCCAAAATAGAATGTTAGGAGTTCTAGAATTCCAAGATAGAATGTTGGTGTTGCAGAATTCCAAAATAGAATGTTGGGAGTTCTAGAATACTAAAATAGAATGTTGGGAGTTCTAGAATTCCAAAATAGAATGTTGGGAGTTCCAGAATTCCAAAATAGAATGTTGAGAGTTCTAGAATTCCAAAATAGAATGTTTGTGTTGCAGAATTCCAAAATAGAATGTTGGTAGTTCTAGAATTCCAAAATAGAATGTTGGGAGTTCTAGAATACCAAGATAAAATGTTGGTGTTGCAGAATTCCAAAATAGAATGTTGGGAGTTCTAGAATTCGAAAATGGAATGTTGGTGTTCTAGAATTACAAAATAGAATGTTGGGAGTTCTAGAATTCCAAAATAGTTTGTTGGGAGTTCTAGAATACCAAAATAGAATGTTGGGAGTTCTAGAATTACAAAATAGAATATTGGGGTTCTAGATTTTTTTTTTTTTAAAAGAAGAATGTTGGGAGTTCTAGAATTCCAAAATATTCTGTTAAGAGTTCTAGAATACTAAAAATAGAATGTTGGGAGTTCTAGAATTCCAAAATAGAATATTGGGAGTTCTAGAATTCCAAAACAGAATGTTGGGAGTTCTAGAATTCCAAGATAGAATGTTGGTGTTGCAGAATTCCAAAAGAGAATGTTGGGAGTTCTAGAATTCCAAAATAGAATATTGGGGGTTCTAAAATTTCAAAAAAGAATGTTGGTAGTTCTAGAATTCAAAAAAAGAATGTTGGTGTTGCAGAATTCCAAAATAGAATGTTGGGAGTTCTAGAATACTAAAATAGAATGTTGGGAGTTCTAGAATTACAAAATAGAATATTGACAGTTTTAAAATTCCAAAATAGAATGTTGGTAGCTCTAGAATTTCAAAAAGAATGTTGGGAGTTCTAGAATTCCAAAAATAGTATGTCAGGAGTTCTAGAATACTAAAATAGAATGTTGGGAGTTCTAGAATACCAAGGTAAAATGTTGGTGTTGCAGAATTCCAAATTAGAATGTTGGTAGTTCTAGAATTCCAAAATATAATGTTGGTGTTGCAGAATTCTAAAATAGAATGTTGGGAGTTCTAGAATTCGAAAATGGAATTTGGATGTTCTAGAATTCCAAAATTGTTTGTTGGGAGTTCTAGAATACCAAAATAGAATGTTGGGAGTTCTAGAATTCCAAAATAGTCTGTTAGGAGTTCTAGAATACTAAAATAGAATGTTGGGAGTTCTAGAATTCCAAAATAGAATATTGGGAGTTCTAGAATTCCAAAATAGAATATTGCGAGTTCTAGAATTCCAAAATAGAATGTTGGGAGTTCTAGAATACTAAAATAGAATGTTGGGAGTTCTAGAATTACAAAATAGAATATTGACAGTTTAAAAATTCCAAAATAGAATGTTGGTAGCTCTAGAATTTCAAAAAGAATGTTGGGAGTTCTAGAATTCCAAAAATAGTATGTTAGGAGTTCTAGAATACTAAAATAGAATGTTGGGAGTTCTAGAATACCAAGGTAAAATGTTGGTGTTGCAGAATTCCAAATTAGAATGTTGGTAGTTCTAGAATTCCAAAATATAATGTTGGTGTTGCAGAATTCTAAAATAGAATGTTGGGAGTTCTAGAATTCGAAAATGGAATGTTGGATGTTCTAGAATTCCAAAATAGAATGTTGGGAGTTCTAGAATTCCAAAATTGTTTGTTGGGAGTTCTAGAATACCAAAATAGAATGTTGGGAGTTCTAGAATTCCAAAATAGTCAGTTAGGAGTTCTAGAATACTAAAATAGAATGTTGGGAGTTCTATAATTCCAAAATAGAATGTTGGGAGTTCCAGAATTCCAAAATAGAATGTTGAGAGTTCTAGAATTCCAAAATAGAATGTTTGTGTTGCAGAATTCCAAAATAGAATGTTGGGAGTTCTAGAATTCGAAAATGGAATGTTGGATGTTCTAGAATTCCAAAATAGAATGTTGGGAGTTCTAGAATTCCAAAATTGTTTGTTGGGAGTTCTAGAATACCAAAATAGAATGTTGGGAGTTCTAGAATTCCAAAATAGTCTGTTGGGAGTTCTAGAATACTAAAATAGAATGTTGGGAGTTCTAGAATTCCAAAATAGAATATTGGGAGTTCTAGAATTCCAAAATAGAATATTGCGAGTTCTAGAATTCCAAAATAGAATGTTGGGAGTTCTAGAATACTAAAATAGAATGTTGGGAGTTCTAGAATTACAAAATAGAATATTGACAGTTTTAAAATTCCAAAATAGAATGTTGGTAGCTCTAGAATTTCAAAAAGAATGTTGGGAGTTCTAGAATTCCAAAAATAGTATGTTAGGAGTTCTAGAATACTAAAATAGAATGTTGGGAGTTCTAGAATACCAAGGTAAAATGTTGGTGTTGCAGAATTCCAAATTAGAATGTTGGTAGTTCTAGAATTCCAAAATATAATGTTGGTGTTGCAGAATTCTAAAATAGAATGTTGGGAGTTCTAGAATTCGAAAATGGAATGTTGGATGTTCTAGAATTCCAAAATAGAATGTTGGGAGTTCTAGAATTCCAAAATTGTTTGTTGGGAGTTCTAGAATACCAAAATAGTATGTTGGGAGTTCTAGAATTCCAAAATATAATGTTGGTGTTGCAGAATTCTAAAATAGAATGTTGGGAGTTCTAGAATTCGAAAATGGAATGTTGGATGTTCTAGAATTCCAAAATAGAATGTTGGGAGTTCTAGAATTCCAAAATTGTTTGTTGGGAGTTCTAGAATACCAAAATAGAATATTGGGAGTTCTAGAATTCCAAAATAGAATATTGCGAGTTCTAGAATTCCAAAATAGAATGTTGGGAGTTCTAGAATTTCAAAATAGAATGTTGGGAGTTCTAGAATTCCAAAATAGAATGTTTGGAGTTGTAGAATACCAAGATATAATGTTGGTGTTGCAGAATTCCAAAATAGAATGTTGAGAGTTCTAGAATACCAAAATATAATGTTGGGTATTCTAGAATTCCAAAATAGAATATTGGGAGTTCTAGAAGTCCAAGATAGAATGTTGGGAGTTCTAGAATTCCTATATAGAATGTTGGGAGTTCATGAATTCCACAATAGAATGTTGTTAGTTCTAGAATTCCAAAATAGAATGTTGGGAGTTCTAGAATACTAAAATAGAATGTTGGGAGTTCTATAATTCCAAAATAGAATGTTGGGAGTTCCAGAATTCCAAAATAGAATGTTGAGAGTTCTAGAATTCCAAAATAGAATGTTTGTGTTGCAGAATTCCAAAATAGAATGTTGGGAGTTCTAGAATACCAAGATAAAATGTTGGTGTTGCAGAATTCCAAAATAGAATGTTGGGAGTTCTAGAATTCGAAAATTGAATGTTGGTGTTCTAGAATTACAAAATAGAATGTTGGGAGTTCTAGAATTCCAAAATAGTATGTTGGGAGTTCTAGAATACCAAAATAGAATGTTGGGAGTTATATAATTCCAAAAGAGAATGTTGGGAGTTCTAGAATTCCAAAATAGAATATTGGGGGTTCTAAAATTTCAAAAAAGAATGTTGGTAGTTCTAGAATTCAAAAAAAGAATGTTGGTGTTGCAGAATTCCAAAATAGAATGTTGGGAGTTCTAGAATACTAAAATAGAATGTTGGGAGTTCTAGAATTACAAAATAGAATATTGACAGTTTTAAAATTCCAAAATAGAATGTTGGTAGCTCTAGAATTTCAAAAAGAATGTTGGGAGTTCTAGAATTCCAAAAATAGTATGTTAGGAGTTCTAGAATACTAAAATAGAATGTTGGGAGTTCTAGAATACCAAGGTAAAATGTTGGTGTTGCAGAATTCCAAATTAGAATGTTGGTAGTTCTAGAATTCCAAAATATAATGTTGGTGTTGCAGAATTCTAAAATAGAATGTTGGGAGTTCTAGAATTCGAAAATGGAATGTTGGATGTTCTAGAATTCCAAAATAGAATGTTGGGAGTTCTAGAATTCCAAAATTGTTTGTTGGGAGTTCTAGAATACCAAAATAGAATGTTGGGAGTTCTAGAATTCCAAAATAGTCTGTTAGGAGTTCTAGAATACTAAAATAGAATGTTGGGAGTTCTAGAATTCCAAAATAGAATATTGGGAGTTCTAGAATTCCAAAATAGAATATTGCGAGTTCTAGAATTCCAAAATAGAATATTGCGAGTTCTAGAATTCCAAAATAGAATGTTGGGAGTTCTACAATTCCAAAATAGAATGTTTGGAGTTCTAGAATACCAAGATATAATGTTGGTGTTGCAGAATTCCAAAATAGAATGTTGAGAGTTCTAGAATACCAAAATATAATGTTGGGAGTTCTAGAATTCCAAAATAGAATATTGGGAGTTCTAGAAGTCCAAGATAGAATGTTGGGAGTTCTAGAATTCCTATATAGAATGTTGAGAGTTCTAGAATTCGAAAATGGAATGTTGGTGTTCTAGAATTCCAAAATACGATGTTAGGAGTTCTAGATTTCCAAAAAAGAATGTAGGGAGTTCTAGAATTCCAAAATAGAATGTTGGTGTTGCAGAATTCCAAAATAGAATGTTGGGAGTTCTAGAATACTAAAATAGAATGTTGGGAGTTCTATAATTCCAAAATAGAATGTTGGGAGTTCTAGAATTCCAAAATAGAATGTTAGGAGTTCTAGAATTCCAAGATAGAATGTTGGTGTTGCAGAATTCCAAAATAGAATGTTGGGAGTTCTAGAATACTAAAATAGAATGTTGGGAGTTCTAGAATTCCAAAATAGAATGTTGGGAGTTCCAGAATTCCAAAATAGAATGTTGAGAGTTCTAGAATTCCAAAATAGAATGTTTGTGTTGCAGAATTCCAAAATAGAATGTTGGTAGTTCTAGAATTCCAAAATAGAATGTTGGGAGTTCTAGAATACCAAGATAAAATGTTGGTGTTGCAGAATTCCAAAATAGAATGTTGGGAGTTCTAGAATTCGAAAATGGAATGTTGGTGTTCTAGAATTACAAAATAGAATGTTGGGAGTTCTAGAATTCCAAAATAGTTTGTTGGGAGTTCTAGAATACCAAAATAGAATGTTGGGAGTTCTAGAATTACAAAATAGAATATTGGGGTTCTAGATTTTTTTTTTTTTTTAAAGAAGAATGTTGGGAGTTCTAGAATTCCAAAATATTCTGTTAAGAGTTCTAGAATACTAAAAATAGAATGTTGGGAGTTCTAGAATTCCAAAATAGAATATTGGGAGTTCTAGAATTCCAAAATAGAATGTTGGGAGTTCTAGAATTCCAAGATAGAATGTTGGTGTTGCAGAATTCCAAAAGAGAATGTTGGGAGTTCTAGAATTCCAAAATAGAATATTGGGGGTTCTAAAATTTCAAAAAAGAATGTTGGTAGTTCTAGAATTCAAAAAAAGAATGTTGGTGTTGCAGAATTCCAAAATAGAATGTTGGGAGTTCTAGAATACTAAAATAGAATGTTGGGAGTTCTAGAATTACAAAATAGAATATTGACAGTTTTAAAATTCCAAAATAGAATGTTGGTAGCTCTAGAATTTCAAAAAGAATGTTGGGAGTTCTAGAATTCCAAAAATAGTATGTTAGGACTTCTAGAATACTAAAATAGAATGTTGGGAGTTCTAGAATTCCAAAATAGTCAGTTAGGAGTTCTAGAATACTAAAATAGAATGTTGGGAGTTCTATAATTCCAAAATAGAATGTTGGGAGTTCCAGAATTCCAAAATAGAATGTTGAGAGTTCTAGAATTCCAAAATAGAATGTTTGTGTTGCAGAATTCCAAAATAGAATGTTGGGAGTTCTAGAATTCGAAAATGGAATGTTGGATGTTCTAGAATTCCAAAATAGAATGTTGGGAGTTCTAGAATTCCAAAATTGTTTGTTGGGAGTTCTAGAATACCAAAATAGAATGTTGGGAGTTCTAGAATTCCAAAATAGTCTGTTGGGAGTTCTAGAATACTAAAATAGAATGTTGGGAGTTCTAGAATTCCAAAATAGAATATTGGGAGTTCTAGAATTCCAAAATAGAATATTGCGAGTTCTAGAATTCCAAAATAGAATGTTGGGAGTTCTAGAATACTAAAATAGAATGTTGGGAGTTCTAGAATTACAAAATAGAATATTGACAGTTTTAAAATTCCAAAATAGAATGTTGGTAGCTCTAGAATTTCAAAAAGAATGTTGGGAGTTCTAGAATTCCAAAAATAGTATGTTAGGAGTTCTAGAATACTAAAATAGAATGTTGGGAGTTCTAGAATACCAAGGTAAAATGTTGGTGTTGCAGAATTCCAAATTAGAATGTTGGTAGTTCTAGAATTCCAAAATATAATGTTGGTGTTGCAGAATTCTAAAATAGAATGTTGGGAGTTCTAGAATTCGAAAATGGAATTTGGATGTTCTAGAATTCCAAAATTGTTTGTTGGGAGTTCTAGAATACCAAAATAGAATGTTGGGAGTTCTAGAATTCCAAAATAGTCTGTTAGGAGTTCTAGAATACTAAAATAGAATGTTGGAAGTTCTAGAATTCCAAAATAGAATATTGGGAGTTCTAGAATTCCAAAATAGAATATTGCGAGTTCTAGAATTCCAAAATAGAATGTTGGGAGTTCTAGAATACTAAAATAGAATGTTGGGAGTTCTAGAATTACAAAATAGAATATTGACAGTTTTAAAATTCCAAAATAGAATGTTGGTAGCTCTAGAATTTCAAAAAGAATGTTGGGAGTTCTAGAATTCCAAAAATAGTATGTTAGGAGTTCTAGAATACTAAAATAGAATGTTGGGAGTTCTAGAATACCAAGGTAAAATGTTGGTGTTGCAGAATTCCAAATTAGAATGTTGGTAGTTCTAGAATTCCAAAATATAATGTTGGTGTTGCAGAATTCTAAAATAGAATGTTGGGAGTTCTAGAATTCGAAAATGGAATGTTGGATGTTCTAGAATTCCAAAATAGAATGTTGGGAGTTCTAGAATTCCAAAATTGTTTGTTGGGAGTTCTAGAATACCAAAATAGAATGTTGGGAGTTCTAGAATTCCAAAATAGTCAGTTAGGAGTTCTAGAATACTAAAATAGAATGTTGGGAGTTCTATAATTCCAAAATAGAATGTTGGGAGTTCCAGAATTCCAAAATAGAATGTTGAGAGTTCTAGAATTCCAAAATAGAATGTTTGTGTTGCAGAATTCCAAAATAGAATGTTGGGAGTTCTAGAATTCGAAAATGGAATGTTGGATGTTCTAGAATTCCAAAATAGAATGTTGGGAGTTCTAGAATTCCAAAATTGTTTGTTGGGAGTTCTAGAATACCAAAATAGAATGTTGGGAGTTCTAGAATTCCAAAATAGTCTGTTGGGAGTTCTAGAATACTAAAATAGAATGTTGGGAGTTCTAGAATTCCAAAATAGAATATTGGGAGTTCTAGAATTCCAAAATAGAATATTGCGAGTTCTAGAATTCCAAAATAGAATGTTGGGAGTTCTAGAATACTAAAATAGAATGTTGGGAGTTCTAGAATTACAAAATAGAATATTGACAGTTTTAAAATTCCAAAATAGAATGTTGGTAGCTCTAGAATTTCAAAAAGAATGTTGGGAGTTCTAGAATTCCAAAAATAGTATGTTAGGAGTTCTAGAATACTAAAATAGAATGTTGGGAGTTCTAGAATACCAAGGTAAAATGTTGGTGTTGCAGAATTCCAAATTAGAATGTTGGTAGTTCTAGAATTCCAAAATATAATGTTGGTGTTGCAGAATTCTAAAATAGAATGTTGGGAGTTCTAGAATTCGAAAATGGAATTTGGATGTTCTAGAATTCCAAAATTGTTTGTTGGGAGTTCTAGAATACCAAAATAGAATGTTGGGAGTTCTAGAATTCCAAAATAGTCTGTTAGGAGTTCTAGAATACTAAAATAGAATGTTGGAAGTTCTAGAATTCCAAAATAGAATATTGGGAGTTCTAGAATTCCAAAATAGAATATTGCGAGTTCTAGAATTCCAAAATAGAATGTTGGGAGTTCTAGAATACTAAAATAGAATGTTGGGAGTTCTAGAATTACAAAATAGAATATTGACAGTTTTAAAATTCCAAAATAGAATGTTGGTAGCTCTAGAATTTCAAAAAGAATGTTGGGAGTTCTAGAATTCCAAAAATAGTATGTTAGGAGTTCTAGAATACTAAAATAGAATGTTGGGAGTTCTAGAATACCAAGGTAAAATGTTGGTGTTGCAGAATTCCAAATTAGAATGTTGGTAGTTCTAGAATTCCAAAATATAATGTTGGTGTTGCAGAATTCTAAAATAGAATGTTGGGAGTTCTAGAATTCGAAAATGGAATGTTGGATGTTCTAGAATTCCAAAATAGAATGTTGGGAGTTCTAGAATTCCAAAATTGTTTGTTGGGAGTTCTAGAATACCGAAATAGAATGTTGGGAGTTCTAGAATTCCAAAATAGTCAGTTAGGAGTTCTAGAATACTAAAATAGAATGTTGGGAGTTCTATAATTCCAAAATAGAATGTTGGGAGTTCCAGAATTCCAAAATAGAATGTTGAGAGTTCTAGAATTCCAAAATAGAATGTTTGTGTTGCAGAATTCCAAAATAGAATGTTGGGAGTTCTAGAATTCGAAAATGGAATGTTGGATGTTCTAGAATTCCAAAATAGAATGTTGGGAGTTCTAGAATTCCAAAATTGTTTGTTGGGAGTTCTAGAATACCAAAATAGAATGTTGGGAGTTCTAGAATTCCAAAATAGTCTGTTGGGAGTTCTAGAATACTAAAATAGAATGTTGGGAGTTCTAGAATTCCAAAATAGAATATTGGGAGTTCTAGAATTCCAAAATAGAATATTGCGAGTTCTAGAATTCCAAAATAGAATGTTGGGAGTTCTAGAATACTAAAATAGAATGTTGGAAGTTCTAGAATTCCAAAATAGAATATTGGGAGTTCTAGAATTCCAAAATAGAATATTGCGAGTTCTAGAATTCCAAAATAGAATGTTGGGAGTTCTAGAATACTAAAATAGAATGTTGGGAGTTCTAGAATTACAAAATAGAATATTGACAGTTTTAAAATTCCAAAATAGAATGTTGGTAGCTCTAGAATTTCAAAAAGAATGTTGGGAGTTCTAGAATTCCAAAAATAGTATGTTAGGAGTTCTAGAATACTAAAATAGAATGTTGGGAGTTCTAGAATACCAAGGTAAAATGTTGGTGTTGCAGAATTCCAAATTAGAATGTTGGTAGTTCTAGAATTCCAAAATATAATGTTGGTGTTGCAGAATTCTAAAATAGAATGTTGGGAGTTCTAGAATTCGAAAATGGAATGTTGGATGTTCTAGAATTCCAAAATAGAATGTTGGGAGTTCTAGAATTCCAAAATTGTTTGTTGGGAGTTCTAGAATACCAAAATAGAATGTTGGGAGTTCTAGAATTCCAAAATAGTCAGTTAAGAGTTCTAGAATACTAAAATAGAATGTTGGGAGTTCTATAATTCCAAAATAGAATGTTGGGAGTTCCAGAATTCCAAAATAGAATGTTGAGAGTTCTAGAATTCCAAAATAGAATGTTTGTGTTGCAGAATTCCAAAATAGAATGTTGGGAGTTCTAGAATTCGAAAATGGAATGTTGGATGTTCTAGAATTCCAAAATAGAATGTTGGGAGTTCTAGAATTCCAAAATTGTTTGTTGGGAGTTCTAGAATACCAAAATAGAATGTTGGGAGTTCTAGAATTCCAAAATAGTCTGTTGGGAGTTCTAGAATACTAAAATAGAATGTTGGGAGTTCTAGAATTCCAAAATAGAATATTGGGAGTTCTAGAATTCCAAAATAGAATATTGCGAGTTCTAGAATTCCAAAATAGAATGTTGGGAGTTCTAGAATACTAAAATAGAATGTTGGGAGTTCTAGAATTACAAAATAGAATATTGACAGTTTTAAAATTCCAAAATAGAATGTTGGTAGCTCTAGAATTTCAAAAAGAATGTTGGGAGTTCTAGAATTCCAAAAATAGTATGTTAGGAGTTCTAGAATACTAAAATAGAATGTTGGGAGTTCTAGAATACCAAGGTAAAATGTTGGTGTTGCAGAATTCCAAATTAGAATGTTGGTAGTTCTAGAATTCCAAAATATAATGTTGGTGTTGCAGAATTCTAAAATAGAATGTTGGGAGTTCTAGAATTCGAAAATGGAATTTGGATGTTCTAGAATTCCAAAATTGTTTGTTGGGAGTTCTAGAATACCAAAATAGAATGTTGGGAGTTCTAGAATTCCAAAATAGTCTGTTAGGAGTTCTAGAATACTAAAATAGAATGTTGGAAGTTCTAGAATTCCAAAATAGAATATTGGGAGTTCTAGAATTCCAAAATAGAATATTGCGAGTTCTAGAATTCCAAAATAGAATGTTGGGAGTTCTAGAATACTAAAATAGAATGTTGGGAGTTCTAGAATTACAAAATAGAATATTGACAGTTTTAAAATTCCAAAATAGAATGTTGGTAGCTCTAGAATTTCAAAAAGAATGTTGGGAGTTCTAGAATTCCAAAAATAGTATGTTAGGAGTTCTAGAATACTAAAATAGAATGTTGGGAGTTCTAGAATACCAAGGTAAAATGTTGGTGTTGCAGAATTCCAAATTAGAATGTTGGTAGTTCTAGAATTCCAAAATATAATGTTGGTGTTGCAGAATTCTAAAATAGAATGTTGGGAGTTCTAGAATTCGAAAATGGAATGTTGGATGTTCTAGAATTCCAAAATAGAATGTTGGGAGTTCTAGAATTCCAAAATTGTTTGTTGGGAGTTCTAGAATACCGAAATAGAATGTTGGGAGTTCTAGAATTCCAAAATAGTCAGTTAGGAGTTCTAGAATACTAAAATAGAATGTTGGGAGTTCTATAATTCCAAAATAGAATGTTGGGAGTTCCAGAATTCCAAAATAGAATGTTGAGAGTTCTAGAATTCCAAAATAGAATGTTTGTGTTGCAGAATTCCAAAATAGAATGTTGGGAGTTCTAGAATTCGAAAATGGAATGTTGGATGTTCTAGAATTCCAAAATAGAATGTTGGGAGTTCTAGAATTCCAAAATTGTTTGTTGGGAGTTCTAGAATACCAAAATAGAATGTTGGGAGTTCTAGAATTCCAAAATAGTCTGTTGGGAGTTCTAGAATACTAAAATAGAATGTTGGGAGTTCTAGAATTCCAAAATAGAATATTGGGAGTTCTAGAATTCCAAAATAGAATATTGCGAGTTCTAGAATTCCAAAATAGAATGTTGGGAGTTCTAGAATACTAAAATAGAATGTTGGGAGTTCTAGAATTACAAAATAGAATATTGACAGTTTTAAAATTCCAAAATAGAATGTTGGTAAGCTCTAGAATTTCAAAAAGAATGTTGGGAGTTCTAGAATTCCAAAAATAGTATGTTAGGAGTTCTAGAATACTAAAATAGAATGTTGGGAGTTCTAGAATACCAAGGTAAAATGTTGGTGTTGCAGAATTCCAAATTAGAATGTTGGTAGTTCTAGAATTCCAAAATATAATGTTGGTGTTGCAGAATTCTAAAATAGAATGTTGGGAGTTCTAGAATTCGAAAATGGAATGTTGGATGTTCTAGAATTCCAAAATAGAATGTTGGGAGTTCTAGAATTCCAAAATTGTTTGTTGGGAGTTCTAGAATACCAAAATAGTATGTTGGGAGTTCTAGAATTCCAAAATAGTCAGTTAGGAGTTCTAGAATACTAAAATAGAATGTTGGGAGTTCTAGAATTCCAAAATAGAATATTGGGAGTTCTAGAATTCCAAAATAGAATATTGCGAGTTCTAGAATTCCAAAATAGAATGTTGGGAGTTCTAGAATTCCAAAATAGAATGTTGGGAGTTCTAGAATTCCAAAATAGAATGTTTGGAGTTCTAGAATACCAAGATATAATGTTGGTGTTGCAGAATTCCAAAATAGAATGTTGAGAGTTCTAGAATACCAAAATATAATGTTGGGTATTCTAGAATTCCAAAATAGAATATTGGGAGTTCTAGAAGTCCAAGATAGAATGTTGGGAGTTCTAGAATTCCTATATAGAATGTTGGGACTTTATGAATTCCACAATAGAATGTTGTTAGTTCTAGAATTCCAAAATAGAATGTTGGGAGTTCTAGAATACTAAAATAGAATGTTGGGAGTTCTATAATTCCAAAATAGAATGTTGGGAGTTCCAGAATTCCAAAATAGAATGTTGAGAGTTCTAGAATTCCAAAATAGAATGTTTGTGTTGCAGAATTCCAAAATAGAATGTTGGGAGTTCTAGAATACCAAGATAAAATGTTGGTGTTGCAGAATTCCAAAATAGAATGTTGGGAGTTCTAGAATTCGAAAATGGAATGTTGGTGTTCTAGAATTACAAAATAGAATGTTGGGAGTTCTAAAATTCCAAAATAGTATGTTGGGAGTTCTAGAATACCAAAATAGAATGTTGGGAGTTATATAATTCCAAAAGAGAATGTTGGGAGTTCTAGAATTCCAAAATAGAATATTGGGGGTTCTAAAATTTCAAAAAAGAATGTTGGTAGTTCTAGAATTCAAAAAAAGAATGTTGGTGTTGCAGAATTCCAAAATAGAATGTTGGGAGTTCTAGAATACTAAAATAGAATGTTGGGAGTTCTAGAATTACAAAATAGAATATTGACAGTTTTAAAATTCCAAAATAGAATGTTGGTAGCTCTAGAATTTCAAAAAGAATGTTGGGAGTTCTAGAATTCCAAAAATAGTATGTTAGGAGTTCTAGAATACTAAAATAGAATGTTGGGAGTTCTATAATTCCAAAATAGAATATTGGGAGTTCTAGAATTCCAAAATTGTTTGTTGGGAGTTCTAGAATACCAAAATAGAATGTTGGGAGTTCTAGAATTCCAAAATAGTCTGTTAGGAGTTCTAGAATACTAAAATAGAATGTTGGGAGTTCTAGAATTCCAAAATAGAATATTGGGAGTTCTAGAATTCCAAAATAGAATATTGCGAGTTCTAGAATTCCAAAATAGAATGTTGGGAGTTCTAGAATTCCAAAATAGTATGTTGGGAGTTCTAGAATACCAAAATAGAATGTTGGGAGTTATATAATTCCAAAAGAGAATGTTGGGAGTTCTAGAATTCCAAAATAGAATATTGGGGGTTCTAAAATTTCAAAAAAGAATGTTGGTAGTTCTAGAATTCAAAAAAAGAATGTTGGTGTTGCAGAATTCCAAAATAGAATGTTGGGAGTTCTAGAATACTAAAATAGAATGTTGGGAGTTCTAGAATTACAAAATAGAATATTGACAGTTTTAAAATTCCAAAATAGAATGTTGGTAGCTCTAGAATTTCAAAAAGAATGTTGGGAGTTCTAGAATTCCAAAAATAGTATGTTAGGAGTTCTAGAATACTAAAATAGAATGTTGGGAGTTCTAGAATACCAAGGTAAAATGTTGGTGTTGCAGAATTCCAAATTAGAATGTTGGTAGTTCTAGAATTCCAAAATATAATGTTGGTGTTGCAGAATTCTAAAATAGAATGTTGGGAGTTCTAGAATTCGAAAATGGAATGTTGGATGTTCTAGAATTCCAAAATAGAATGTTGGGAGTTCTAGAATTCCAAAATTGTTTGTTGGGAGTTCTAGAATACCAAAATAGAATGTTGGGAGTTCTAGAATTCCAAAATAGTCTGTTAGGAGTTCTAGAATACTAAAATAGAATGTTGGGAGTTCTAGAATTCCAAAATAGAATATTGGGAGTTCTAGAATTCCAAAATAGAATATTGCGAGTTCTAGAATTCCAAAATAGAATGTTGGGAGTTCTAGAATTCCAAAATAGAATGTTTGGAGTTCTAGAATACCAAGATATAATGTTGGTGTTGCAGAATTCCAAAATAGAATGTTGAGAGTTCTAGAATACCAAAATATAATGTTGGGAGTTCTAGAATTCCAAAATAGAATATTGGGAGTTCTAGAAGTCCAAGATAGAATGTTGGGAGTTCTAGAATTCCTATATAGAATGTTGAGAGTTCTAGAATTCGAAAATGGAATGTTGGTGTTCTAGAATTCCAAAATACAATGTTATGAGTTCTAGATTTCCAAAAAAGAATGTAGGGAGTTCTAGAATTCCAAAATAGAGTGTTGGTGTTGCAGAATTCCAAAATAGAATGTTGGGAGTTCTAGAATACTAAAATAGAATGTTGGGAGTTCTATAATTCCAAAATAGAATGTTGGGAGTTCTAGAATTCCAAAATAGAATGTTAGGAGTTCTAGAATTACAAGATAGAATGTTGGTGTTGCAGAATTCCAAAATAGAATGTTGGGAGTTCTAGAATACTAAAATAGAATGTTGGGAGTTCTAGAATTTCAAAATAGAATGTTGGGAGTTCCAGAATTCCAAAATAGAATGTTGAGAGTTCTAGAATTCCAAAATAGAATGTTTGTGTTGCAGAATTCCAAAATAGAATGTTGGTAGTTCTAGAATTCCAAAATAGAATGTTGGGAGTTCTAGAATACCAAGATAAAATGTTGGTGTTGCAGAATTCCAAAATAGAATGTTGGGAGTTCTAGAATTCGAAAATGGAATGTTGGTGTTCTAGAATTACAAAATAGAATGTTGGGAGTTCTAGAATTCCAAAATAGTTTGTTGGGAGTTCTAGAATACCAAAATAGAATGTTGGGAGTTCTAGAATTACAAAATAGAATATTGGGGTTCTAGATTTTTTTTTTTTTAAAAGAAGAATGTTGGGAGTTCTAGAATTCCAAAATATTCTGTTAAGAGTTCTAGAATACTAAAAATAGAATGTTGGGAGTTCTAGAATTCCAAAATAGAATATTGGGAGTTCTAGAATTCCAAAATAGAATGTTGGGAGTTCTAGAATTCCAAGATAGAATGTTGGTGTTGCAGAATTCCAAAAGAGAATGTTGGGAGTTCTAGAATTCCAAAATAGAATATTGGGGTTCTAAAATTTCAAAAAAGAATGTTGGTAGTTCTAGAATTCAAAAAAAGAATGTTGGTGTTGCAGAATTCCAAAATAGAATGTTGGGAGTTCTAGAATACTAAAATAGAATGTTGGGAGTTCTAGAATTACAAAATAGAATATTGACAGTTTTAAAATTCCAAAATAGAATGTTGAGAGTTCTAGAATTCCAAAATAGAATGTTTGTGTTGCAGAATTCCAAAATAGAATGTTGGGAGTTCTAGAATACCAAGATAAAATGTTGGTGTTGCAGAATTCCAAAATAGAATGTTGGGAGTTCTAGAATTCGAAAATGGAATGTTGGTGTTCTAGAATTACAAAATAGAATGTTGGGAGTTCTAGAATTCCAAAATAGTATGTTGGGAGTTCTAGAATACCAAAATAGAATGTTGGGAGTTATATAATTCCAAAAGAGAATGTTGGGAGTTCTAGAATTCCAAAATAGAATATTGGGGGTTCTAAAATTTCAAAAAAGAATGTTGGTAGTTCTAGAATTCAAAAAAAGAATGTTGGTGTTGCAGAATTCCAAAATAGAATGTTGGGAGTTCTAGAATACTAAAATAGAATGTTGGGAGTTCTAGAATTACAAAATAGAATATTGACAGTTTTAAAATTCCAAAATAGAATGTTGGTAGCTCTAGAATTTCAAAAAGAATGTTGGGAGTTCTAGAATTCCAAAAATAGTATGTTAGGAGTTCTAGAATACTAAAATAGAATGTTGGGAGTTCTAGAATACCAAGGTAAAATGTTGGTGTTGCAGAATTCCAAATTAGAATGTTGGTAGTTCTAGAATTCCAAAATATAATGTTGGTGTTGCAGAATTCTAAAATAGAATGTTGGGAGTTCTAGAATTCGAAAATGGAATGTTGGATGTTCTAGAATTCCAAAATAGAATGTTGGGAGTTCTAGAATTCCAAAATTGTTTGTTGGGAGTTCTAGAATACCAAAATAGAATGTTGGGAGTTCTAGAATTCCAAAATAGTCTGTTAGGAGTTCTAGAATACTAAAATAGAATGTTGGGAGTTCTAGAATTCCAAAATAGAATATTGGGAGTTCTAGAATTCCAAAATAGAATATTGCGAGTTCTAGAATTCCAAAATAGAATGTTGGGAGTTCTAGAATTCCAAAATAGAATGTTTGGAGTTCTAGAATACCAAGATATAATGTTGGTGTTGCAGAATTCCAAAATAGAATGTTGAGAGTTCTAGAATACCAAAATATAATGTTGGGAGTTCTAGAATTCCAAAATAGAATATTGGGAGTTCTAGAAGTCCAAGATAGAATGTTGGGAGTTCTAGAATTCCTATATAGAATGTTGAGAGTTCTAGAATTCGAAAATGGAATGTTGGTGTTCTAGAATTCCAAAATACAATGTTAGGAGTTCTAGATTTCCAAAAAAGAATGTAGGGAGTTCTAGAATTCCAAAATAGAGTGTTGGTGTTGCAGAATTCCAAAATAGAATGTTGGGAGTTCTAGAATACTAAAATAGAATGTTGGGAGTTCTATAATTCCAAAATAGAATGTTGGGAGTTCTAGAATTCCAAAATAGAATGTTAGGAGTTCTAGAATTCCAAGATAGAATGTTGGTGTTGCAGAATTCCAAAATAGAATGTTGGGAGTTCTAGAATACTAAAATAGAATGTTGGGAGTTCTAGAATTCCAAAATAGAATGTTGGGAGTTCCAGAATTCCAAAATAGAATGTTGAGAGTTCTAGAATTCCAAAATAGAATGTTTGTGTTGCAGAATTCCAAAATAGAATGTTGGTAGTTCTAGAATTCCAAAATAGAATGTTGGGAGTTCTAGAATACCAAGATAAAATGTTGGTGTTGCAGAATTCCAAAATAGAATGTTGGGAGTTCTAGAATTCGAAAATGGAATGTTGGTGTTCTAGAATTACAAAATAGAATGTTGGGAGTTCTAGAATTCCAAAATAGTTTGTTGGGAGTTCTAGAATACCAAAATAGAATGTTGGGAGTTCTAGAATTACAAAATAGAATATTGGGGTTCTAGATTTTTTTTTTTTAAAAGAAGAATGTTGGGAGTTCTAGAATTCCAAAATATTCTGTTAAGAGTTCTAGAATACTAAAAATAGAATGTTGGGAGTTCTAGAATTCCAAAATAGAATATTGGGAGTTCTAAAATTTCAAAAAAGAATGTTGGTAGTTCTAGAATTCAAAAAAAGAATGTTGGTGTTGCAGAATTCCAAAATAGAATGTTGGGAGTTCTAGAATACTAAAATAGAATGTTGGGAGTTCTAGAATTACAAAATAGAATATTGACAGTTTTAAAATTCCAAAATAGAATGTTGGTAGCTCTAGAATTTCAAAAAGAATGTTGGGAGTTCTAGAATTCCAAAAATAGTATGTTAGGAGTTCTAGAATACTAAAATAGAATGTTGGGAGTTCTAGAATACCAAGGTAAAATGTTGGTGTTGCAGAATTCCAAATTAGAATGTTGGTAGTTCTAGAATTCCAAAATATAATGTTGGTGTTGCAGAATTCTAAAATAGAATGTTGGGAGTTCTAGAATTCGAAAATGGAATTTGGATGTTCTAGAATTCCAAAATTGTTTGTTGGGAGTTCTAGAATACCAAAATAGAATGTTGGGAGTTCTAGAATTCCAAAATAGTCTGTTAGGAGTTCTAGAATACTAAAATAGAATGTTGGGAGTTCTAGAATTCCAAAATAGAATATTGGGAGTTCTAGAATTCCAAAATAGAATATTGCGAGTTCTAGAATTCCAAAATAGAATGTTGGGAGTTCTAGAATACTAAAATAGAATGTTGGGAGTTCTAGAATTACAAAATAGAATATTGACAGTTTTAAAATTCCAAAATAGAATGTTGGTAGCTCTAGAATTTCAAAAAGAATGTTGGGAGTTCTAGAATTCCAAAAATAGTATGTTAGGAGTTCTAGAATACTAAAATAGAATGTTGGGAGTTCTAGAATACCAAGGTAAAATGTTGGTGTTGCAGAATTCCAAATTAGAATGTTGGTAGTTCTAGAATTCCAAAATATAATGTTGGTGTTGCAGAATTCTAAAATAGAATGTTGGGAGTTCTAGAATTCGAAAATGGAATGTTGGATGTTCTAGAATTCCAAAATAGAATGTTGGGAGTTCTAGAATTCCAAAATTGTTTGTTGGGAGTTCTAGAATACCAAAATAGAATGTTGGGAGTTCTAGAATTCCAAAATAGTCAGTTAGGAGTTCTAGAATACTAAAATAGAATGTTGGGAGTTCTATAATTCCAAAATAGAATGTTGGGAGTTCCAGAATTCCAAAATAGAATGTTGAGAGTTCTAGAATTCCAAAATAGAATGTTTGTGTTGCAGAATTCCAAAATAGAATGTTGGGAGTTCTAGAATTCGAAAATGGAATGTTGGATGTTCTAGAATTCCAAAATAGAATGTTGGGAGTTCTAGAATTCCAAAATTGTTTGTTGGGAGTTCTAGAATACCAAAATAGAATGTTGGGAGTTCTAGAATTCCAAAATAGTCTGTTGGGAGTTCTAGAATACTAAAATAGAATGTTGGGAGTTCTAGAATTCCAAAATAGAATATTGGGAGTTCTAGAATTCCAAAATAGAATATTGCGAGTTCTAGAATTCCAAAATAGAATGTTGGGAGTTCTAGAATACTAAAATAGAATGTTGGGAGTTCTAGAATTACAAAATAGAATATTGACAGTTTTAAAATTCCAAAATAGAATGTTGGTAGCTCTAGAATTTCAAAAAGAATGTTGGGAGTTCTAGAATTCCAAAAATAGTATGTTAGGAGTTCTAGAATACTAAAATAGAATGTTGGGAGTTCTAGAATACCAAGGTAAAATGTTGGTGTTGCAGAATTCCAAATTAGAATGTTGGTAGTTCTAGAATTCCAAAATATAATGTTGGTGTTGCAGAATTCTAAAATAGAATGTTGGGAGTTCTAGAATTCGAAAATGGAATGTTGGATGTTCTAGAATTCCAAAATAGAATGTTGGGAGTTCTAGAATTCCAAAATTGTTTGTTGGGAGTTCTAGAATACCAAAATAGAATGTTGGGAGTTCTAGAATTCCAAAATAGTCAGTTAGGAGTTCTAGAATACTAAAATAGAATGTTGGGAGTTCTAGAATTCCAAAATAGAATATTGGGAGTTCTAGAATTCCAAAATAGAATATTGCGAGTTCTAGAATTCCAAAATAGAATGTTGGGAGTTCTAGAATTCCAAAATAGAATGTTGGGAGTTCTAGAATTCCAAAATAGAATGTTTGGAGTTCTAGAATACCAAGATATAATGTTGGGTATTCTAGAATTCCAAAATAGAATATTGGGAGTTCTAGAAGTCCAAGATAGAATGTTGGGAGTTCTAGAATTCCTATATAGAATGTTGGGAGTTCATGAATTCCACAATAGAATGTTGTTAGTTCTAGAATTCCAAAATAGAATGTTGGGAGTTCTAGAATACTAAAATAGAATGTTGGGAGTTCTATAATTCCAAAATAGAATGTTGGGAGTTCCAGAATTCCAAAATAGAATGTTGAGAGTTCTAGAATTCCAAAATAGAATGTTTGTGTTGCAGAATTCCAAAATAGAATGTTGGGAGTTCTAGAATACCAAGATAAAATGTTGGTGTTGCAGAATTCCAAAATAGAATGTTGGGAGTTCTAGAATTCGAAAATGGAATGTTGGTGTTCTAGAATTCCAAAATAGAATGTTGGGAGTTCTAGAATTCCAAAATAGTATGTTGGGAGTTCTAGAATACCAAAATAGAATGTTGGGAGTTATATAATTCCAAAAGAGAATGTTGGGAGTTCTAGAATTCCAAAATAGAATATTGGGGGTTCTAAAATTTCAAAAAAGAATGTTGGTAGTTCTAGAATTCAAAAAAAGAATGTTGGTGTTGCAGAATTCCAAAATAGAATGTTGGGAGTTCTAGAATACTAAAATAGAATGTTGGGAGTTCTAGAATTACAAAATAGAATATTGACAGTTTTAAAATTCCAAAATAGAATGTTGGTAGCTCTAGAATTTCAAAAAGAATGTTGGGAGTTCTAGAATTCCAAAAATAGTATGTTAGGAGTTCTAGAATACTAAAATAGAATGTTGGGAGTTCTAGAATACCAAGGTAAAATGTTGGTGTTGCAGAATTCCAAATTAGAATGTTGGTAGTTCTAGAATTCCAAAATATAATGTTGGTGTTGCAGAATTATAAAATAGAATGTTGGGAGTTCTAGAATTCGAAAATGGAATGTTGGATGTTCTAGAATTCCAAAATAGAATGTTGGGAGTTCTAGAATTCCAAAATTGTTTGTTGGGAGTTCTAGAATACCAAAATAGAATGTTGGGAGTTCTAGAATTCCAAAATAGTCAGTTAGGAGTTCTAGAATACTAAAATAGAATGTTGGGAGTTCTATAATTCCAAAATAGAATGTTGGGAGTTCCAGAATTCCAAAATAGAATGTTGAGAGTTCTAGAATTCCAAAATAGAATGTTTGTGTTGCAGAATTCCAAAATAGAATGTTGGGAGTTCTAGAATTCGAAAATGGAATGTTGGATGTTCTAGAATTCCAAAATAGAATGTTGGGAGTTCTAGAATTCCAAAATTGTTTGTTGGGAGTTCTAGAATACCAAAATAGAATGTTGGGAGTTCTAGAATTCCAAAATAGTCTGTTGGGAGTTCTAGAATACTAAAATAGAATGTTGGGAGTTCTAGAATTCCAAAATAGAATATTGGGAGTTCTAGAATTCCAAAATAGAATATTGCGAGTTCTAGAATTCCAAAATAGAATGTTGGGAGTTCTAGAATACTAAAATAGAATGTTGGGAGTTCTAGAATTACAAAATAGAATATTGACAGTTTTAAAATTCCAAAATAGAATGTTGGTAGCTCTAGAATTTCAAAAAGAATGTTGGGAGTTCTAGAATTCCAAAAATAGTGTGTTAGGAGTTCTAGAATACTAAAATAGAATGTTGGGAGTTCTAGAATACCAAGGTAAAATGTTGGTGTTGCAGAATTCCAAATTAGAATGTTGGTAGTTCTAGAATTCCAAAATATAATGTTGGTGTTGCAGAATTCTAAAATAGAATGTTGGGAGTTCTAGAATGCGAAAATGGAATGTTGGATGTTCTAGAATTCCAAAATAGAATGTTGGGAGTTCTAGAATTCCAAAATTGTTTGTTGGGAGTTCTAGAATACCAAAATAGAATGTTGGGAGTTCTAGAATTCCAAAATAGTCAGTTAGGAGTTCTAGAATACTAAAATAGAATGTTGGGAGTTCTAGAATTCCAAAATAGAATATTGGGAGTTCTAGAATTCCAAAATAGAATATTGCGAGTTCTAGAATTCCAAAATAGAATGTTGGGAGTTCTAGAATTCCAAAATAGAATGTTGGGAGTTCTAGAATTCCAAAATAGAATGTTTGGAGTTCTAGAATACCAAGATATAATGTTGGTGTTGCAGAATTCCAAAATAGAATGTTGAGAGTTCTAGAATACCAAAATATAATGTTGGGTATTCTAGAATTCCAAAATAGAATATTGGGAGTTCTAGAAGTCCAAGATAGAATGTTGGGAGTTCTAGAATTCCTATATAGAATGTTGGGAGTTCATGAATTCCACAATATAATGTTGTTATTTCTAGAATTCCAAAATAGAATGTTGGGAGTTCTAGAATACTAAAATAGAATGTTGGGAGTTCTATAATTCCAAAATAGAATGTTGGGAGTTCCAGAATTCCAAAATAGAATGTTGAGAGTTCTAGAATTCCAAAATAGAATGTTTGTGTTGCAGAATTCCAAAATAGAATGTTGGGAGTTCTAGAATACCAAGATAAAATGTTGGTGTTGCAGAATTCCAAAATAGAATGTTGGGAGTTCTAGAATTCGAAAATGGAATGTTGGTGTTCTAGAATTACAAAATAGAATGTTGGGAGTTCTAGAATTCCAAAATAGTATGTTGGGAGTTCTAGAATACCAAAATAGAATGTTGGGAGTTATATAATTCCAAAAGAGAATGTTGGGAGTTCTAGAATTCCAAAATAGAATATTGGGGTTCTAAAATTTCAAAAAAGAATGTTGGTGTTGCAGAATTCCAAAATAGAATGTTGGGAGTTCTAGAATACTAAAATAGAATGTTGGGAGTTCTAGAATTACAAAATAGAATATTGACAGTTTTAAAATTCCAAAATAGAATGTTGGTAGCTCTAGAATTTCAAAAAGAATGTTGGGAGTTCTAGAATTCCAAAAATAGTATGTTAGGAGTTCTAGAATACTAAAATAGAATGTTGGGAGTTCTAGAATACCAAGGTAAAATGTTGGTGTTGCAGAATTCCAAATTAGAATGTTGGTAGTTCTAGAATTCCAAAATATAATGTTGGTGTTGCAGAATTCTAAAATAGAATGTTGGGAGTTCTAGAATTCGAAAATGGAATGTTGGATGTTCTAGAATTCCAAAATAGAATGTTGGGAGTTCTAGAATTCCAAAATTGTTTGTTGGGAGTTCTAGAATACCAAAATAGAATGTTGGGAGTTCTAGAATGCCAAAATAGTCTGTTAGGAGTTCTAGAATACTAAAATAGAATGTTGGGAGTTCTAGAATTCCAAAATAGAATATTGGGAGTTCTAGAATTCCAAAATAGAATATTGCGAGTTCTAGAATTCCAAAATAGAATGTTGGGAGTTCTAGAATACTAAAATAGAATGTTGGGAGTTCTAGAATTACAAAATAGAATATTGACAGTTTTAAAATTCCAAAATAGAATGTTGGTAGCTCTAGAATTTCAAAAAGAATGTTGGGAGTTCTAGAATTCCAAAAATAGTCAGTTAGGAGTTCTAGAATACTAAAATAGAATGTTGGGAGTTCTAGAATTCCAGTATAGAATATTGGGAGTTCTAGAATTCCAAAATAGAATATTGCGAGTTCTAGAATTCCAAAATAGAATGTTGGGAGTTCTAGAATTCCAAAATAGAATGTTTGGAGTTCTAGAATACCAAGATATAATGTTGGTGTTGCAGAATTCCAAAATAGAATGTTGAGAGTTCTAGAATACCAAAATATAATGTTGGGAGTTCTAGAATTCCAAAATAGAATATTGGGAGTTCTAGAAGTCCAAGATAGAATGTTGGGAGTTCTAGAATTCCTATATAGAATGTTGGGAGTTCATGAATTCCACAATAGAATGTTGTTAGTTCTAGAATTCCAAAATAGAATGTTGGGAGTTCTAGAATACTAAAATAGAATGTTGGTAGTTCTAGAATTCAAAAAAAGAATGTTGGTGTTGCAGAATTCCAAAATAGAATGTTGGGAGTTCTAGAATACTAAAATAGAATGTTGGGAGTTCTAGAATTACAAAATAGAATATTGACAGTTTTAAAATTCCAAAATAGAATGTTGGTAGCTCTAGAATTTCAAAAAGAATGTTGGGAGTTCTAGAATTCCAAAAATAGTATGTTAGGAGTTCTAGAATACTAAAATAGAATGTTGGGAGTTCTATAATTCCAAAATAGAATATTGGGAGTTCTAGAATTCCAAAATTGTTTGTTGGGAGTTCTAGAATACCAAAATAGAATGTTGGGAGTTCTAGAATTCCAAAATAGTCTGTTAGGAGTTCTAGAATACTAAAATAGAATGTTGGGAGTTCTAGAATTCCAAAATAGAATATTGGGAGTTCTAGAATTCCAAAATAGAATGTTGGGAGTTCTAGAATTCCAAAATAGAATGTTTGGAGTTCTAGAATACCAAGATATAATGTTGGTGTTGCAGAATTCCAAAATAGAATGTTGAGAGTTCTAGAATACCAAAATATAATGTTGGGAGTTCTAGAATTCCAAAATAGAATATTGGGAGTTCTAGAAGTCCAAGATAGAATGTTGGGAGTTCTAGAATTCCTATATAGAATGTTGAGAGTTCTAGAATTCGAAAATGGAATGTTGGTGTTCTAGAATTCCAAAATACAATGTTAGGAGTTCTAGATTTCCAAAAAAGAATGTAGGGAGTTCTAGAATTCCAAAATAGAATGTTGGTGTTGCAGAATTCCAAAATAGAATGTTGGGAGTTCTAGAATACTAAAATAGAATGTTGGGAGTTCTATAATTCCAAAATAGAATGTTGGGAGTTCTAGAATTCCAAAATAGAATGTTAGGAGTTCTAGAATTCCAAGATAGAATGTTGGTGTTGCAGAATTCCAAAATAGAATGTTGGGAGTTCTAGAATACTAAAATAGAATGTTGGGAGTTCTAGAATTCCAAAATAGAATGTTGGGAGTTCCAGAATTCCAAAATAGAATGTTGAGAGTTCTAGAATTCCAAAATAGAATGTTTGTGTTGCAGAATTCCAAAATAGAATGTTGGTAGTTCTAGAATTCCAAAATAGAATGTTGGGAGTTCTAGAATACCAAGATAAAATGTTGGTGTTGCAGAATTCCAAAATAGAATGTTGGGAGTTCTAGAATTCGAAAATGGAATGTTGGTGTTCTAGAATTACAAAATAGAATGTTGGGAGTTCTAGAATTCCAAAATAGTTTGTTGGGAGTTCTAGAATACCAAAATAGAATGTTGGGAGTTCTAGAATTACAAAATAGAATATTGGGGTTCTAGATTTTTTTTTTTAAAAGAAGAATGTTGGGAGTTCTAGAATTCCAAAATATTCTGTTAAGAGTTCTAGAATACTAAAAATAGAATGTTGGGAGTTCTAGAATTCCAAAATAGAATATTGGGAGTTCTAGAATTCCAAAATAGAATGTTGGGAGTTCTAGAATTCCAAGATAGAATGTTGGTGTTGCAGAATTCCAAAAGAGAATGTTGGGAGTTCTAGAATTCCAAAATAGAATATTGGGGGTTCTAAAATTTCAAAAAAGAATGTTGGTAGTTCTAGAATTCAAAAAAAGAATGTTGGTGTTGCAGAATTCCAAAATAGAATGTTGGGAGTTCTAGAATACTAAAATAGAATGTTGGGAGTTCTAGAATTACAAAATAGAATATTGACAGTTTTAAAATTCCAAAATAGAATGTTGGTAGCTCTAGAATTTCAAAAAGAATGTTGGGAGTTCTAGAATTCCAAAAATAGTATGTTAGGAGTTCTAGAATACTAAAATAGAATGTTGGGAGTTCTAGAATACCAAGGTAAAATGTTGGTGTTGCAGAATTCCAAATTAGAATGTTGGTAGTTCTAGAATTCCAAAATATAATGTTGGTGTTGCAGAATTCTAAAATAGAATGTTGGGAGTTCTAGAATTCGAAAATGGAATTTGGATGTTCTAGAATTCCAAAATTGTTTGTTGGGAGTTCTAGAATACCAAAATAGAATGTTGGGAGTTCTAGAATTCCAAAATAGTCTGTTAGGAGTTCTAGAATACTAAAATAGAATGTTGGGAGTTCTAGAATTCCAAAATAGAATATTGGGAGTTCTAGAATTCCAAAATAGAATATTGCGAGTTCTAGAATTCCAAAATAGAATGTTGGGAGTTCTAGAATACTAAAATAGAATGTTGGGAGTTCTAGAATTACAAAATAGAATATTGACAGTTTTAAAATTCCAAAATAGAATGTTGGTAGCTCTAGAATTTCAAAAAGAATGTTGGGAGTTCTAGAATTCCAAAAATAGTATGTTAGGAGTTCTAGAATACTAAAATAGAATGTTGGGAGTTCTAGAATACCAAGGTAAAATGTTGGTGTTGCAGAATTCCAAATTAGAATGTTGGTAGTTCTAGAATTCCAAAATATAATGTTGGTGTTGCAGAATTCTAAAATAGAATGTTGGGAGTTCTAGAATTCGAAAATGGAATGTTGGATGTTCTAGAATTCCAAAATAGAATGTTGGGAGTTCTAGAATTCCAAAATTGTTTGTTGGGAGTTCTAGAATACCAAAATAGAATGTTGGGAGTTCTAGAATTCCAAAATAGTCAGTTAGGAGTTCTAGAATACTAAAATAGAATGTTGGGAGTTCTATAATTCCAAAATAGAATGTTGGGAGTTCCAGAATTCCAAAATAGAATGTTGAGAGTTCTAGAATTCCAAAATAGAATGTTTGTGTTGCAGAATTCCAAAATAGAATGTTGGGAGTTCTAGAATTCGAAAATGGAATGTTGGATGTTCTAGAATTCCAAAATAGAATGTTGGGAGTTCTAGAATTCCAAAATTGTTTGTTGGGAGTTCTAGAATACCAAAATAGAATGTTGGGAGTTCTAGAATTCCAAAATAGTCTGTTGGGAGTTCTAGAATACTAAAATAGAATGTTGGGAGTTCTAGAATTCCAAAATAGAATATTGGGAGTTCTAGAATTCCAAAATAGAATATTGCGAGTTCTAGAATTCCAAAATAGAATGTTGGGAGTTCTAGAATACTAAAATAGAATGTTGGGAGTTCTAGAATTACAAAATAGAATATTGACAGTTTTAAAATTCCAAAATAGAATGTTGGTAGCTCTAGAATTTCAAAAAGAATGTTGGGAGTTCTAGAATTCCAAAAATAGTATGTTAGGAGTTCTAGAATACTAAAATAGAATGTTGGGAGTTCTAGAATACCAAGGTAAAATGTTGGTGTTGCAGAATTCCAAATTAGAATGTTGGTAGTTCTAGAATTCCAAAATATAATGTTGGTGTTGCAGAATTCTAAAATAGAATGTTGGGAGTTCTAGAATTCGAAAATGGAATGTTGGATGTTCTAGAATTCCAAAATAGAATGTTGGGAGTTCTAGAATTCCAAAATTGTTTGTTGGGAGTTCTAGAATACCAAAATAGAATGTTGGGAGTTCTAGAATTCCAAAATAGTCTGTTAGGAGTTCTAGAATACTAAAATAGAATGTTGGGAGTTCTATAATTCCAAAATAGAATATTGGGAGTTCTAGAATTCCAAAATAGAATATTGCGAGTTCTAGAATTCCAAAATAGAATGTTGGGAGTTCTAGAATACTAAAATAGAATGTTGGGAGTTCTACAATTACAAAATAGAATATTGACAGTTTTAAAATTCCAAAATAGAATGTTGGTAGCTCTAGAATTTCAAAAAGAATGTTGGGAGTTCTAGAATTCCAAAAATAGTATGTTAGGAGTTCTAGAATACTAAAATAGAATGTTGGGAGTTCTAGAATACCAAGGTAAAATGTTGGTGTTGCAGAATTCCAAATTAGAATGTTGGTAGTTCTAGAATTCCAAAATATAATGTTGGTGTTGCAGAATTCTAAAATAGAATGTTGGGAGTTCTAGAATTCGAAAATGGAATGTTGGATGTTCTAGAATTCCAAAATAGAATGTTGGGAGTTCTAGAATTCCAAAATTGTTTGTTGGGAGTTCTAGAATACCAAAATAGAATGTTGGGAGTTCTAGAATTCCAAAATAGTCAGTTAGGAGTTCTAGAATACTAAAATAGAATGTTGGGAGTTCTAGAATTCCAAAATAGAATATTGGGAGTTCTAGAATTCCAAAATAGAATATTGCGAGTGCTAGAATTCCAAAATAGAATGTTGGGAGTTCTAGAATTCCAAAATAGAATGTTTGGAGTTCTAGAATACCAAGATATAATGTTGGTGTTGCAGAATTCCAAAATAGAATGTTGAGAGTTCTAGAATACCAAAATATAATGTTGGGAGTTCTAGAATTCCAAAATAGAATATTGGGAGTTCTAGAAGTCCAAGATAGAATGTTGGGAGTTCTAGAATTCCTATATAGAATGTTGGGAGTTCATGAATTCCACAATAGAATGTTGTTAGTTCTAGAATTCCAAAATAGAATGTTGGGAGTTCTAGAATACTAAAATAGAATGTTGGGAGTTCTATAATTCCAAAATAGAATGTTGGGAGTTCCAGAATTCCAAAATAGAATGTTGAGAGTTCTAGAATTCCAAAATAGAATGTTTGTGTTGCAGAATTCCAAAATAGAATGTTGGGAGTTCTAGAATTCGAAAATGGAATGTTGGATGTTCTAGAATTCCAAAATAGAGTGTTGGGAGTTCTAGAATTCCAAAATTGTTTGTTGGGAGTTCTAGAATACCAAAATAGAATGTTGGGAGTTCTAGAATTCCAAAATAGTCTGTTGGGAGTTCTAGAATACTAAAATAGAATGTTGGGAGTTCTAGAATTCCAAAATAGAATATTGGGAGTTCTAGAATTCCAAAATAGAATATTGCGAGTTCTAGAATTCCAAAATAGAATGTTGGGAGTTCTAGAATACTAAAATAGAATGTTGGGAGTTCTAGAATTACAAAATAGAATATTGACAGTTTTAAAATTCCAAAATAGAATGTTGGTAGCTCTAGAATTTCAAAAAGAATGTTGGGAGTTCTAGAATTCCAAAAATAGTGTGTTAGGAGTTCTAGAATACTAAAATAGAATGTTGGGAGTTCTAGAATACCAAGGTAAAATGTTGGTGTTGCAGAATTCCAAATTAGAATGTTGGTAGTTCTAGAATTCCAAAATATAATGTTGGTGTTGCAGAATTCTAAAATAGAATGTTGGGAGTTCTAGAATGCGAAAATGGAATGTTGGATGTTCTAGAATTCCAAAATAGAATGTTGGGAGTTCTAGAATTCCAAAATTGTTTGTTGGGAGTTCTAGAATACCAAAATAGAATGTTGGGAGTTCTAGAATTCCAAAATAGTCAGTTAGGAGTTCTAGAATACTAAAATAGAATGTTGGGAGTTCTAGAATTCCAAAATAGAATATTGGGAGTTCTAGAATTCCAAAATAGAATATTGCGAGTTCTAGAATTCCAAAATAGAATGTTGGGAGTTCTAGAATTCCAAAATAGAATGTTGGGAGTTCTAGAATTCCAAAATAGAATGTTTGGAGTTCTAGAATACCAAGATATAATGTTGGTGTTGCAGAATTCCAAAATAGAATGTTGAGAGTTCTAGAATACCAAAATATAATGTTGGGTATTCTAGAATTCCAAAATAGAATATTGGGAGTTCTAGAAGTCCAAGATAGAATGTTGGGAGTTCTAGAATTCCTATATAGAATGTTGGGAGTTCATGAATTCCACAATAGAATGTTGTTAGTTCTAGAATTCCAAAATAGAATGTTGGGAGTTCTAGAATACTAAAATAGAATGTTGGGAGTTCTATAATTCCAAAATAGAATGTTGGGAGTTCCAGAATTCCAAAATAGAATGTTGAGAGTTCTAGAATTCCAAAATAGAATGTTTGTGTTGCAGAATTCCAAAATAGAATGTTGGGAGTTCTAGAATACCAAGATAAAATGTTGGTGTTGCAGAATTCCAAAATAGAATGTTGGGAGTTCTAGAATTCGAAAATGGAATGTTGGTGTTCTAGAATTACAAAATAGAATGTTGGGAGTTCTAAAATTCCAAAATAGTATGTTGGGAGTTCTAGAATACCAAAATAGAATGTTGGGAGTTATATAATTCCAAAAGAGAATGTTGGGAGTTCTAGAATTCCAAAATAGAATATTGGGGGTTCTAAAATTTCAAAAAAGAATGTTGGTAGTTCTAGAATTCAAAAAAAGAATGTTGGTGTTGCAGAATTCCAAAATAGAATGTTGGGAGTTCTAGAATACTAAAATAGAATGTTGGGAGTTCTAGAATTACAAAATAGAATATTGACAGTTTTAAAATTCCAAAATAGAATGTTGGTAGCTCTAGAATTTCAAAAAGAATGTTGGGAGTTCTAGAATTCCAAAAATAGTATGTTAGGAGTTCTAGAATACTAAAATAGAATGTTGGGAGTTCTATAATTCCAAAATAGAATATTGGGAGTTCTAGAATTCCAAAATTGTTTGTTGGGAGTTCTAGAATACCAAAATAGAATGTTGGGAGTTCTAGAATTCCAAAATAGTCTGTTAGGAGTTCTAGAATACTAAAATAGAATGTTGGGAGTTCTAGAATTCCAAAATAGAATATTGGGAGTTCTAGAATTCCAAAATAGAATATTGCGAGTTCTAGAATTCCAAAATAGAATGTTGGGAGTTCTAGAATTCCAAAATAGTATGTTGGGAGTTCTAGAATACCAAAATAGAATGTTGGGAGTTATATAATTCCAAAAGAGAATGTTGGGAGTTCTAGAATTCCAAAATAGAATATTGGGGGTTCTAAAATTTCAAAAAAGAATGTTGGTAGTTCTAGAATTCAAAAAAAGAATGTTGGTGTTGCAGAATTCCAAAATAGAATGTTGGGAGTTCTAGAATACTAAAATAGAATGTTGGGAGTTCTAGAATTACAAAATAGAATATTGACAGTTTTAAAATTCCAAAATAGAATGTTGGTAGCTCTAGAATTTCAAAAAGAATGTTGGGAGTTCTAGAATTCCAAAAATAGTATGTTAGGAGTTCTAGAATACTAAAATAGAATGTTGGGAGTTCTATAATTCCAAAATAGAATATTGGGAGTTCTAGAATTCCAAAATTGTTTGTTGGGAGTTCTAGAATACCAAAATAGAATGTTGGGAGTTCTAGAATTCCAAAATAGTCTGTTAGGAGTTCTAGAATACTAAAATAGAATGTTGGGAGTTCTAGAATTCCAAAATAGAATATTGGGAGTTCTAGAATTCCAAAATAGAATATTGCGAGTTCTAGAATTCCAAAATAGAATGTTGGGAGTTCTAGAATTCCAAAATAGAATGTTTGGAGTTCTAGAATACCAAGATATAATGTTGGTGTTGCAGAATTCCAAAATAGAATGTTGAGAGTTCTAGAATACCAAAATATAATGTTGGGAGTTCTAGAATTCCAAAATAGAATATTGGGAGTTCTAGAAGTCCAAGATAGAATGTTGGGAGTTCTAGAATTCCTATATAGAATGTTGAGAGTTCTAGAATTCGAAAATGGAATGTTGGTGTTCTAGAATTCCAAAATACAATGTTAGGAGTTCTAGATTTCCAAAAAAGAATGTAGGGAGTTCTAGAATTCCAAAATAGAATGTTGGTGTTGCAGAATTCCAAAATAGAATGTTGGGAGTTCTAGAATACTAAAATAGAATGTTGGGAGTTCTATAATTCCAAAATAGAATGTTGGGAGTTCTAGAATTCCAAAATAGAATGTTAGGAGTTCTAGAATTCCAAGATAGAATGTTGGTGTTGCAGAATTCCAAAATAGAATGTTGGGAGTTCTAGAATACTAAAATAGAATGTTGGGAGTTCTAGAATTCCAAAATAGAATGTTGGGAGTTCCAGAATTCCAAAATAGAATGTTGAGAGTTCTAGAATTCCAAAATAGAATGTTTGTGTTGCAGAATTCCAAAATAGAATGTTGGTAGTTCTAGAATTCCAAAATAGAATGTTGGGAGTTCTAGAATACCAAGATAAAATGTTGGTGTTGCAGAATTCCAAAATAGAATGTTGGGAGTTCTAGAATTCGAAAATGGAATGTTGGTGTTCTAGAATTACAAAATAGAATGTTGGGAGTTCTAGAATTCCAAAATAGTTTGTTGGGAGTTCTAGAATACCAAAATAGAATGTTGGGAGTTCTAGAATTACAAAATAGAATATTGGGGTTCTAGATTTTTTTTTTTTTAAAAGAAGAATGTTGGGAGTTCTAGAATTCCAAAATATTCTGTTAAGAGTTCTAGAATACTAAAAATAGAATGTTGGGAGTTCTAGAATTCCAAAATAGAATATTGGGAGTTCTAGAATTCCAAAATAGAATGTTGGGAGTTCTAGAATTCCAAGATAGAATGTTGGTGTTGCAGAATTCCAAAAGAGAATGTTGGGAGTTCTAGAATTCCAAAATAGAATATTGGGGGTTCTAAAATTTCAAAAAAGAATGTTGGTAGTTCTAGAATTCAAAAAAAGAATGTTGGTGTTGCAGAATTCCAAAATAGAATGTTGGGAGTTCTAGAATACTAAAATAGAATGTTGGGAGTTCTAGAATTACAAAATAGAATATTGACAGTTTTAAAATTCCAAAATAGAATGTTGGTAGCTCTAGAATTTCAAAAAGAATGTTGGGAGTTCTAGAATTCCAAAAATAGTATGTTAGGAGTTCTAGAATACTAAAATAGAATGTTGGGAGTTCTAGAATACCAAGGTAAAATGTTGGTGTTGCAGAATTCCAAATTAGAATGTTGGTAGTTCTAGAATTCCAAAATATAATGTTGGTGTTGCAGAATTCTAAAATAGAATGTTGGGAGTTCTAGAATTCGAAAATGGAATTTGGATGTTCTAGAATTCCAAAATTGTTTGTTGGGAGTTCTAGAATACCAAAATAGAATGTTGGGAGTTCTAGAATTCCAAAATAGTCTGTTAGGAGTTCTAGAATACTAAAATAGAATGTTGGGAGTTCTAGAATTCCAAAATAGAATATTGGGAGTTCTAGAATTCCAAAATAGAATATTGCGAGTTCTAGAATTCCAAAATAGAATGTTGGGAGTTCTAGAATACTAAAATAGAATGTTGGGAGTTCTAGAATTACAAAATAGAATATTGACAGTTTTAAAATTCCAAAATAGAATGTTGGTAGCTCTAGAATTTCAAAAAGAATGTTGGGAGTTCTAGAATTCCAAAAATAGTATGTTAGGAGTTCTAGAATACTAAAATAGAATGTTGGGAGTTCTAGAATACCAAGGTAAAATGTTGGTGTTGCAGAATTCCAAATTAGAATGTTGGTAGTTCTAGAATTCCAAAATATAATGTTGGTGTTGCAGAATTCTAAAATAGAATGTTGGGAGTTCTAGAATTCGAAAATGGAATGTTGGATGTTCTAGAATTCCAAAATAGAATGTTGGGAGTTCTAGAATTCCAAAATTGTTTGTTGGGAGTTCTAGAATACCAAAATAGAATGTTGGGAGTTCTAGAATTCCAAAATAGTCAGTTAGGAGTTCTAGAATACTAAAATAGAATGTTGGGAGTTCTATAATTCCAAAATAGAATGTTGGGAGTTCCAGAATTCCAAAATAGAATGTTGAGAGTTCTAGAATTCCAAAATAGAATGTTTGTGTTGCAGAATTCCAAAATAGAATGTTGGGAGTTCTAGAATTCGAAAATGGAATGTTGGATGTTCTAGAATTCCAAAATAGAATGTTGGGAGTTCTAGAATTCCAAAATTGTTTGTTGGGAGTTCTAGAATACCAAAATAGAATGTTGGGAGTTCTAGAATTCCAAAATAGTCTGTTGGGAGTTCTAGAATACTAAAATAGAATGTTGGGAGTTCTAGAATTCCAAAATAGAATATTGGGAGTTCTAGAATTCCAAAATAGAATATTGCGAGTTCTAGAATTCCAAAATAGAATGTTGGGAGTTCTAGAATACTAAAATAGAATGTTGGGAGTTCTAGAATTACAAAATAGAATATTGACAGTTTTAAAATTCCAAAATAGAATGTTGGTAGCTCTAGAATTTCAAAAAGAATGTTGGGAGTTCTAGAATTCCAAAAATAGTATGTTAGGAGTTCTAGAATACTAAAATAGAATGTTGGGAGTTCTAGAATACCAAGGTAAAATGTTGGTGTTGCAGAATTCCAAATTAGAATGTTGGTAGTTCTAGAATTCCAAAATATAATGTTGGTGTTGCAGAATTCTAAAATAGAATGTTGGGAGTTCTAGAATTCGAAAATGGAATGTTGGATGTTCTAGAATTCCAAAATAGAATGTTGGGAGTTCTAGAATTCCAAAATTGTTTGTTGGGAGTTCTAGAATACCAAAATAGAATGTTGGGAGTTCTAGAATTCCAAAATAGTCTGTTAGGAGTTCTAGAATACTAAAATAGAATGTTGGGAGTTCTATAATTCCAAAATAGAATATTGGGAGTTCTAGAATTCCAAAATAGAATATTGCGAGTTCTAGAATTCCAAAATAGAATGTTGGGAGTTCTAGAATACTAAAATAGAATGTTGGGAGTTCTACAATTACAAAATAGAATATTGACAGTTTTAAAATTCCAAAATAGAATGTTGGTAGCTCTAGAATTTCAAAAAGAATGTTGGGAGTTCTAGAATTCCAAAAATAGTATGTTAGGAGTTCTAGAATACTAAAATAGAATGTTGGGAGTTCTAGAATACCAAGGTAAAATGTTGGTGTTGCAGAATTCCAAATTAGAATGTTGGTAGTTCTAGAATTCCAAAATATAATGTTGGTGTTGCAGAATTCTAAAATAGAATGTTGGGAGTTCTAGAATTCGAAAATGGAATGTTGGATGTTCTAGAATTCCAAAATAGAATGTTGGGAGTTCTAGAATTCCAAAATTGTTTGTTGGGAGTTCTAGAATACCAAAATAGAATGTTGGGAGTTCTAGAATTCCAAAATAGTCAGTTAGGAGTTCTAGAATACTAAAATAGAATGTTGGGAGTTCTAGAATTCCAAAATAGAATATTGGGAGTTCTAGAATTCCAAAATAGAATATTGCGAGTGCTAGAATTCCAAAATAGAATGTTGGGAGTTCTAGAATTCCAAAATAGAATGTTTGGAGTTCTAGAATACCAAGATATAATGTTGGTGTTGCAGAATTCCAAAATAGAATGTTGAGAGTTCTAGAATACCAAAATATAATGTTGGGAGTTCTAGAATTCCAAAATAGAATATTGGGAGTTCTAGAAGTCCAAGATAGAATGTTGGGAGTTCTAGAATTCCTATATAGAATGTTGGGAGTTCATGAATTCCACAATAGAATGTTGTTAGTTCTAGAATTCCAAAATAGAATGTTGGGAGTTCTAGAATACTAAAATAGAATGTTGGGAGTTCTATAATTCCAAAATAGAATGTTGGGAGTTCCAGAATTCCAAAATAGAATGTTGAGAGTTCTAGAATTCCAAAATAGAATGTTTGTGTTGCAGAATTCCAAAATAGAATGTTGGGAGTTCTAGAATTCGAAAATGGAATGTTGGATGTTCTAGAATTCCAAAATAGAGTGTTGGGAGTTCTAGAATTCCAAAATTGTTTGTTGGGAGTTCTAGAATACCAAAATAGAATGTTGGGAGTTCTAGAATTCCAAAATAGTCTGTTGGGAGTTCTAGAATACTAAAATAGAATGTTGGGAGTTCTAGAATTCCAAAATAGAATATTGGGAGTTCTAGAATTCCAAAATAGAATATTGCGAGTTCTAGAATTCCAAAATAGAATGTTGGGAGTTCTAGAATACTAAAATAGAATGTTGGGAGTTCTAGAATTACAAAATAGAATATTGACAGTTTTAAAATTCCAAAATAGAATGTTGGTAGCTCTAGAATTTCAAAAAGAATGTTGGGAGTTCTAGAATTCCAAAAATAGTGTGTTAGGAGTTCTAGAATACTAAAATAGAATGTTGGGAGTTCTAGAATACCAAGGTAAAATGTTGGTGTTGCAGAATTCCAAATTAGAATGTTGGTAGTTCTAGAATTCCAAAATATAATGTTGGTGTTGCAGAATTCTAAAATAGAATGTTGGGAGTTCTAGAATGCGAAAATGGAATGTTGGATGTTCTAGAATTCCAAAATAGAATGTTGGGAGTTCTAGAATTCCAAAATTGTTTGTTGGGAGTTCTAGAATACCAAAATAGAATGTTGGGAGTTCTAGAATTCCAAAATAGTCAGTTAGGAGTTCTAGAATACTAAAATAGAATGTTGGGAGTTCTAGAATTCCAAAATAGAATATTGGGAGTTCTAGAATTCCAAAATAGAATATTGCGAGTTCTAGAATTCCAAAATAGAATGTTGGGAGTTCTAGAATTCCAAAATAGAATGTTGGGAGTTCTAGAATTCCAAAATAGAATGTTTGGAGTTCTAGAATACCAAGATATAATGTTGGTGTTGCAGAATTCCAAAATAGAATGTTGAGAGTTCTAGAATACCAAAATATAATGTTGGGTATTCTAGAATTCCAAAATAGAATATTGGGAGTTCTAGAAGTCCAAGATAGAATGTTGGGAGTTCTAGAATTCCTATATAGAATGTTGGGAGTTCATGAATTCCACAATAGAATGTTGTTAGTTCTAGAATTCCAAAATAGAATGTTGGGAGTTCTAGAATACTAAAATAGAATGTTGGGAGTTCTATAATTCCAAAATAGAATGTTGGGAGTTCCAGAATTCCAAAATAGAATGTTGAGAGTTCTAGAATTCCAAAATAGAATGTTTGTGTTGCAGAATTCCAAAATAGAATGTTGGGAGTTCTAGAATACCAAGATAAAATGTTGGTGTTGCAGAATTCCAAAATAGAATGTTGGGAGTTCTAGAATTCGAAAATGGAATGTTGGTGTTCTAGAATTACAAAATAGAATGTTGGGAGTTCTAGAATTCCAAAATAGTATGTTGGGAGTTCTAGAATACCAAAATAGAATGTTGGGAGTTATATAATTCCAAAAGAGAATGTTGGGAGTTCTAGAATTCCAAAATAGAATATTGGGGGTTCTAAAATTTCAAAAAAGAATGTTGGTAGTTCTAGAATTCAAAAAAAGAATGTTGGTGTTGCAGAATTCCAAAATAGAATGTTGGGAGTTCTAGAATACTAAAATAGAATGTTGGGAGTTCTAGAATTACAAAATAGAATATTGACAGTTTTAAAATTCCAAAATAGAATGTTGGTAGCTCTAGAATTTCAAAAAGAATGTTGGGAGTTCTAGAATTCCAAAAATAGTATGTTAGGAGTTCTAGAATACTAAAATAGAATGTTGGGAGTTCTAGAATACCAAGGTAAAATGTTGGTGTTGCAGAATTCCAAATTAGAATGTTGGTAGTTCTAGAATTCCAAAATATAATGTTGGTGTTGCAGAATTCTAAAATAGAATGTTGGGAGTTCTAGAATTCGAAAATGGAATGTTGGATGTTCTAGAATTCCAAAATAGAATGTTGGGAGTTCTAGAATTCCAAAATTGTTTGTTGGGAGTTCTAGAATACCAAAATAGAATGTTGGGAGTTCTAGAATTCCAAAATAGTCTGTTAGGAGTTCCAGAATACTAAAATAGAATGTTGGGAGTTCTAGAATTCCAAAATAGAATATTGGGAGTTCTAGAATTCCAAAATAGAATATTGCGAGTTCTAGAATTCCAAAATAGAATGTTGGGAGTTCTAGAATTCCAAAATAGAATGTTTGGAGTTCTAGAATACCAAGATATAATGTTGGTGTTGCAGAATTCCAAAATAGAATGTTGAGAGTTCTAGAATACCAAAATATAATGTTGGGAGTTCTAGAATTCCAAAATAGAATATTGGGAGTTCTAGAAGTCCAAGATAGAATGTTGGGAGTTCTAGAATTCCTATATAGAATGTTGAGAGTTCTAGAATTCGAAAATGGAATGTTGGTGTTCTAGAATTCCAAAATACAATGTTAGGAGTTCTAGATTTCCAAAAAAAGAATGTAGGGAGTTCTAGAATTCCAAAATAGAATGTTGGTGTTGCAGAATTCCAAAATAGAATGTTGGGAGATCTAGAATACTAAAATAGAATGTTGGGAGTTCTATAATTCCAAAATAGAATGTTGGGAGTTCTAGAATTCCAAAATAGAATGTTAGGAGTTCTAGAATTCCAAGATAGAATGTTGGTGTTGCAGAATTCCAAAATAGAATGTTGGGAGTTCTAGAATACTAAAATAGAATGTTGGGAGTTCTAGAATTCCAAAATAGAATGTTGGGAGTTCCAGAATTCCAAAATAGAATGTTGAGAGTTCTAGAATTCCAAAATAGAATGTTTGTGTCGCAGAATTCCAAAATAGAATGTTGGTAGTTCTAGAATTCCAAAATAGAATGTTGGGAGTTCTAGAATACCAAGATAAAATGTTGGTGTTGCAGAATTCCAAAATAGAATGTTGGGAGTTCTAGAATTCGAAAATGGAATGTTGGTGTTCTAGAATTACAAAATAGAATGTTAGGAGTTCTAGAATTCCAAAATAGTATGTTGGGAGTTCTAGAATACCAAAATAGAATGTTGGGAGTTCTAGAATTACAAAATAGAATATTGGGGTTCTAGATTTTTTTTTTTTAAAAAGAAGAATGTTGGGAGTTCTAGAATTCCAAAATATTCTGTTAAGAGTTCTAGAATACTAAAAATAGAATGTTGGGAGTTCTAGAATTCCAAAATAGAATATTGGGAGTTCTAGAATTCCAAAATAGAATATTGGGAGTTCTAGAAGTCCAAGATAGAATGTTGGGAGTTCTAGAATTCCTATATAGAATGTTGAGAGTTCTAGAATTCGAAAATGGAATGTTGGTGTTCTAGAATTCCAAAATACAATGTTAGGAGTTCTAGATTTCCAAAAAAAGAATGTAGGGAGTTCTAGAATTCCAAAATAGAATGTTGGTGTTGCAGAATTCCAAAATAGAATGTTGGGAGTTCTAGAATACTAAAATAGAATGTTGGGAGTTCTATAATTCCAAAATAGAATGTTTGGAGTTCTAGAATTCCAAAATAGAATGTTAGGAGTTCTAGAATTCCAAGATAGAATGTTGGTGTTGCAGAATTCCAAAATAGAATGTTGGGAGTTCTAGAATACTAAAATAGAATGTTGGGAGTTCTAGAATTCCAAAATAGAATGTTGGGAGTTCCAGAATTCCAAAATAGAATGTTGAGAGTTCTAGAATTCCAAAATAGAATGTTTGTGTCGCAGAATTCCAAAATAGAATGTTGGTAGTTCTAGAATTCCAAAATAGAATGTTGGGAGTTCTAGAATACTAAGATAAAATGTTGGTGTTGCAGAATTCCAAAATAGAATGTTGGGAGTTCTAGAATTCGAAAATGGAATGTTGGTGTTCTAGAATTACAAAATAGAATGTTGGGAGTTCTAGAATTCCAAAATAGTATGTTGGGAGTTCTAGAATACCAAAATAGAATGTTGGGAGTTCTAGAATTACAAAATAGAATATTGGGGTTCTAGATTTTTTTTTTTTTTAAAGAAGAATGTTGGGAGTTCTAGAATTCCAAAATATTCTGTTAAGAGTTCTAGAATACTAAAAATAGAATGTTGGGAGTTCTAGAATACCAAGATATAATGTTGGTGTTGCAGAATTCCAAAATAGAATGTTGAGAGTTCTAGAATACCAAAATATAATGTTGGGAGTTCTAGAATTCCAAAATAGAATATTGGGAGTTCTAGAAGTCAAAGATAGAATGTTGGGAGTTCTAGAATTCCTATATAGAATGTTGAGAGTTCTAGAATTCGAAAATGGAATGTTGGTGTTCTAGAATTCCAAAATACAATGTTAGGAGTTCTAGATTTCCAAAAAAGAATGTAGGGAGTTCTAGAATTCCAAAATAGAATGTTGGTGTTGCAGAATTCCAAAATAGAATGTTGGGAGTTCTAGAATACTAAAATAGAATGTTGGGAGTTCTATAATTCCAAAATAGAATGTTGGGAGTTCTAGAATTCCAAAATAGAATGTTAGGAGTTCTAGAATTCCAAGATAGAATGTTGGTGTTGCAGAATTCCAAAATAGAATGTTGGGAGTTCTAGAATACTAAAATAGAATGTTGGGAGTTCTAGAATTCCAAAATAGAATGTTGGGAATTCCAGAATTCCAAAATAGAATGTTGGGAGTTCTAGAATTCCAAAATATTCTGTTAAGAGTTCTAGAATACTAAAAATAGAATGTTGGGCATTCTAGAATTCCAAAATAGAATATTGGGAGTTCTAGAATTCCAAAATAGAATGTTGGGAGTTCTAGAATTCCAAGATAGAATGTTGGTGTTGCAGAATTCCAAAAGAGAATGTTGGGAGTTCTAGAATTCCAAAATAGAATATTGGGGGTTCTAAAATTTCAAAAAAGAATGTTGGTAGTTCTAGAATTCAAAAAAAGAATGTTGGTGTTGCAGAATTCCAAAATAGAATGTTGGGAGTTCTAGAATACTAAAATAGAATGTTGGGAGTTCTAGAATTACAAAATAGAATATTGACAGTTTTAAAATTCCAAAATAGAATGTTGGTAGCTCTAGAATTTCAAAAAGAATGTTGGGAGTTCTAGAATTCCAAAAATAGTATGTTAGGAGTTCTAGAATACTAAAATAGAATGTTGGGAGTTCTAGAATACCAAGGTAAAATGTTGGTGTTGCAGAATTCCAAATTAGAATGTTGGTAGTTCTAGAATTCCAAAATATAATGTTGGTGTTGCAGAATTCTAAAATAGAATGTTGGGAGTTCTAGAATTCGAAAATGGAATGTTGGATGTTCTAGAATTCCAAAATAGAATGTTGGGAGTTCTAGAATTCCAAAATTGTTTGTTGGGAGTTCTAGAATACCAAAATAGAATGTTGGGAGTTCTAGAATTCCAAAATAGTCAGTTAGGAGTTCTAGAATACTAAAATAGAATGTTGGGAGTTCTAGAATTCCAAAATAGAATATTGGGAGTTCTAGAATTCCAAAATAGAATATTGCGAGTTCTAGAATTCCAAAATAGAATGTTGGGAGTTCTAGAATTCCAAAATAGAATGTTTGGAGTTCTAGAATACCAAGATATAATGTTGGTGTTGCAGAATTCCAAAATAGAATGTTGAGAGTTCTAAAATACCAAAATATAATGTTGGGAGTTCTAGAATTCCAAAATAGAATATTGGGAGTTCTAGAAGTCCAAGATAGAATGTTGGGAGTTCTAGAATTCCTATATAGAATGTTGGGAGTTCATGAATTCCACAATAGAATGTTGTTAGTTCTAGAATTCCAAAATAGAATGTTGGGAGTTCTAGAATACTAAAATAGAATGTTGGGAGTTCTATAATTCCAAAATAGAATGTTGGGAGTTCCAGAATTCCAAAATAGAATGTTGAGAGTTCTTGAATTCCAAAATAGAATGTTTGTGTTGCAGAATTCCAAAATAGAATGTTGGGAGTTCTAGAATACCAAGATAAAATGTTGGTGTTGCAGAATTCCAAAATAGAATGTTGGGAGTTCTAGAATTCGAAAATGGAATGTTGGTGTTCTAGAATTACAAAATAGAATGTTGGGAGTTCTAGAATTCCAAAATAGAATGTTGATAGTTCTAGAATTCGAAAATGGAATGTTGGTGTTCTAGAATTACAAAATAGAATGTTGGGAGTTCTAGAATTCCAAAATAGTATGTTGGGAGTTCTAGAATACCAAAATAGAATGTTGGGAGTTATATAATTCCAAAAGAGAATGTTGGGAGTTCTAGAATTCCAAAATAGAATATTGGGGGTTCTAAAATTTCAAAAAAGAATGTTGGTAGTTCTAGAATTCAAAAAAAGAATGTTGGGAGTTCTAGAATTACAAAATAGAATATTGACAGTTTTAAAATTCCAAAATAGAATGTTGGTAGCTCTAGAATTTCAAAAAGAATGTTGGGAGTTCTAGAATTCCAAAAATAGTATGTTAGGAGTTCTAGAATACTAAAATAGAATGTTGGGAGTTCTAGAATACCAAGGTAAAATGTTGGTGTTGCAGAATTCCAAATTAGAATGTTGGTAGTTCTAGAATTCCAAAATATAATGTTGGTGTTGCAGAATTCTAAAATAGAATGTTGGGAGTTCTAGAATTCGAAAATGGAATGTTGGATGTTCTAGAATTCCAAAATAGAATGTTGGGAGTTCTAGAATTCCAAAATTGTTTGTTGGGAGTTCTAGAATTCCAAGATAGAATGTTGGTGTTGCAGAATTCCAAAATAGAATGTTGGGAGTTCTAGAATACTAAAATAGAATGTTGGGAGTTCTAGAATTCCAAAATAGAATGTTGGGAGTTCCAGAATTCCAAAATAGAATGTTGAGAGTTCTAGAATTCCAAAATAGAATGTTTGTGTCGCAGAATTCCAAAATAGAATGTTGGTAGTTCTAGAATTCCAAAATAGAATGTTGGGAGTTCTAGAATACCAAGATAAAATGTTGGTGTTGCAGAATTCCAAAATAGAATGTTGGGAGTTCTAGAATTACAAAATAGAATATTGACAGTTTTAAAATTCCAAAATAGAATGTTGGTAGCTCTAGAATTTCAAAAAGAATGTTGGGAGTTCTAGAATTCCAAAAATAGTATGTTAGGAGTTCTAGAATACTAAAATAGAATGTTGGGAGTTCTAGAATACCAAGGTAAAATGTTGGTGTTGCAGAATTCCAAATTAGAATGTTGGTAGTTCTAGAATTCCAAAATATAATGTTGGTGTTGCAGAATTCTAAAATAGAATGTTGGGAGTTCTAGAATTCGAAAATGCACGGACAATATTGGTGGCGTTGTCTGATGTCACAAACCCCCAGGAGAGTCCAATTGGGGTAAACCAATTTGCAATGATGTTCCTCAGTTTCCGTAAGAGGTTGTCAGCTGTGCGCCTCTTATGGAAAGCGGTGATATAAAGCGTAGCCTGCTAGGAACGAGTTGGCATTTGTGAGATGCTGCTACTGGTGCCGCCGCTGCTGTTGTTGCTGTTGGAGGCAATAAATCTACCCAGTGGGCTGTCACAGTCATATAGTCATTAGTCTGCCCTGCTCCACTTATCCACATGTCCGTGGTTAAGTGGACATTGGGTACAACTGCATTTATTAGGACACTGGCGACTCTTTTTCTGACGTCTGTGTACATTCTCGGTATCGCCTGCATAGAGAAGTGGAACCTAGATTGTATTTGGTACTGCGGACACACTACCTCAAGCAATTCTCTAAGTCCCTGTGAACTAACGGCGGATACCGGACGCACGTCTAACACCAACATAGTTGTCAAGACCTGAGTTATCTGCTTTGCAACAGGATGACTGCTGTGATATTTCATCTTCCTCGCAAAGGACTGTTGGACAGTCAATTGCTTACTGGAAGTAGTACAAGTGGTCTTCCGACTTCCCCTCTGGGATGACGATCAACTCCCAGCAGCAACAACAGAAGCACCAGCAGCAGTAGGCGTTACACTCAAGGATCCATCGGAGGAATCCCAGTTAGGAGAGGACACGTCAGACTTGCCAGTGACATGGCCTGCAGGACTATTGGTGTTCCTGTCTAAGGAGGAAATTGACACTGATGGAGTTGGTGGTGTGGTTTGCAGGAGCTTGGGTACAAGAGGAAGAAGGGATTTAGTTGTCAGTGGACTGCTTCCGCTGTCACCCAAAGTTTTTGAACTTGTCAATAACTTCTGATGAATGTGCTCCAGGTGACATATAACGAAGGATGTTCCTAGGTGGTTAACGTCCTTACCCCTACTTATTAGAGCTTGACAAAGGCAACACACAGCTTGACACCAGTTGTCCGCATTTCTGTTGAAATAATTCCACACCGAAGAGGTGATTTTTTTGTATTTTGACCAGGTATGTCAATGGCCTTATTCATCCCACAGATAACAGGTGTCTCCCCGGGTGCCTGACTTAAACAAACCACCTCTCCATCAGAATCCTCCCTGTCAATTTCCTCCTCAGCACCAGCAACACCCATATCCTCATCCTGGTGTACTTCAACAGTGACATCTTTAATTTGCCTTGGCAGATGACGTTGATGGCATTTCATCGTCTCTGCCATGACTAGTGGCAGCAGCTTCAGCACTAGGTGCATGTGGATCTTGATCTTTCCCTATTTTACCCTCCACATTTTTATTCTCCATTTTTTTAATGTGTGGAGTTATATGCCAGTAATATATCTGGAATTAGACGGCAGTGATGTTTGGAATTAGATACCACTAGATAGATACCAGATACCACTGTGACTGGAATTATGATGATTACCTATGCACAGTGACAGGACACTACCACAGCACCCTACAGCAGCAAGATGCTGCACAAGACTCTGGACTTTTAGTCACCACAATGCAGCACAAGACAATGAGTAGTGATAATGAGCACTGATGGGGATACTAGAACTGACACTGGGCAGTGAGAACAACACTGGACTACTGGACTGTAGTATTATATACTGGTTAGCACAATGCAGCACTGATACTGAGCACAGATATTGAGCACTGTTCAAGATACTAGAACTGACACGGAGCAGCAAGATACAGCAATGGACTTTTGTACTGCAGTATTATATACTGGTCACCACAATGTAGCACTGATACTGAGCAAAGATATTGAGCCTGTTCAGGATACTAGTACTGACACGGAGCAGCAAGATACAGCAATGGACTACTGTACTATTCTACTATATACTAGTCACCCTAATGCAGCACTGATACTGAGCACAGATATTGAGCACTGTTCAGGATACTAGAACTGACATGGAGCAGCAAGATACAGCAATGGACTACTGTACTGTACTACTATATACTGGTCACCACAATGCAGCACTGATACTGAGCACAGATATTGAGCACTGATGAGGATACTAGAACTGACACGGAGCAGCAAGATACAGCAATGGACTACTGTACTGTACTACTATATACCCGGTCACCACAATGCAGCACTGATACTGAGCACAGATATTGGGCACTGTTCAGGATACTAGAACTGACATGGAGCAGCAAGATACAGCAATGGACTACTGTACTGTACTACTATATACTGGTCACCACAATGCTGCACTGATACTGAGCACAGATATTAAGCACTGTTCAGAATACTAGAACTGACATGGAGCAGCAAGATACAGCAATGGACAATTGTACTGTACTACTATATACCCGGTCACCACAATGCAGCACTGATACTGAGCACATATATTAAGCACTGATGAGGATACTAGAACTGACACGTAGCAGCAAGATACAGCAATGGACTACTGTACTGTACTACTATATACTGGTCACCACAATGCAGCACTGATACTGAGCACAGATATTGAGCACTGTTCAGGATACTAGAACTGACACGGAACAGTAAGATACAGCAATGAACTACTGTACCGTACTACTATATACTGGTCACCACAATGCAGCACTGATACTGAGCACAGATATTGAGCACTGTTCAGGATACTAGAACTGACCCAGAACAGCAAGATATAGCAGTGGACAATTGTACTGTAGTATACTGCTCACCACAATGCAGCACTGATACTGAGCACAGATATTGAGCTGATATTGGGCTATTCAGGCAGAGAACGTAGCCACGTCCTCTCTGCTCAATCTACAATGCACGAGTGAAAATGGCGGCGACGCACGGCTCTTTATATGGAATACGAATCTTGCAAGAATACGACAGCGGGATGATGATGTTTTGCCTCGTTTGGGTTTTGCGAGTAAGGTGGGAGGATTCGAGGCTGCCTCGGACCCATGTAAAGCATGTGAGGTTCGGGGGGGTTCAGATCTCGATGAACCGAACCCGCTCATCCCTACTTTATATAGAATTTTATCATCCTAGTACTAACAACTATTTTTCTGGACATACTGTACATGGTCAGAAAAGATGGTTGTCAGACTGACAGCAAATTTATCTGGAGGGCTGACAGCTTGACAGGCATCAGATATTATGGGCATACACTGTGAAATATTTCAATGTGTGGGCCAAAATATTTGTGTTTCTTTTCTTGGGTGGAGATGTTTCTCTGTTCAGCCAGACAAGGATTGCAAACACTGCCTGATGCAGCTGACTTGCAGCAGCCAGTAGGTTGGAAATTAAATTCCAGCATTCACAAGCCACATGGTCAGGGTGCTGACAGTGCATCCCGACAGCCCAAATCCCCATGGATCCTGGTAAGTATTGTAAATCTACCCCTATCCCTAAACCACACCTCCCACAGTCTAACCCTCCCCCTAGTGCCTAACCCTAACCTGAACCCTGTACTTACCATTAGGATCTGATGGGATTCTGACCATCAGGAGTCTGTGGTTACTATCCTGACTACATCCCCCTATGATAGCAAATATGGTTTTAGTTCTGTCACATCATACAAGCGCCAGTGGCGGCTTAAAAGAGGAGGGGACCATCTGCAGATTCCATGCAGGCCCCCTTCTTTCTGTAGTGCAGAAAACTCTGGCATTGCATAGATCTCTGCCATGTTCCCAGTGATTTCTCTACTGTACACGCACAAATCACCAGGAAAATGGCCTCCGTTTCTTTCTCCTAGTGGTTTGTGCTTGTGCTTCAGCGCTGATGCGGAACTACAGAGAGATAAGTATTAAACATGAGTGCAGGCTGTGCACCAATTATTTCCACCATTAATCCGGCAAAATCGATAATCCGGCATGGCACTTGAGGATGCCAGAAAATTGGTGGTGTACCTGTAACGTATATACATTTCTGGCTATCAGCTTTTGAAACTCATTTTTCCTTCACGTGTTAAACACCAAGTTTAGTGGAGTTCAAGAATTCCAAAATATAATGTTGAGAGTTCTAGAATACTAAAATAGAATGATGGGAGTTCTAGAATACCAAAATAAAATGTTGGTGTTGCAGAATTCCAAGATAGAATGTTGGGAGTTCTAAAATTCCAAAATAGAATGTTGGGAGTTCTAGAAGTCCAAAATAGAATGCTGGGAGTTCTAGAATTCCAAGATAGTATGTTGGTGTTGCAGAATTCCAAAATAAAATGTTGTGAGTTCTAGAATTACAAAATAGAATGTTGGGAGTTCTAGAATTCCAAAATAGAATGTTGGGAGTTCTAGAATTCCAAAATAGAATGTTATGAGATCTAGAATTCCAAAATAGAAAGTTGGTGTTGCAGAATTCCAAAATAGAATGTTGGGAGTTCTAGAATACTAAAATAGAATATTGAGAGTTATAGAATTCCAAAATAGAATGTTGGGAATTCAATAATTCCAAAATAGAATGTTGGGAGTTCTAGAATTCCAAAATAGAATGTTGGGAGTTCTAGAATTCCAAAATAGAATGTTGGGAATTCCAGAATTCCAAAATAGAATGTTGGGAGTTCTAGAATTCCAAAATATTCTGTTAAGAGTTCTAGAATACTAAAAATAGAATGTTGGGCATTCTAGAATTCCAAAATAGAATATTGGGAGTTCTAGAATTCCAAAATAGAATGTTGGGAGTTCTAGAATTCCAAGATAGAATGTTGGTGTTGCAGAATTCCAAAAGAGAATGTTGGGAGTTCTAGAATTCCAAAATAGAATATTGGGGGTTCTAAAATTTCAAAAAAGAATGTTGGTAGTTCTAGAATTCAAAAAAAGAATGTTGGTGTTGCAGAATTCCAAAATAGAATGTTGGGAGTTCTAGAATACTAAAATAGAATGTTGGGAGTTCTAGAATTACAAAATAGAATATTGACAGTTTTAAAATTCCAAAATAGAATGTTGGTAGCTCTAGAATTTCAAAAAGAATGTTGGGAGTTCTAGAATTCCAAAAATAGTATGTTAGGAGTTCTAGAATACTAAAATAGAATGTTGGGAGTTCTAGAATACCAAGGTAAAATGTTGGTGTTGCAGAATTCCAAATTAGAATGTTGGTAGTTCTAGAATTCCAAAATATAATGTTGGTGTTGCAGAATTCTAAAATAGAATGTTGGGAGTTCTAGAATTCGAAAATGCACGGACAATATTGGTGGCGTTGTCTGATGTCACAAACCCCCAGGAGAGTCCAATTGGGGTAAACCAATTTGCAATGATGTTCCTCAGTTTCCGTAAGAGGTTGTCAGCTGTGCGCCTCTTATGGAAAGCGGTGATATAAAGCGTAGCCTGCTAGGAACGAGTTGGCATTTGTGAGATGCTGCTACTGGTGCCGCCGCTGCTGTTGTTGCTGTTGGAGGCAATAAATCTACCCAGTGGGCTGTCACAGTCATATAGTCATTAGTCTGCCCTGCTCCACTTATCCACATGTCCGTGGTTAAGTGGACATTGGGTACAACTGCATTTATTAGGACACTGGCGACTCTTTTTCTGACGTCTGTGTACATTCTCGGTATCGCCTGCATAGAGAAGTGGAACCTAGATTGTATTTGGTACTGCGGACACACTACCTCAAGCAATTCTCTAAGTCCCTGTGAACTAACGGCGGATACCGGACGCACGTCTAACACCAACATAGTTGTCAAGACCTGAGTTATCTGCTTTGCAACAGGATGACTGCTGTGATATTTCATCTTCCTCGCAAAGGACTGTTGGACAGTCAATTGCTTACTGGAAGTAGTACAAGTGGTCTTCCGACTTCCCCTCTGGGATGACGATCAACTCCCAGCAGCAACAACAGAAGCACCAGCAGCAGTAGGCGTTACACTCAAGGATCCATCGGAGGAATCCCAGTTAGGAGAGGACACGTCAGACTTGCCAGTGACATGGCCTGCAGGACTATTGGTGTTCCTGTCTAAGGAGGAAATTGACACTGATGGAGTTGGTGGTGTGGTTTGCAGGAGCTTGGGTACAAGAGGAAGAAGGGATTTAGTTGTCAGTGGACTGCTTCCGCTGTCACCCAAAGTTTTTGAACTTGTCAATAACTTCTGATGAATGTGCTCCAGGTGACATATAACGAAGGATGTTCCTAGGTGGTTAACGTCCTTACCCCTACTTATTAGAGCTTGACAAAGGCAACACACAGCTTGACACCAGTTGTCCGCATTTCTGTTGAAATAATTCCACACCGAAGAGGTGATTTTTTTGTATTTTGACCAGGTATGTCAATGGCCTTATTCATCCCACAGATAACAGGTGTCTCCCCGGGTGCCTGACTTAAACAAACCACCTCTCCATCAGAATCCTCCCTGTCAATTTCCTCCTCAGCACCAGCAACACCCATATCCTCATCCTGGTGTACTTCAACAGTGACATCTTTAATTTGCCTTGGCAGATGACGTTGATGGCATTTCATCGTCTCTGCCATGACTAGTGGCAGCAGCTTCAGCACTAGGTGCATGTGGATCTTGATCTTTCCCTATTTTACCCTCCACATTTTTATTCTCCATTTTTTTAATGTGTGGAGTTATATGCCAGTAATATATCTGGAATTAGACGGCAGTGATGTTTGGAATTAGATACCACTAGATAGATACCAGATACCACTGTGACTGGAATTATGATGATTACCTATGCACAGTGACAGGACACTACCACAGCACCCTACAGCAGCAAGATGCTGCACAAGACTCTGGACTTTTAGTCACCACAATGCAGCACAAGACAATGAGTAGTGTTAATGAGCACTGATGGGGATACTAGAACTGACACTGGGCAGTGAGAACAACACTGGACTACTGTACTGTAGTATTATATACTGGTTAGCACAATGCAGCACTGATACTGAGCACAGATATTGAGCACTGTTCAAGATACTAGAACTGACACGGAGCAGCAAGATACAGCAATGGACTTTTGTACTGCAGTATTATATACTGGTCACCACAATGTAGCACTGATACTGAGCAAAGATATTGAGCCTGTTCAGGATACTAGTACTGACACGGAGCAGCAAGATACAGCAATGGACTACTGTACTATTCTACTATATACTAGTCACCCTAATGCAGCACTGATACTGAGCACAGATATTGAGCACTGTTCAGGATACTAGAACTGACATGGAGCAGCAAGATACAGCAATGGACTACTGTACTGTACTACTATATACTGGTCACCACAATGCAGCACTGATACTGAGCACAGATATTGAGCACTGATGAGGATACTAGAACTGACACGGAGCAGCAAGATACAGCAATGGACTACTGTACTGTACTACTATATACCCGGTCACCACAATGCAGCACTGATACTGAGCACAGATATTGGGCACTGTTCAGGATACTAGAACTGACATGGAGCAGCAAGATACAGCAATGGACTACTGTACTGTACTACTATATACTGGTCACCACAATGCTGCACTGATACTGAGCACAGATATTAAGCACTGTTCAGAATACTAGAACTGACATGGAGCAGCAAGATACAGCAATGGACAATTGTACTGTACTACTATATACCCGGTCACCACAATGCAGCACTGATACTGAGCACATATATTAAGCACTGATGAGGATACTAGAACTGACACGTAGCAGCAAGATACAGCAATGGACTACTGTACTGTACTACTATATACTGGTCACCACAATGCAGCACTGATACTGAGCACAGATATTGAGCACTGTTCAGGATACTAGAACTGACACGGAACAGTAAGATACAGCAATGAACTACTGTACCGTACTACTATATACTGGTCACCACAATGCAGCACTGATACTGAGCACAGATATTGAGCACTGTTCAGGATACTAGAACTGACCCAGAACAGCAAGATATAGCAGTGGACAATTGTACTGTAGTATACTGCTCACCACAATGCAGCACTGATACTGAGCACAGATATTGAGCTGATATTGGGCTATTCAGGCAGAGAACGTAGCCACGTCCTCTCTGCTCAATCTACAATGCACGAGTGAAAATGGCGGCGACGCACGGCTCTTTATATGGAATACGAATCTTGCAAGAATACGACAGCGGGATGATGATGTTTTGCCTCGTTTGGGTTTTGCGAGTAAGGTGGGAGGATTCGAGGCTGCCTCGGACCCATGTAAAGCATGTGAGGTTCGGGGGGGTTCAGATCTCGATGAACCGAACCCGCTCATCCCTACTTTATATAGAATTTTATCATCCTAGTACTAACAACTATTTTTCTGGACATACTGTACATGGTCAGAAAAGATGGTTGTCAGACTGACAGCAAATTTATCTGGAGGGCTGACAGCTTGACAGGCATCAGATATTATGGGCATACACTGTGAAATATTTCAATGTGTGGGCCAAAATATTTGTGTTTCTTTTCTTGGGTGGAGATGTTTCTCTGTTCAGCCAGACAAGGATTGCAAACACTGCCTGATGCAGCTGACTTGCAGCAGCCAGTAGGTTGGAAATTAAATTCCAGCATTCACAAGCCACATGGTCAGGGTGCTGACAGTGCATCCCGACAGCCCAAATCCCCATGGATCCTGGTAAGTATTGTAAATCTACCCCTATCCCTAAACCACACCTCCCACAGTCTAACCCTCCCCCTAGTGCCTAACCCTAACCTGAACCCTGTACTTACCATTAGGATCTGATGGGATTCTGACCATCAGGAGTCTGTGGTTACTATCCTGACTACATCCCCCTATGATAGCAAATATGGTTTTAGTTCTGTCACATCATACAAGCGCCAGTGGCGGCTTAAAAGAGGAGGGGACCATCTGCAGATTCCATGCAGGCCCCCTTCTTTCTGTAGTGCAGAAAACTCTGGCATTGCATAGATCTCTGCCATGTTCCCAGTGATTTCTCTACTGTACACGCACAAATCACCAGGAAAATGGCCTCCGTTTCTTTCTCCTAGTGGTTTGTGCTTGTGCTTCAGCGCTGATGCGGAACTACAGAGAGATAAGTATTAAACATGAGTGCAGGCTGTGCACCAATTATTTCCACCATTAATCCGGCAAAATCGATAATCCGGCATGGCACTTGAGGATGCCAGAAAATTGGTGGTGTACCTGTAACGTATATACATTTCTGGCTATCAGCTTTTGAAACTCATTTTTCCTTCACGTGTTAAACACCAAGTTTAGTGGAGTTCAAGAATTCCAAAATATAATGTTGAGAGTTCTAGAATACTAAAATAGAATGATGGGAGTTCTAGAATACCAAAATAAAATGTTGGTGTTGCAGAATTCCAAGATAGAATGTTGGGAGTTCTAAAATTCCAAAATAGAATGTTGGGAGTTCTAGAAGTCCAAAATAGAATGCTGGGAGTTCTAGAATTCCAAGATAGTATGTTGGTGTTGCAGAATTCCAAAATAAAATGTTGTGAGTTCTAGAATTACAAAATAGAATGTTGGGAGTTCTAGAATTCCAAAATAGAATGTTGGGAGTTCTAGAATTCCAAAATAGAATGTTATGAGATCTAGAATTCCAAAATAGAAAGTTGGTGTTGCAGAATTCCAAAATAGAATGTTGGGAGTTCTAGAATACTAAAATAGAATATTGAGAGTTATAGAATTCCAAAATAGAATGTTGGGAATTCAATAATTCCAAAATAGAATGTTGGGAGTTCTAGAATTCCAAAATAGAATGTTGGGAGTTCTAGAATTCCAAAATAGAATGTTGGGAATTCCAGAATTCCAAAATAGAATGTTGGGAGTTCTAGAATTCCAAAATATTCTGTTAAGAGTTCTAGAATACTAAAAATAGAATGTTGGGCATTCTAGAATTCCAAAATAGAATATTGGGAGTTCTAGAATTCCAAAATAGAATGTTGGGAGTTCTAGAATTCCAAGATAGAATGTTGGTGTTGCAGAATTCCAAAAGAGAATGTTGGGAGTTCTAGAATTCCAAAATAGAATATTGGGGGTTCTAAAATTTCAAAAAAGAATGTTGGTAGTTCTAGAATTCAAAAAAAGAATGTTGGTGTTGCAGAATTCCAAAATAGAATGTTGGGAGTTCTAGAATACTAAAATAGAATGTTGGGAGTTCTAGAATTACAAAATAGAATATTGACAGTTTTAAAATTCCAAAATAGAATGTTGGTAGCTCTAGAATTTCAAAAAGAATGTTGGGAGTTCTAGAATTCCAAAAATAGTATGTTAGGAGTTCTAGAATACTAAAATAGAATGTTGGGAGTTCTAGAATACCAAGGTAAAATGTTGGTGTTGCAGAATTCCAAATTAGAATGTTGGTAGTTCTAGAATTCCAAAATATAATGTTGGTGTTGCAGAATTCTAAAATAGAATGTTGGGAGTTCTAGAATTCGAAAATGCACGGACAATATTGGTGGCGTTGTCTGATGTCACAAACCCCCAGGAGAGTCCATTTGGGGTAAACCAATTTGCAATGATGTTCCTCAGTTTCCGTAAGAGGTTGTCAGCTGTGCGCCTCTTATGGAAAGCGGTGATATAAAGCGTAGCCTGCTAGGAACGAGTTGGCATTTGTGAGATGCTGCTACTGGTGCCGCCGCTGCTGTTGTTGCTGTTGGAGGCAATAAATCTACCCAGTGGGCTGTCACAGTCATATAGTCATTAGTCTGCCCTGCTCCACTTATCCACATGTCCGTGGTTAAGTGGACATTGGGTACAACTGCATTTATTAGGACACTGGCGACTCTTTTTCTGACGTCTGTGTACATTCTCGGTATCGCCTGCATAGAGAAGTGGAACCTAGATTGTATTTGGTACTGCGGACACACTACCTCAAGCAATTCTCTAAGTCCCTGTGAACTAACGGCGGATACCGGACGCACGTCTAACACCAACATAGTTGTCAAGACCTGAGTTATCTGCTTTGCAACAGGATGACTGCTGTGATATTTCATCTTCCTCGCAAAGGACTGTTGGACAGTCAATTGCTTACTGGAAGTAGTACAAGTGGTCTTCCGACTTCCCCTCTGGGATGACGATCAACTCCCAGCAGCAACAACAGAAGCACCAGCAGCAGTAGGCGTTACACTCAAGGATCCATCGGAGGAATCCCAGTTAGGAGAGGACACGTCAGACTTGCCAGTGACATGGCCTGCAGGACTATTGGTGTTCCTGTCTAAGGAGGAAATTGACACTGATGGAGTTGGTGGTGTGGTTTGCAGGAGCTTGGGTACAAGAGGAAGAAGGGATTTAGTTGTCAGTGGACTGCTTCCGCTGTCACCCAAAGTTTTTGAACTTGTCAATAACTTCTGATGAATGTGCTCCAGGTGACATATAACGAAGGATGTTCCTAGGTGGTTAACGTCCTTACCCCTACTTATTAGAGCTTGACAAAGGCAACACACAGCTTGACACCAGTTGTCCGCATTTCTGTTGAAATAATTCCACACCGAAGAGGTGATTTTTTTGTATTTGACCAGGTATGTCAATGGCCTTATTCATCCCACAGATAACAGGTGTCTCCCCGGGTGCCTGACTTAAACAAACCACCTCTCCATCAGAATCCTCCCTGTCAATTTCCTCCTCAGCACCAGCAACACCCATATCCTCATCCTGGTGTACTTCAACAGTGACATCTTTAATTTGCCTTGGCAGATGACGTTGATGGCATTTCATCGTCTCTGCCATGACTAGTGGCAGCAGCTTCAGCACTAGGTGCATGTGGATCTTGATCTTTCCCTATTTTACCCTCCACATTTTTATTCTCCATTTTTTTAATGTGTGGAGTTATATGCCAGTAATATATCTGGAATTAGACGGCAGTGATGTTTGGAATTAGATACCACTAGATAGATACCAGATACCACTGTGACTGGAATTATGATGATTACCTATGCACAGTGACAGGACACTACCACAGCACCCTACAGCAGCAAGATGCTGCACAAGACTCTGGACTTTTAGTCACCACAATGCAGCACAAGACAATGAGTAGTGATAATGAGCACTGATGGGGATACTAGAACTGACACTGGGCAGTGAGAACAACACTGGACTACTGTACTGTAGTATTATATACTGGTTAGCACAATGCAGCACTGATACTGAGCACAGATATTGAGCACTGTTCAAGATACTAGAACTGACACGGAGCAGCAAGATACAGCAATGGACTTTTGTACTGCAGTATTATATACTGGTCACCACAATGTAGCACTGATACTGAGCAAAGATATTGAGCCTGTTCAGGATACTAGTACTGACACGGAGCAGCAAGATACAGCAATGGACTACTGTACTATTCTACTATATACTAGTCACCCTAATGCAGCACTGATACTGAGCACAGATATTGAGCACTGTTCAGGATACTAGAACTGACATGGAGCAGCAAGATACAGCAATGGACTACTGTACTGTACTACTATATACTGGTCACCACAATGCAGCACTGATACTGAGCACAGATATTGAGCACTGATGAGGATACTAGAACTGACACGGAGCAGCAAGATACAGCAATGGACTACTGTACTGTACTACTATATACCCGGTCACCACAATGCAGCACTGATACTGAGCACAGATATTGGGCACTGTTCAGGATACTAGAACTGACATGGAGCAGCAAGATACAGCAATGGACTACTGTACTGTACTACTATATACTGGTCACCACAATGCTGCACTGATACTGAGCACAGATATTAAGCACTGTTCAGAATACTAGAACTGACATGGAGCAGCAAGATACAGCAATGGACAATTGTACTGTACTACTATATACCCGGTCACCACAATGCAGCACTGATACTGAGCACATATATTAAGCACTGATGAGGATACTAGAACTGACACGTAGCAGCAAGATACAGCAATGGACTACTGTACTGTACTACTATATACTGGTCACCACAATGCAGCACTGATACTGAGCACAGATATTGAGCACTGTTCAGGATACTAGAACTGACACGGAACAGTAAGATACAGCAATGAACTACTGTACCGTACTACTATATACTGGTCACCACAATGCAGCACTGATACTGAGCACAGATATTGAGCACTGTTCAGGATACTAGAACTGACCCAGAACAGCAAGATATAGCAGTGGACAATTGTACTGTAGTATACTGCTCACCACAATGCAGCACTGATACTGAGCACAGATATTGAGCTGATATTGGGCTATTCAGGCAGAGAACGTAGCCACGTCCTCTCTGCTCAATCTACAATGCACGAGTGAAAATGGCGGTGACGCACGGCTCTTTATATGGAATACGAATCTTGCAAGAATACGACAGCGGGATGATGATGTTTTGCCTCGTTTGGGTTTTGCGAGTAAGGTGGGAGGATTCGAGGCTGCCTCGGACCCATGTAAAGCATGTGAGGTTCGGGGGGGTTCAGATCTCGATGAACCGAACCCGCTCATCCCTACTTTATATAGAATTTTATCATCCTAGTACTAACAACTATTTTTCTGGACATACTGTACATGGTCAGAAAAGATGGTTGTCAGACTGACAGCAAATTTATCTGGAGGGCTGACAGCTTGACAGGCATCAGATATTATGGGCATACACTGTGAAATATTTCAATGTGTGGGCCAAAATATTTGTGTTTCTTTTCTTGGGTGGAGATGTTTCTCTGTTCAGCCAGACAAGGATTGCAAACACTGCCTGATGCAGCTGACTTGCAGCAGCCAGTAGGTTGGAAATTAAATTCCAGCATTCACAAGCCACATGGTCAGGGTGCTGACAGTGCATCCCGACAGCCCAAATCCCCATGGATCCTGGTAAGTATTGTAAATCTACCCCTATCCCTAAACCACACCTCCCACAGTCTAACCCTCCCCCTAGTGCCTAACCCTAACCTGAACCCTGTACTTACCATTAGGATCTGATGGGATTCTGACCATCAGGAGTCTGTGGTTACTATCCTGACTACATCCCCCTATGATAGCAAATATGGTTTTAGTTCTGTCACATCATACAAGCGCCAGTGGCGGCTTAAAAGAGGAGGGGACCATCTGCAGATTCCATGCAGCCCCCCTTCTTTCTGTAGTGCAGAAAACTCTGGCATTGCATAGATCTCTGCCATGTTCCCAGTGATTTCTCTACTGTACACGCACAAATCACCAGGAAAATGGCCTCCGTTTCTTTCTCCTAGTGGTTTGTGCTTGTGCTTCAGCGCTGATGCGGAACTACAGAGAGATAAGTATTAAACATGAGTGCAGGCTGTGCACCAATTATTTCCACCATTAATCCGGCAAAATCGATAATCCGGCATGGCACTTGAGGATGCCAGAAAATTGGTGGTGTACCTGTAACGTATATACATTTCTGGCTATCAGCTTTTGAAACTCATTTTTCCTTCACGTGTTAAACACCAAGTTTAGTGGAGTTCAAGAATTCCAAAATATAATGTTGAGAGTTCTAGAATACTAAAATAGAATGATGGGAGTTCTAGAATACCAAAATAAAATGTTGGTGTTGCAGAATTCCAAGATAGAATGTTGGGAGTTCTAAAATTCCAAAATAGAATGTTGGGAGTTCTAGAAGTCCAAAATAGAATGCTGGGAGTTCTAGAATTCCAAGATAGTATGTTGGTGTTGCAGAATTCCAAAATAAAATGTTGTGAGTTCTAGAATTACAAAATAGAATGTTGGGAGTTCTAGAATTCCAAAATAGAATGTTGGGAGTTCTAGAATTCCAAAATAGAATGTTATGAGATCTAGAATTCCAAAATAGAAAGTTGGTGTTGCAGAATTCCAAAATAGAATGTTGGGAGTTCTAGAATACTAAAATAGAATATTGAGAGTTATAGAATTCCAAAATAGAATGTTGGGAATTCAATAATTCCAAAATAGAATGTTGGGAGTTCTAGAATTCCAAAATAGAATGTTGGGAGTTCTAGAATTCCAAAATAGAATGTTGGGAATTCCAGAATTCCAAAATAGAATGTTGGGAGTTCTAGAATTCCAAAATATTCTGTTAAGAGTTCTAGAATACTAAAAATAGAATGTTGGGCATTCTAGAATTCCAAAATAGAATATTGGGAGTTCTAGAATTCCAAAATAGAATGTTGGGAGTTCTAGAATTCCAAGATAGAATGTTGGTGTTGCAGAATTCCAAAAGAGAATGTTGGGAGTTCTAGAATTCCAAAATAGAATATTGGGGGTTCTAAAATTTCAAAAAAGAATGTTGGTAGTTCTAGAATTCAAAAAAAGAATGTTGGTGTTGCAGAATTCCAAAATAGAATGTTGGGAGTTCTAGAATACTAAAATAGAATGTTGGGAGTTCTAGAATTACAAAATAGAATATTGACAGTTTTAAAATTCCAAAATAGAATGTTGGTAGCTCTAGAATTTCAAAAAGAATGTTGGGAGTTCTAGAATTCCAAAAATAGTATGTTAGGAGTTCTAGAATACTAAAATAGAATGTTGGGAGTTCTAGAATACCAAGGTAAAATGTTGGTGTTGCAGAATTCCAAATTAGAATGTTGGTAGTTCTAGAATTCCAAAATATAATGTTGGTGTTGCAGAATTCTAAAATAGAATGTTGGGAGTTCTAGAATTCGAAAATGCACGGACAATATTGGTGGCGTTGTCTGATGTCACAAACCCCCAGGAGAGTCCAATTGGGGTAAACCAATTTGCAATGATGTTCCTCAGTTTCCGTAAGAGGTTGTCAGCTGTGCGCCTCTTATGGAAAGCGGTGATATAAAGCGTAGCCTGCTAGGAACGAGTTGGCATTTGTGAGATGCTGCTACTGGTGCCGCCGCTGCTGTTGTTGCTGTTGGAGGCAATAAATCTACCCAGTGGGCTGTCACAGTCATATAGTCATTAGTCTGCCCTGCTCCACTTATCCACATGTCCGTGGTTAAGTGGACATTGGGTACAACTGCATTTATTAGGACACTGGCGACTCTTTTTCTGACGTCTGTGTACATTCTCGGTATCGCCTGCATAGAGAAGTGGAACCTAGATTGTATTTGGTACTGCGGACACACTACCTCAAGCAATTCTCTAAGTCCCTGTGAACTAACGGCGGATACCGGACGCACGTCTAACACCAACATAGTTGTCAAGACCTGAGTTATCTGCTTTGCAACAGGATGACTGCTGTGATATTTCATCTTCCTCGCAAAGGACTGTTGGACAGTCAATTGCTTACTGGAAGTAGTACAAGTGGTCTTCCGACTTCCCCTCTGGGATGACGATCAACTCCCAGCAGCAACAACAGAAGCACCAGCAGCAGTAGGCGTTACACTCAAGGATCCATCGGAGGAATCCCAGTTAGGAGAGGACACGTCAGACTTGCCAGTGACATGGCCTGCAGGACTATTGGTGTTCCTGTCTAAGGAGGAAATTGACACTGATGGAGTTGGTGGTGTGGTTTGCAGGAGCTTGGGTACAAGAGGAAGAAGGGATTTAGTTGTCAGTGGACTGCTTCCGCTGTCACCCAAAGTTTTTGAACTTGTCAATAACTTCTGATGAATGTGCTCCAGGTGACATATAACGAAGGATGTTCCTAGGTGGTTAACGTCCTTACCCCTACTTATTAGAGCTTGACAAAGGCAACACACAGCTTGACACCAGTTGTCCGCATTTCTGTTGAAATAATTCCACACCGAAGAGGTGATTTTTTTGTATTTTGACCAGGTATGTCAATGGCCTTATTCATCCCACAGATAACAGGTGTCTCCCCGGGTGCCTGACTTAAACAAACCACCTCCCCATCAGAATCCTCCCTGTCAATTTCCTCCTCAGCACCAGCAACACCCATATCCTCATCCTGGTGTACTTCAACAGTGACATCTTTAATTTGCCTTGGCAGATGACGTTGATGGCATTTCATCGTCTCTGCCATGACTAGTGGCAGCAGCTTCAGCACTAGGTGCATGTGGATCTTGATCTTTCCCTATTTTACCCTCCACATTTTTATTCTCCATTTTTTTAATGTGTGGAGTTATATGCCAGTAATATATCTGGAATTAGACGGCAGTGATGTTTGGAATTAGATACCACTAGATAGATACCAGATACCACTGTGACTGGAATTATGATGATTACCTATGCACAGTGACAGGACACTACCACAGCACCCTACAGCAGCAAGATGCTGCACAAGACTCTGGACTTTTAGTCACCACAATGCAGCACAAGACAATGAGTAGTGATAATGAGCACTGATGGGGATACTAGAACTGACACTGGGCAGTGAGAACAACACTGGACTACTGTACTGTAGTATTATATACTGGTTAGCACAATGCAGCACTGATACTGAGCACAGATATTGAGCACTGTTCAAGATACTAGAACTGACACGGAGCAGCAAGATACAGCAATGGACTTTTGTACTGCAGTATTATATACTGGTCACCACAATGTAGCACTGATACTGAGCAAAGATATTGAGCCTGTTCAGGATACTAGTACTGACACGGAGCAGCAAGATACAGCAATGGACTACTGTACTATTCTACTATATACTAGTCACCCTAATGCAGCACTGATACTGAGCACAGATATTGAGCACTGTTCAGGATACTAGAACTGACATGGAGCAGCAAGATACAGCAATGGACTACTGTACTGTACTACTATATACTGGTCACCACAATGCAGCACTGATACTGAGCACAGATATTGAGCACTGATGAGGATACTAGAACTGACACGGAGCAGCAAGATACAGCAATGGACTACTGTACTGTACTACTATATACCCGGTCACCACAATGCAGCACTGATACTGAGCACAGATATTGGGCACTGTTCAGGATACTAGAACTGACATGGAGCAGCAAGATACAGCAATGGACTACTGTACTGTACTACTATATACTGGTCACCACAATGCTGCACTGATACTGAGCACAGATATTAAGCACTGTTCAGAATACTAGAACTGACATGGAGCAGCAAGATACAGCAATGGACAATTGTACTGTACTACTATATACCCGGTCACCACAATGCAGCACTGATACTGAGCACATATATTAAGCACTGATGAGGATACTAGAACTGACACGTAGCAGCAAGATACAGCAATGGACTACTGTACTGTACTACTATATACTGGTCACCACAATGCAGCACTGATACTGAGCACAGATATTGAGCACTGTTCAGGATACTAGAACTGACACGGAACAGTAAGATACAGCAATGAACTACTGTACCGTACTACTATATACTGGTCACCACAATGCAGCACTGATACTGAGCACAGATATTGAGCACTGTTCAGGATACTAGAACTGACCCAGAACAGCAAGATATAGCAGTGGACAATTGTACTGTAGTATACTGCTCACCACAATGCAGCACTGATACTGAGCACAGATATTGAGCTGATATTGGGCTATTCAGGCAGAGAACGTAGCCACGTCCTCTCTGCTCAATCTACAATGCACGAGTGAAAATGGCGGCGACGCACGGCTCTTTATATGGAATACGAATCTTGCAAGAATACGACAGCGGGATGATGATGTTTTGCCTCGTTTGGGTTTTGCGAGTAAGGTGGGAGGATTCGAGGCTGCCTCGGACCCATGTAAAGCATGTGAGGTTCGGGGGGGTTCAGATCTCGATGAACCGAACCCGCTCATCCCTACTTTATATAGAATTTTATCATCCTAGTACTAACAACTATTTTTCTGGACATACTGTACATGGTCAGAAAAGATGGTTGTCAGACTGACAGCAAATTTATCTGGAGGGCTGACAGCTTGACAGGCATCAGATATTATGGGCATACACTGTGAAATATTTCAATGTGTGGGCCAAAATATTTGTGTTTCTTTTCTTGGGTGGAGATGTTTCTCTGTTCAGCCAGACAAGGATTGCAAACACTGCCTGATGCAGCTGACTTGCAGCAGCCAGTAGGTTGGAAATTAAATTCCAGCATTCACAAGCCACATGGTCAGGGTGCTGACAGTGCATCCCGACAGCCCAAATCCCCATGGATCCTGGTAAGTATTGTAAATCTACCCCTATCCCTAAACCACACCTCCCACAGTCTAACCCTCCCCCTAGTGCCTAACCCTAACCTGAACCCTGTACTTACCATTAGGATCTGATGGGATTCTGACCATCAGGAGTCTGTGGTTACTATCCTGACTACATCCCCCTATGATAGCAAATATGGTTTTAGTTCTGTCACATCATACAAGCGCCAGTGGCGGCTTAAAAGAGGAGGGGACCATCTGCAGATTCCATGCAGGCCCCCTTCTTTCTGTAGTGCAGAAAACTCTGGCATTGCATAGATCTCTGCCATGTTCCCAGTGATTTCTCTACTGTACACGCACAAATCACCAGGAAAATGGCCTCCGTTTCTTTCTCCTAGTGGTTTGTGCTTGTGCTTCAGCGCTGATGCGGAACTACAGAGAGATAAGTATTAAACATGAGTGCAGGCTGTGCACCAATTATTTCCACCATTAATCCGGCAAAATCGATAATCCGGCATGGCACTTGAGGATGCCAGAAAATTGGTGGTGTACCTGTAACGTATATACATTTCTGGCTATCAGCTTTTGAAACTCATTTTTCCTTCACGTGTTAAACACCAAGTTTAGTGGAGTTCAAGAATTCCAAAATATAATGTTGAGAGTTCTAGAATACTAAAATAGAATGATGGGAGTTCTAGAATACCAAAATAAAATGTTGGTGTTGCAGAATTCCAAGATAGAATGTTGGGAGTTCTAAAATTCCAAAATAGAATGTTGGGAGTTCTAGAAGTCCAAAATAGAATGCTGGGAGTTCTAGAATTCCAAGATAGTATGTTGGTGTTGCAGAATTCCAAAATAAAATGTTGTGAGTTCTAGAATTACAAAATAGAATGTTGGGAGTTCTAGAATTCCAAAATAGAATGTTGGGAGTTCTAGAATTCCAAAATAGAATGTTATGAGATCTAGAATTCCAAAATAGAAAGTTGGTGTTGCAGAATTCCAAAATAGAATGTTGGGAGTTCTAGAATACTAAAATAGAATATTGAGAGTTATAGAATTCCAAAATAGAATGTTGGGAATTCAATAATTCCAAAATAGAATGTTGGGAGTTCTAGAATTCCAAAATAGAATGTTGGGAGTTCTAGAATTCCAAAATAGAATGTTGGGAATTCCAGAATTCCAAAATAGAATGTTGGGAGTTCTAGAATTCCAAAATATTCTGTTAAGAGTTCTAGAATACTAAAAATAGAATGTTGGGCATTCTAGAATTCCAAAATAGAATATTGGGAGTTCTAGAATTCCAAAATAGAATGTTGGGAGTTCTAGAATTCCAAGATAGAATGTTGGTGTTGCAGAATTCCAAAAGAGAATGTTGGGAGTTCTAGAATTCCAAAATAGAATATTGGGGGTTCTAAAATTTCAAAAAAGAATGTTGGTAGTTCTAGAATTCAAAAAAAGAATGTTGGTGTTGCAGAATTCCAAAATAGAATGTTGGGAGTTCTAGAATACTAAAATAGAATGTTGGGAGTTCTAGAATTACAAAATAGAATATTGACAGTTTTAAAATTCCAAAATAGAATGTTGGTAGCTCTAGAATTTCAAAAAGAATGTTGGGAGTTCTAGAATTCCAAAAATAGTATGTTAGGAGTTCTAGAATACTAAAATAGAATGTTGGGAGTTCTAGAATACCAAGGTAAAATGTTGGTGTTGCAGAATTCCAAATTAGAATGTTGGTAGTTCTAGAATTCCAAAATATAATGTTGGTGTTGCAGAATTCTAAAATAGAATGTTGGGAGTTCTAGAATTCGAAAATGCACGGACAATATTGGTGGCGTTGTCTGATGTCACAAACCCCCAGGAGAGTCCAATTGGGGTAAACCAATTTGCAATGATGTTCCTCAGTTTCCGTAAGAGGTTGTCAGCTGTGCGCCTCTTATGGAAAGCGGTGATATAAAGCGTAGCCTGCTAGGAACGAGTTGGCATTTGTGAGATGCTGCTACTGGTGCCGCCGCTGCTGTTGTTGCTGTTGGAGGCAATAAATCTACCCAGTGGGCTGTCACAGTCATATAGTCATTAGTCTGCCCTGCTCCACTTATCCACATGTCCGTGGTTAAGTGGACATTGGGTACAACTGCATTTATTAGGACACTGGCGACTCTTTTTCTGACGTCTGTGTACATTCTCGGTATCGCCTGCATAGAGAAGTGGAACCTAGATTGTATTTGGTACTGCGGACACACTACCTCAAGCAATTCTCTAAGTCCCTGTGAACTAACGGCGGATACCGGACGCACGTCTAACACCAACATAGTTGTCAAGACCTGAGTTATCTGCTTTGCAACAGGATGACTGCTGTGATATTTCATCTTCCTCGCAAAGGACTGTTGGACAGTCAATTGCTTACTGGAAGTAGTACAAGTGGTCTTCCGACTTCCCCTCTGGGATGACGATCAACTCCCAGCAGCAACAACAGAAGCACCAGCAGCAGTAGGCGTTACACTCAAGGATCCATCGGAGGAATCCCAGTTAGGAGAGGACACGTCAGACTTGCCAGTGACATGGCCTGCAGGACTATTGGTGTTCCTGTCTAAGGAGGAAATTGACACTGATGGAGTTGGTGGTGTGGTTTGCAGGAGCTTGGGTACAAGAGGAAGAAGGGATTTAGTTGTCAGTGGACTGCTTCCGCTGTCACCCAAAGTTTTTGAACTTGTCAATAACTTCTGATGAATGTGCTCCAGGTGACATATAACGAAGGATGTTCCTAGGTGGTTAACGTCCTTACCCCTACTTATTAGAGCTTGACAAAGGCAACACACAGCTTGACACCAGTTGTCCGCATTTCTGTTGAAATAATTCCACACCGAAGAGGTGATTTTTTTGTATTTTGACCAGGTATGTCAATGGCCTTATTCATCCCACAGATAACAGGTGTCTCCCCGGGTGCCTGACTTAAACAAACCACCTCTCCATCAGAATCCTCCCTGTCAATTTCCTCCTCAGCACCAGCAACACCCATATCCTCATCCTGGTGTACTTCAACAGTGACATCTTTAATTTGCCTTGGCAGATGACGTTGATGGCATTTCATCGTCTCTGCCATGACTAGTGGCAGCAGCTTCAGCACTAGGTGCATGTGGATCTTGATCTTTCCCTATTTTACCCTCCACATTTTTATTCTCCATTTTTTTAATGTGTGGAGTTATATGCCAGTAATATATCTGGAATTAGACGGCAGTGATGTTTGGAATTAGATACCACTAGATAGATACCAGATACCACTGTGACTGGAATTATGATGATTACCTATGCACAGTGACAGGACACTACCACAGCACCCTACAGCAGCAAGATGCTGCACAAGACTCTGGACTTTTAGTCACCACAATGCAGCACAAGACAATGAGTAGTGATAATGAGCACTGATGGGGATACTAGAACTGACACTGGGCAGTGAGAACAACACTGGACTACTGTACTGTAGTATTATATACTGGTTAGCACAATGCAGCACTGATACTGAGCACAGATATTGAGCACTGTTCAAGATACTAGAACTGACACGGAGCAGCAAGATACAGCAATGGACTTTTGTACTGCAGTATTATATACTGGTCACCACAATGTAGCACTGATACTGAGCAAAGATATTGAGCCTGTTCAGGATACTAGTACTGACACGGAGCAGCAAGATACAGCAATGGACTACTGTACTATTCTACTATATACTAGTCACCCTAATGCAGCACTGATACTGAGCACAGATATTGAGCACTGTTCAGGATACTAGAACTGACATGGAGCAGCAAGATACAGCAATGGACTACTGTACTGTACTACTATATACTGGTCACCACAATGCAGCACTGATACTGAGCACAGATATTGAGCACTGATGAGGATACTAGAACTGACACGGAGCAGCAAGATACAGCAATGGACTACTGTACTGTACTACTATATACCCGGTCACCACAATGCAGCACTGATACTGAGCACAGATATTGGGCACTGTTCAGGATACTAGAACTGACATGGAGCAGCAAGATACAGCAATGGACTACTGTACTGTACTACTATATACTGGTCACCACAATGCTGCACTGATACTGAGCACAGATATTAAGCACTGTTCAGAATACTAGAACTGACATGGAGCAGCAAGATACAGCAATGGACAATTGTACTGTACTACTATATACCCGGTCACCACAATGCAGCACTGATACTGAGCACATATATTAAGCACTGATGAGGATACTAGAACTGACACGTAGCAGCAAGATACAGCAATGGACTACTGTACTGTACTACTATATACTGGTCACCACAATGCAGCACTGATACTGAGCACAGATATTGAGCACTGTTCAGGATACTAGAACTGACACGGAACAGTAAGATACAGCAATGAACTACTGTACCGTACTACTATATACTGGTCACCACAATGCAGCACTGATACTGAGCACAGATATTGAGCACTGTTCAGGATACTAGAACTGACCCAGAACAGCAAGATATAGCAGTGGACAATTGTACTGTAGTATACTGCTCACCACAATGCAGCACTGATACTGAGCACAGATATTGAGCTGATATTGGGCTATTCAGGCAGAGAACGTAGCCACGTCCTCTCTGCTCAATCTACAATGCACGAGTGAAAATGGCGGCGACGCACGGCTCTTTATATGGAATACGAATCTTGCAAGAATACGACAGCGGGATGATGATGTTTTGCCTCGTTTGGGTTTTGCGAGTAAGGTGGGAGGATTCGAGGCTGCCTCGGACCCATGTAAAGCATGTGAGGTTCGGGGGGGTTCAGATCTCGATGAACCGAACCCGCTCATCCCTACTTTATATAGAATTTTATCATCCTAGTACTAACAACTATTTTTCTGGACATACTGTACATGGTCAGAAAAGATGGTTGTCAGACTGACAGCAAATTTATCTGGAGGGCTGACAGCTTGACAGGCATCAGATATTATGGGCATACACTGTGAAATATTTCAATGTGTGGGCCAAAATATTTGTGTTTCTTTTCTTGGGTGGAGATGTTTCTCTGTTCAGCCAGACAAGGATTGCAAACACTGCCTGATGCAGCTGACTTGCAGCAGCCAGTAGGTTGGAAATTAAATTCCAGCATTCACAAGCCACATGGTCAGGGTGCTGACAGTGCATCCCGACAGCCCAAATCCCCATGGATCCTGGTAAGTATTGTAAATCTACCCCTATCCCTAAACCACACCTCCCACAGTCTAACCCTCCCCCTAGTGCCTAACCCTAACCTGAACCCTGTACTTACCATTAGGATCTGATGGGATTCTGACCATCAGGAGTCTGTGGTTACTATCCTGACTACATCCCCCTATGATAGCAAATATGGTTTTAGTTCTGTCACATCATACAAGCGCCAGTGGCGGCTTAAAAGAGGAGGGGACCATCTGCAGATTCCATGCAGGCCCCCTTCTTTCTGTAGTGCAGAAAACTCTGGCATTGCATAGATCTCTGCCATGTTCCCAGTGATTTCTCTACTGTACACGCACAAATCACCAGGAAAATGGCCTCCGTTTCTTTCTCCTAGTGGTTTGTGCTTGTGCTTCAGCGCTGATGCGGAACTACAGAGAGATAAGTATTAAACATGAGTGCAGGCTGTGCACCAATTATTTCCACCATTAATCCGGCAAAATCGATAATCCGGCATGGCACTTGAGGATGCCAGAAAATTGGTGGTGTACCTGTAACGTATATACATTTCTGGCTATCAGCTTTTGAAACTCATTTTTCCTTCACGTGTTAAACACCAAGTTTAGTGGAGTTCAAGAATTCCAAAATATAATGTTGAGAGTTCTAGAATACTAAAATAGAATGATGGGAGTTCTAGAATACCAAAATAAAATGTTGGTGTTGCAGAATTCCAAGATAGAATGTTGGGAGTTCTAAAATTCCAAAATAGAATGTTGGGAGTTCTAGAAGTCCAAAATAGAATGCTGGGAGTTCTAGAATTCCAAGATAGTATGTTGGTGTTGCAGAATTCCAAAATAAAATGTTGTGAGTTCTAGAATTACAAAATAGAATGTTGGGAGTTCTAGAATTCCAAAATAGAATGTTGGGAGTTCTAGAATTCCAAAATAGAATGTTATGAGATCTAGAATTCCAAAATAGAAAGTTGGTGTTGCAGAATTCCAAAATAGAATGTTGGGAGTTCTAGAATACTAAAATAGAATATTGAGAGTTATAGAATTCCAAAATAGAATGTTGGGAATTCAATAATTCCAAAATAGAATGTTGGGAGTTCTAGAATTCCAAAATAGAATGTTGGGAGTTCTAGAATTCCAAAATAGAATGTTGGGAATTCCAGAATTCCAAAATAGAATGTTGGGAGTTCTAGAATTCCAAAATATTCTGTTAAGAGTTCTAGAATACTAAAAATAGAATGTTGGGCATTCTAGAATTCCAAAATAGAATATTGGGAGTTCTAGAATTCCAAAATAGAATGTTGGGAGTTCTAGAATTCCAAGATAGAATGTTGGTGTTGCAGAATTCCAAAAGAGAATGTTGGGAGTTCTAGAATTCCAAAATAGAATATTGGGGGTTCTAAAATTTCAAAAAAGAATGTTGGTAGTTCTAGAATTCAAAAAAAGAATGTTGGTGTTGCAGAATTCCAAAATAGAATGTTGGGAGTTCTAGAATACTAAAATAGAATGTTGGGAGTTCTAGAATTACAAAATAGAATATTGACAGTTTTAAAATTCCAAAATAGAATGTTGGTAGCTCTAGAATTTCAAAAAGAATGTTGGGAGTTCTAGAATTCCAAAAATAGTATGTTAGGAGTTCTAGAATACTAAAATAGAATGTTGGGAGTTCTAGAATACCAAGGTAAAATGTTGGTGTTGCAGAATTCCAAATTAGAATGTTGGTAGTTCTAGAATTCCAAAATATAATGTTGGTGTTGCAGAATTCTAAAATAGAATGTTGGGAGTTCTAGAATTCGAAAATGCACGGACAATATTGGTGGCGTTGTCTGATGTCACAAACCCCCAGGAGAGTCCAATTGGGGTAAACCAATTTGCAATGATGTTCCTCAGTTTCCGTAAGAGGTTGTCAGCTGTGCGCCTCTTATGGAAAGCGGTGATATAAAGCGTAGCCTGCTAGGAACGAGTTGGCATTTGTGAGATGCTGCTACTGGTGCCGCCGCTGCTGTTGTTGCTGTTGGAGGCAATAAATCTACCCAGTGGGCTGTCACAGTCATATAGTCATTAGTCTGCCCTGCTCCACTTATCCACATGTCCGTGGTTAAGTGGACATTGGGTACAACTGCATTTATTAGGACACTGGCGACTCTTTTTCTGACGTCTGTGTACATTCTCGGTATCGCCTGCATAGAGAAGTGGAACCTAGATTGTATTTGGTACTGCGGACACACTACCTCAAGCAATTCTCTAAGTCCCTGTGAACTAACGGCGGATACCGGACGCACGTCTAACACCAACATAGTTGTCAAGACCTGAGTTATCTGCTTTGCAACAGGATGACTGCTGTGATATTTCATCTTCCTCGCAAAGGACTGTTGGACAGTCAATTGCTTACTGGAAGTAGTACAAGTGGTCTTCCGACTTCCCCTCTGGGATGACGATCAACTCCCAGCAGCAACAACAGAAGCACCAGCAGCAGTAGGCGTTACACTCAAGGATCCATCGGAGGAATCCCAGTTAGGAGAGGACACGTCAGACTTGCCAGTGACATGGCCTGCAGGACTATTGGTGTTCCTGTCTAAGGAGGAAATTGACACTGATGGAGTTGGTGGTGTGGTTTGCAGGAGCTTGGGTACAAGAGGAAGAAGGGATTTAGTTGTCAGTGGACTGCTTCCGCTGTCACCCAAAGTTTTTGAACTTGTCAATAACTTCTGATGAATGTGCTCCAGGTGACATATAACGAAGGATGTTCCTAGGTGGTTAACGTCCTTACCCCTACTTATTAGAGCTTGACAAAGGCAACACACAGCTTGACACCAGTTGTCCGCATTTCTGTTGAAATAATTCCACACCGAAGAGGTGATTTTTTTGTATTTTGACCAGGTATGTCAATGGCCTTATTCATCCCACAGATAACAGGTGTCTCCCCGGGTGCCTGACTTAAACAAACCACCTCTCCATCAGAATCCTCCCTGTCAATTTCCTCCTCAGCACCAGCAACACCCATATCCTCATCCTGGTGTACTTCAACAGTGACATCTTTAATTTGCCTTGGCAGATGACGTTGATGGCATTTCATCATCTCTGCCATGACTAGTGGCAGCAGCTTCAGCACTAGGTGCATGTGGATCTTGATCTTTCCCTATTTTACCCTCCACATTTTTATTCTCCATTTTTTTAATGTGTGGAGTTATATGCCAGTAATATATCTGGAATTAGACGGCAGTGATGTTTGGAATTAGATACCACTAGATAGATACCAGATACCACTGTGACTGGAATTATGATGATTACCTATGCACAGTGACAGGACACTACCACAGCACCCTACAGCAGCAAGATGCTGCACAAGACTCTGGACTTTTAGTCACCACAATGCAGCACAAGACAATGAGTAGTGATAATGAGCACTGATGGGGATACTAGAACTGACACTGGGCAGTGAGAACAACACTGGACTACTGTACTGTAGTATTATATACTGGTTAGCACAATGCAGCACTGATACTGAGCACAGATATTGAGCACTGTTCAAGATACTAGAACTGACACGGAGCAGCAAGATACAGCAATGGACTTTTGTACTGCAGTATTATATACTGGTCACCACAATGTAGCACTGATACTGAGCAAAGATATTGAGCCTGTTCAGGATACTAGTACTGACACGGAGCAGCAAGATACAGCAATGGACTACTGTACTATTCTACTATATACTAGTCACCCTAATGCAGCACTGATACTGAGCACAGATATTGAGCACTGTTCAGGATACTAGAACTGACATGGAGCAGCAAGATACAGCAATGGACTACTGTACTGTACTACTATATACTGGTCACCACAATGCAGCACTGATACTGAGCACAGATATTGAGCACTGATGAGGATACTAGAACTGACACGGAGCAGCAAGATACAGCAATGGACTACTGTACTGTACTACTATATACCCGGTCACCACAATGCAGCACTGATACTGAGCACAGATATTGGGCACTGTTCAGGATACTAGAACTGACATGGAGCAGCAAGATACAGCAATGGACTACTGTACTGTACTACTATATACTGGTCACCACAATGCTGCACTGATACTGAGCACAGATATTAAGCACTGTTCAGAATACTAGAACTGACATGGAGCAGCAAGATACAGCAATGGACAATTGTACTGTACTACTATATACCCGGTCACCACAATGCAGCACTGATACTGAGCACATATATTAAGCACTGATGAGGATACTAGAACTGACACGTAGCAGCAAGATACAGCAATGGACTACTGTACTGTACTACTATATACTGGTCACCACAATGCAGCACTGATACTGAGCACAGATATTGAGCACTGTTCAGGATACTAGAACTGACACGGAACAGTAAGATACAGCAATGAACTACTGTACCGTACTACTATATACTGGTCACCACAATGCAGCACTGATACTGAGCACAGATATTGAGCACTGTTCAGGATACTAGAACTGACCCAGAACAGCAAGATATAGCAGTGGACAATTGTACTGTAGTATACTGCTCACCACAATGCAGCACTGATACTGAGCACAGATATTGAGCTGATATTGGGCTATTCAGGCAGAGAACGTAGCCACGTCCTCTCTGCTCAATCTACAATGCACGAGTGAAAATGGCGGCGACGCACGGCTCTTTATATGGAATACGAATCTTGCAAGAATACGACAGCGGGATGATGATGTTTTGCCTCGTTTGGGTTTTGCGAGTAAGGTGGGAGGATTCGAGGCTGCCTCGGACCCATGTAAAGCATGTGAGGTTCGGGGGGGTTCAGATCTCGATGAACCGAACCCGCTCATCCCTACTTTATATAGAATTTTATCATCCTAGTACTAACAACTATTTTTCTGGACATACTGTACATGGTCAGAAAAGATGGTTGTCAGACTGACAGCAAATTTATCTGGAGGGCTGACAGCTTGACAGGCATCAGATATTATGGGCATACACTGTGAAATATTTCAATGTGTGGGCCAAAATATTTGTGTTTCTTTTCTTGGGTGGAGATGTTTCTCTGTTCAGCCAGACAAGGATTGCAAACACTGCCTGATGCAGCTGACTTGCAGCAGCCAGTAGGTTGGAAATTAAATTCCAGCATTCACAAGCCACATGGTCAGGGTGCTGACAGTGCATCCCGACAGCCCAAATCCCCATGGATCCTGGTAAGTATTGTAAATCTACCCCTATCCCTAAACCACACCTCCCACAGTCTAACCCTCCCCCTAGTGCCTAACCCTAACCTGAACCCTGTACTTACCATTAGGATCTGATGGGATTCTGACCATCAGGAGTCTGTGGTTACTATCCTGACTACATCCCCCTATGATAGCAAATATGGTTTTAGTTCTGTCACATCATACAAGCGCCAGTGGCGGCTTAAAAGAGGAGGGGACCATCTGCAGATTCCATGCAGGCCCCCTTCTTTCTGTAGTGCAGAAAACTCTGGCATTGCATAGATCTCTGCCATGTTCCCAGTGATTTCTCTACTGTACACGCACAAATCACCAGGAAAATGGCCTCCGTTTCTTTCTCCTAGTGGTTTGTGCTTGTGCTTCAGCGCTGATGCGGAACTACAGAGAGATAAGTATTAAACATGAGTGCAGGCTGTGCACCAATTATTTCCACCATTAATCCGGCAAAATCGATAATCCGGCATGGCACTTGAGGATGCCAGAAAATTGGTGGTGTACCTGTAACGTATATACATTTCTGGCTATCAGCTTTTGAAACTCATTTTTCCTTCACGTGTTAAACACCAAGTTTAGTGGAGTTCAAGAATTCCAAAATATAATGTTGAGAGTTCTAGAATACTAAAATAGAATGATGGGAGTTCTAGAATACCAAAATAAAATGTTGGTGTTGCAGAATTCCAAGATAGAATGTTGGGAGTTCTAAAATTCCAAAATAGAATGTTGGGAGTTCTAGAAGTCCAAAATAGAATGCTGGGAGTTCTAGAATTCCAAGATAGTATGTTGGTGTTGCAGAATTCCAAAATAAAATGTTGTGAGTTCTAGAATTACAAAATAGAATGTTGGGAGTTCTAGAATTCCAAAATAGAATGTTGGGAGTTCTAGAATTCCAAAATAGAATGTTATGAGATCTAGAATTCCAAAATAGAAAGTTGGTGTTGCAGAATTCCAAAATAGAATGTTGGGAGTTCTAGAATACTAAAATAGAATATTGAGAGTTATAGAATTCCAAAATAGAATGTTGGGAATTCAATAATTCCAAAATAGAATGTTGGGAGTTCTAGAATTCCAAAATAGAATGTTGGGAGTTCTAGAATTCCAAAATAGAATGTTGGGAATTCCAGAATTCCAAAATAGAATGTTGGGAGTTCTAGAATTCCAAAATATTCTGTTAAGAGTTCTAGAATACTAAAAATAGAATGTTGGGCATTCTAGAATTCCAAAATAGAATATTGGGAGTTCTAGAATTCCAAAATAGAATGTTGGGAGTTCTAGAATTCCAAGATAGAATGTTGGTGTTGCAGAATTCCAAAAGAGAATGTTGGGAGTTCTAGAATTCCAAAATAGAATATTGGGGGTTCTAAAATTTCAAAAAAGAATGTTGGTAGTTCTAGAATTCAAAAAAAGAATGTTGGTGTTGCAGAATTCCAAAATAGAATGTTGGGAGTTCTAGAATACTAAAATAGAATGTTGGGAGTTCTAGAATTACAAAATAGAATATTGACAGTTTTAAAATTCCAAAATAGAATGTTGGTAGCTCTAGAATTTCAAAAAGAATGTTGGGAGTTCTAGAATTCCAAAAATAGTATGTTAGGAGTTCTAGAATACTAAAATAGAATGTTGGGAGTTCTAGAATACCAAGGTAAAATGTTGGTGTTGCAGAATTCCAAATTAGAATGTTGGTAGTTCTAGAATTCCAAAATATAATGTTGGTGTTGCAGAATTCTAAAATAGAATGTTGGGAGTTCTAGAATTCGAAAATGCACGGACAATATTGGTGGCGTTGTCTGATGTCACAAACCCCCAGGAGAGTCCAATTGGGGTAAACCAATTTGCAATGATGTTCCTCAGTTTCCGTAAGAGGTTGTCAGCTGTGCGCCTCTTATGGAAAGCGGTGATATAAAGCGTAGCCTGCTAGGAACGAGTTGGCATTTGTGAGATGCTGCTACTGGTGCCGCCGCTGCTGTTGTTGCTGTTGGAGGCAAGAAATCTACCCAGTGGGCTGTCACAGTCATATAGTCATTAGTCTGCCCTGCTCCACTTATCCACATGTCCGTGGTTAAGTGGACATTGGGTACAACTGCATTTATTAGGACACTGGCGACTCTTTTTCTGACGTCTGTGTACATTCTCGGTATCGCCTGCATAGAGAAGTGGAACCTAGATTGTATTTGGTACTGCGGACACACTACCTCAAGCAATTCTCTAAGTCCCTGTGAACTAACGGCGGATACCGGACGCACGTCTAACACCAACATAGTTGTCAAGACCTGAGTTATCTGCTTTGCAACAGGATGACTGCTGTGATATTTCATCTTCCTCGCAAAGGACTGTTGGACAGTCAATTGCTTACTGGAAGTAGTACAAGTGGTCTTCCGACTTCCCCTCTGGGATGACGATCAACTCCCAGCAGCAACAACAGAAGCACCAGCAGCAGTAGGCGTTACACTCAAGGATCCATCGGAGGAATCCCAGTTAGGAGAGGACACGTCAGACTTGCCAGTGACATGGCCTGCAGGACTATTGGTGTTCCTGTCTAAGGAGGAAATTGACACTGATGGAGTTGGTGGTGTGGTTTGCAGGAGCTTGGGTACAAGAGGAAGAAGGGATTTAGTTGTCAGTGGACTGCTTCCGCTGTCACCCAAAGTTTTTGAACTTGTCAATAACTTCTGATGAATGTGCTCCAGGTGACATATAACGAAGGATGTTCCTAGGTGGTTAACGTCCTTACCCCTACTTATTAGAGCTTGACAAAGGCAACACACAGCTTGACACCAGTTGTCCGCATTTCTGTTGAAATAATTCCACACCGAAGAGGTGATTTTTTTGTATTTTGACCAGGTATGTCAATGGCCTTATTCATCCCACAGATAACAGGTGTCTCCCCGGGTGCCTGACTTAAACAAACCACCTCTCCATCAGAATCCTCCCTGTCAATTTCCTCCTCAGCACCAGCAACACCCATATCCTCATCCTGGTGTACTTCAACAGTGACATCTTTAATTTGCCTTGGCAGATGACGTTGATGGCATTTCATCGTCTCTGCCATGACTAGTGGCAGCAGTTTCAGCACTAGGTGCATGTGGATCTTGATCTTTCCCTATTTTACCCTCCACATTTTTATTCTCCATTTTTTTAATGTGTGGAGTTATATGCCAGTAATATATCTGGAATTAGACGGCAGTGATGTTTGGAATTAGATACCACTAGATAGATACCAGATACCACTGTGACTGGAATTATGATGATTACCTATGCACAGTGACAGGACACTACCACAGCACCCTACAGCAGCAAGATGCTGCACAAGACTCTGGACTTTTAGTCACCACAATGCAGCACAAGACAATGAGTAGTGATAATGAGCACTGATGGGGATACTAGAACTGACACTGGGCAGTGAGAACAACACTGGACTACTGTACTGTAGTATTATATACTGGTTAGCACAATGCAGCACTGATACTGAGCACAGATATTGAGCACTGTTCAAGATACTAGAACTGACACGGAGCAGCAAGATACAGCAATGGACTTTTGTACTGCAGTATTATATACTGGTCACCACAATGTAGCACTGATACTGAGCAAAGATATTGAGCCTGTTCAGGATACTAGTACTGACACGGAGCAGCAAGATACAGCAATGGACTACTGTACTATTCTACTATATACTAGTCACCCTAATGCAGCACTGATACTGAGCACAGATATTGAGCACTGTTCAGGATACTAGAACTGACATGGAGCAGCAAGATACAGCAATGGACTACTGTACTGTACTACTATATACTGGTCACCACAATGCAGCACTGATACTGAGCACAGATATTGAGCACTGATGAGGATACTAGAACTGACACGGAGCAGCAAGATACAGCAATGGACTACTGTACTGTACTACTATATACCCGGTCACCACAATGCAGCACTGATACTGAGCACAGATATTGGGCACTGTTCAGGATACTAGAACTGACATGGAGCAGCAAGATACAGCAATGGACTACTGTACTGTACTACTATATACTGGTCACCACAATGCTGCACTGATACTGAGCACAGATATTAAGCACTGTTCAGAATACTAGAACTGACATGGAGCAGCAAGATACAGCAATGGACAATTGTACTGTACTACTATATACCCGGTCACCACAATGCAGCACTGATACTGAGCACATATATTAAGCACTGATGAGGATACTAGAACTGACACGTAGCAGCAAGATACAGCAATGGACTACTGTACTGTACTACTATATACTGGTCACCACAATGCAGCACTGATACTGAGCACAGATATTGAGCACTGTTCAGGATACTAGAACTGACACGGAACAGTAAGATACAGCAATGAACTACTGTACCGTACTACTATATACTGGTCACCACAATGCAGCACTGATACTGAGCACAGATATTGAGCACTGTTCAGGATACTAGAACTGACCCAGAACAGCAAGATATAGCAGTGGACAATTGTACTGTAGTATACTGCTCACCACAATGCAGCACTGATACTGAGCACAGATATTGAGCTGATATTGGGCTATTCAGGCAGAGAACGTAGCCACGTCCTCTCTGCTCAATCTACAATGCACGAGTGAAAATGGCGGCGACGCACGGCTCTTTATATGGAATACGAATCTTGCAAGAATACGACAGCGGGATGATGATGTTTTGCCTCGTTTGGGTTTTGCGAGTAAGGTGGGAGGATTCGAGGCTGCCTCGGACCCATGTAAAGCATGTGAGGTTCGGGGGGGTTCAGATCTCGATGAACCGAACCCGCTCATCCCTACTTTATATAGAATTTTATCATCCTAGTACTAACAACTATTTTTCTGGACATACTGTACATGGTCAGAAAAGATGGTTGTCAGACTGACAGCAAATTTATCTGGAGGGCTGACAGCTTGACAGGCATCAGATATTATGGGCATACACTGTGAAATATTTCAATGTGTGGGCCAAAATATTTGTGTTTCTTTTCTTGGGTGGAGATGTTTCTCTGTTCAGCCAGACAAGGATTGCAAACACTGCCTGATGCAGCTGACTTGCAGCAGCCAGTAGGTTGGAAATTAAATTCCAGCATTCACAAGCCACATGGTCAGGGTGCTGACAGTGCATCCCGACAGCCCAAATCCCCATGGATCCTGGTAAGTATTGTAAATCTACCCCTATCCCTAAACCACACCTCCCACAGTCTAACCCTCCCCCTAGTGCCTAACCCTAACCTGAACCCTGTACTTACCATTAGGATCTGATGGGATTCTGACCATCAGGAGTCTGTGGTTACTATCCTGACTACATCCCCCTATGATAGCAAATATGGTTTTAGTTCTGTCACATCATACAAGCGCCAGTGGCGGCTTAAAAGAGGAGGGGACCATCTGCAGATTCCATGCAGGCCCCCTTCTTTCTGTAGTGCAGAAAACTCTGGCATTGCATAGATCTCTGCCATGTTCCCAGTGATTTCTCTACTGTACACGCACAAATCACCAGGAAAATGGCCTCCGTTTCTTTCTCCTAGTGGTTTGTGCTTGTGCTTCAGCGCTGATGCGGAACTACAGAGAGATAAGTATTAAACATGAGTGCAGGCTGTGCACCAATTATTTCCACCATTAATCCGGCAAAATCGATAATCCGGCATGGCACTTGAGGATGCCAGAAAATTGGTGGTGTACCTGTAACGTATATACATTTCTGGCTATCAGCTTTTGAAACTCATTTTTCCTTCACGTGTTAAACACCAAGTTTAGTGGAGTTCAAGAATTCCAAAATATAATGTTGAGAGTTCTAGAATACTAAAATAGAATGATGGGAGTTCTAGAATACCAAAATAAAATGTTGGTGTTGCAGAATTCCAAGATAGAATGTTGGGAGTTCTAAAATTCCAAAATAGAATGTTGGGAGTTCTAGAAGTCCAAAATAGAATGCTGGGAGTTCTAGAATTCCAAGATAGTATGTTGGTGTTGCAGAATTCCAAAATAAAATGTTGTGAGTTCTAGAATTACAAAATAGAATGTTGGGAGTTCTAGAATTCCAAAATAGAATGTTGGGAGTTCTAGAATTCCAAAATAGAATGTTATGAGATCTAGAATTCCAAAATAGAAAGTTGGTGTTGCAGAATTCCAAAATAGAATGTTGGGAGTTCTAGAATACTAAAATAGAATATTGAGAGTTATAGAATTCCAAAATAGAATGTTGGGAATTCAATAATTCCAAAATAGAATGTTGGGAGTTCTAGAATTCCAAAATAGAATGTTGGGAGTTCTAGAATTCCAAAATAGAATGTTGGGAATTCCAGAATTCCAAAATAGAATGTTGGGAGTTCTAGAATTCCAAAATATTCTGTTAAGAGTTCTAGAATACTAAAAATAGAATGTTGGGCATTCTAGAATTCCAAAATAGAATATTGGGAGTTCTAGAATTCCAAAATAGAATGTTGGGAGTTCTAGAATTCCAAGATAGAATGTTGGTGTTGCAGAATTCCAAAAGAGAATGTTGGGAGTTCTAGAATTCCAAAATAGAATATTGGGGGTTCTAAAATTTCAAAAAAGAATGTTGGTAGTTCTAGAATTCAAAAAAAGAATGTTGGTGTTGCAGAATTCCAAAATAGAATGTTGGGAGTTCTAGAATACTAAAATAGAATGTTGGGAGTTCTAGAATTACAAAATAGAATATTGACAGTTTTAAAATTCCAAAATAGAATGTTGGTAGCTCTAGAATTTCAAAAAGAATGTTGGGAGTTCTAGAATTCCAAAAATAGTATGTTAGGAGTTCTAGAATACTAAAATAGAATGTTGGGAGTTCTAGAATACCAAGGTAAAATGTTGGTGTTGCAGAATTCCAAATTAGAATGTTGGTAGTTCTAGAATTCCAAAATATAATGTTGGTGTTGCAGAATTCTAAAATAGAATGTTGGGAGTTCTAGAATTCGAAAATGCACGGACAATATTGGTGGCGTTGTCTGATGTCACAAACCCCCAGGAGAGTCCAATTGGGGTAAACCAATTTGCAATGATGTTCCTCAGTTTCCGTAAGAGGTTGTCAGCTGTGCGCCTCTTATGGAAAGCGGTGATATAAAGCGTAGCCTGCTAGGAACGAGTTGGCATTTGTGAGATGCTGCTACTGGTGCCGCCGCTGCTGTTGTTGCTGTTGGAGGCAATAAATCTACCCAGTGGGCTGTCACAGTCATATAGTCATTAGTCTGCCCTGCTCCACTTATCCACATGTCCGTGGTTAAGTGGACATTGGGTACAACTGCATTTATTAGGACACTGGCGACTCTTTTTCTGACATCTGTGTACATTCTCGGTATCGCCTGCATAGAGAAGTGGAACCTAGATTGTATTTGGTACTGCGGACACACTACCTCAAGCAATTCTCTAAGTCCCTGTGAACTAACGGCGGATACCGGACGCACGTCTAACACCAACATAGTTGTCAAGACCTGAGTTATCTGCTTTGCAACAGGATGACTGCTGTGATATTTCATCTTCCTCGCAAAGGACTGTTGGACAGTCAATTGCTTACTGGAAGTAGTACAAGTGGTCTTCCGACTTCCCCTCTGGGATGACGATCAACTCCCAGCAGCAACAACAGAAGCACCAGCAGCAGTAGGCGTTACACTCAAGGATCCATCGGAGGAATCCCAGTTAGGAGAGGACACGTCAGACTTGCCAGTGACATGGCCTGCAGGACTATTGGTGTTCCTGTCTAAGGAGGAAATTGACACTGATGGAGTTGGTGGTGTGGTTTGCAGGAGCTTGGGTACAAGAGGAAGAAGGGATTTAGTTGTCAGTGGACTGCTTCCGCTGTCACCCAAAGTTTTTGAACTTGTCAATAACTTCTGATGAATGTGCTCCAGGTGACATATAACGAAGGATGTTCCTAGGTGGTTAACGTCCTTACCCCTACTTATTAGAGCTTGACAAAGGCAACACACAGCTTGACACCAGTTGTCCGCATTTCTGTTGAAATAATTCCACACCGAAGAGGTGATTTTTTTGTATTTTGACCAGGTATGTCAATGGCCTTATTCATCCCACAGATAACAGGTGTCTCCCCGGGTGCCTGACTTAAACAAACCACCGCTCCATCAGAATCCTCCCTGTCAATTTCCTCCTCAGCACCAGCAACACCCATATCCTCATCCTGGTGTACTTCAACAGTGACATCTTTAATTTGCCTTGGCAGATGACGTTGATGGCATTTCATCGTCTCTGCCATGACTAGTGGCAGCAGCTTCAGCACTAGGTGCATGTGGATCTTGATCTTTCCCTATTTTACCCTCCACATTTTTATTCTCCATTTTTTTAATGTGTGGAGTTATATGCCAGTAATATATCTGGAATTAGACGGCAGTGATGTTTGGAATTAGATACCACTAGATAGATACCAGATACCACTGTGACTGGAATTATGATGATTACCTATGCACAGTGACAGGACACTACCACAGCACCCTACAGCAGCAAGATGCTGCACAAGACTCTGGACTTTTAGTCACCACAATGCAGCACAAGACAATGAGTAGTGATAATGAGCACTGATGGGGATACTAGAACTGACACTGGGCAGTGAGAACAACACTGGACTACTGTACTGTAGTATTATATACTGGTTAGCACAATGCAGCACTGATACTGAGCACAGATATTGAGCACTGTTCAAGATACTAGAACTGACACGGAGCAGCAAGATACAGCAATGGACTTTTGTACTGCAGTATTATATACTGGTCACCACAATGTAGCACTGATACTGAGCAAAGATATTGAGCCTGTTCAGGATACTAGTACTGACACGGAGCAGCAAGATACAGCAATGGACTACTGTACTATTCTACTATATACTAGTCACCCTAATGCAGCACTGATACTGAGCACAGATATTGAGCACTGTTCAGGATACTAGAACTGACATGGAGCAGCAAGATACAGCAATGGACTACTGTACTGTACTACTATATACTGGTCACCACAATGCAGCACTGATACTGAGCACAGATATTGAGCACTGATGAGGATACTAGAACTGACACGGAGCAGCAAGATACAGCAATGGACTACTGTACTGTACTACTATATACCCGGTCACCACAATGCAGCACTGATACTGAGCACAGATATTGGGCACTGTTCAGGATACTAGAACTGACATGGAGCAGCAAGATACAGCAATGGACTACTGTACTGTACTACTATATACTGGTCCCCACAATGCTGCACTGATACTGAGCACAGATATTAAGCACTGTTCAGAATACTAGAACTGACATGGAGCAGCAAGATACAGCAATGGACAATTGTACTGTACTACTATATACCCGGTCACCACAATGCAGCACTGATACTGAGCACATATATTAAGCACTGATGAGGATACTAGAACTGACACGTAGCAGCAAGATACAGCAATGGACTACTGTACTGTACTACTATATACTGGTCACCACAATGCAGCACTGATACTGAGCACAGATATTGAGCACTGTTCAGGATACTAGAACTGACACGGAACAGTAAGATACAGCAATGAACTACTGTACCGTACTACTATATACTGGTCACCACAATGCAGCACTGATACTGAGCACAGATATTGAGCACTGTTCAGGATACTAGAACTGACCCAGAACAGCAAGATATAGCAGTGGACAATTGTACTGTAGTATACTGCTCACCACAATGCAGCACTGATACTGAGCACAGATATTGAGCTGATATTGGGCTATTCAGGCAGAGAACGTAGCCACGTCCTCTCTGCTCAATCTACAATGCACGAGTGAAAATGGCGGCGACGCACGGCTCTTTATATGGAATACGAATCTTGCAAGAATACGACAGCGGGATGATGATGTTTTGCCTCGTTTGGGTTTTGCGAGTAAGGTGGGAGGATTCGAGGCTGCCTCGGACCCATGTAAAGCATGTGAGGTTCGGGGGGGTTCAGATCTCGATGAACCGAACCCGCTCATCCCTACTTTATATAGAATTTTATCATCCTAGTACTAACAACTATTTTTCTGGACATACTGTACATGGTCAGAAAAGATGGTTGTCAGACTGACAGCAAATTTATCTGGAGGGCTGACAGCTTGACAGGCATCAGATATTATGGGCATACACTGTGAAATATTTCAATGTGTGGGCCAAAATATTTGTGTTTCTTTTCTTGAGTGGAGATGTTTCTCTGTTCAGCCAGACAAGGATTGCAAACACTGCCTGATGCAGCTGACTTGCAGCAGCCAGTAGGTTGGAAATTAAATTCCAGCATTCACAAGCCACATGGTCAGGGTGCTGACAGTGCATCCCGACAGCCCAAATCCCCATGGATCCTGGTAAGTATTGTAAATCTACCCCTATCCCTAAACCACACCTCCCACAGTCTAACCCTCCCCCTAGTGCCTAACCCTAACCTGAACCCTGTACTTACCATTAGGATCTGATGGGATTCTGACCATCAGGAGTCTGTGGTTACTATCCTGACTACATCCCCCTATGATAGCAAATATGGTTTTAGTTCTGTCACATCATACAAGCGCCAGTGGCGGCTTAAAAGAGGAGGGGACCATCTGCAGATTCCATGCAGGCCCCCTTCTTTCTGTAGTGCAGAAAACTCTGGCATTGCATAGATCTCTGCCATGTTCCCAGTGATTTCTCTACTGTACACGCACAAATCACCAGGAAAATGGCCTCCGTTTCTTTCTCCTAGTGGTTTGTGCTTGTGCTTCAGCGCTGATGCGGAACTACAGAGAGATAAGTATTAAACATGAGTGCAGGCTGTGCACCAATTATTTCCACCATTAATCCGGCAAAATCGATAATCCGGCATGGCACTTGAGGATGCCAGAAAATTGGTGGTGTACCTGTAACGTATATACATTTCTGGCTATCAGCTTTTGAAACTCATTTTTCCTTCACGTGTTAAACACCAAGTTTAGTGGAGTTCAAGAATTCCAAAATATAATGTTGAGAGTTCTAGAATACTAAAATAGAATGATGGGAGTTCTAGAATACCAAAATAAAATGTTGGTGTTGCAGAATTCCAAGATAGAATGTTGGGAGTTCTAAAATTCCAAAATAGAATGTTGGGAGTTCTAGAAGTCCAAAATAGAATGCTGGGAGTTCTAGAATTCCAAGATAGTATGTTGGTGTTGCAGAATTCCAAAATAAAATGTTGTGAGTTCTAGAATTACAAAATAGAATGTTGGGAGTTCTAGAATTCCAAAATAGAATGTTGGGAGTTCTAGAATTCCAAAATAGAATGTTATGAGATCTAGAATTCCAAAATAGAAAGTTGGTGTTGCAGAATTCCAAAATAGAATGTTGGGAGTTCTAGAATACTAAAATAGAATATTGAGAGTTATAGAATTCCAAAATAGAATGTTGGGAATTCAATAATTCCAAAATAGAATGTTGGGAGTTCTAGAATTCCAAAATAGAATGTTGGGAGTTCTAGAATTCCAAAATAGAATGTTGGGAATTCCAGAATTCCAAAATAGAATGTTGGGAGTTCTAGAATTCCAAAATATTCTGTTAAGAGTTCTAGAATACTAAAAATAGAATGTTGGGCATTCTAGAATTCCAAAATAGAATATTGGGAGTTCTAGAATTCCAAAATAGAATGTTGGGAGTTCTAGAATTCCAAGATAGAATGTTGGTGTTGCAAAATTCCAAAAGAGAATGTTGGGAGTTCTAGAATTCCAAAATAGAATATTGGGGGTTCTAAAATTTCAAAAAAGAATGTTGGTAGTTCTAGAATTCAAAAAAAGAATGTTGGTGTTGCAGAATTCCAAAATAGAATGTTGGGAGTTCTAGAATACTAAAATAGAATGTTGGGAGTTCTAGAATTACAAAATAGAATATTGACAGTTTTAAAATTCCAAAATAGAATGTTGGTAGCTCTAGAATTTCAAAAAGAATGTTGGGAGTTCTAGAATTCCAAAAATAGTATGTTAGGAGTTCTAGAATACTAAAATAGAATGTTGGGAGTTCTAGAATACCAAGGTAAAATGTTGGTGTTGCAGAATTCCAAATTAGAATGTTGGTAGTTCTAGAATTCCAAAATATAATGTTGGTGTTGCAGAATTCTAAAATAGAATGTTGGGAGTTCTAGAATTCGAAAATGCACGGACAATATTGGTGGCGTTGTCTGATGTCACAAACCCCCAGGAGAGTCCAATTGGGGTAAACCAATTTGCAATGATGTTCCTCAGTTTCCGTAAGAGGTTGTCAGCTGTGCGCCTCTTATGGAAAGCGGTGATATAAAGCGTAGCCTGCTAGGAACGAGTTGGCATTTGTGAGATGCTGCTACTGGTGCCGCCGCTGCTGTTGTTGCTGTTGGAGGCAATAAATCTACCCAGTGGGCTGTCACAGTCATATAGTCATTAGTCTGCCCTGCTCCACTTATCCACATGTCCGTGGTTAAGTGGACATTGGGTACAACTGCATTTATTAGGACACTGGCGACTCTTTTTCTGACGTCTGTGTACATTCTCGGTATCGCCTGCATAGAGAAGTGGAACCTAGATTGTATTTGGTACTGCGGACACACTACCTCAAGCAATTCTCTAAGTCCCTGTGAACTAACGGCGGATACCGGACGCACGTCTAACACCAACATAGTTGTCAAGACCTGAGTTATCTGCTTTGCAACAGGATGACTGCTGTGATATTTCATCTTCCTCGCAAAGGACTGTTGGACAGTCAATTGCTTACTGGAAGTAGTACAAGTGGTCTTCCGACTTCCCCTCTGGGATGACGATCAACTCCCAGCAGCAACAACAGAAGCACCAGCAGCAGTAGGCGTTACACTCAAGGATCCATCGGAGGAATCCCAGTTAGGAGAGGACACGTCAGACTTGCCAGTGACATGGCCTGCAGGACTATTGGTGTTCCTGTCTAAGGAGGAAATTGACACTGATGGAGTTGGTGGTGTGGTTTGCAGGAGCTTGGGTACAAGAGGAAGAAGGGATTTAGTTGTCAGTGGACTGCTTCCGCTGTCACCCAAAGTTTTTGAACTTGTCAATAACTTCTGATGAATGTGCTCCAGGTGACATATAACGAAGGATGTTCCTAGGTGGTTAACGTCCTTACCCCTACTTATTAGAGCTTGACAAAGGCAACACACAGCTTGACACCAGTTGTCCGCATTTCTGTTGAAATAATTCCACACCGAAGAGGTGATTTTTTTGTATTTTGACCAGGTATGTCAATGGCCTTATTCATCCCACAGATAACAGGTGTCTCCCCGGGTGCCTGACTTAAACAAACCACCTCTCCATCAGAATCCTCCCTGTCAATTTCCTCCTCAGCACCAGCAACACCCATATCCTCATCCTGGTGTACTTCAACAGTGACATCTTTAATTTGCCTTGGCAGATGACGTTGATGGCATTTCATCGTCTCTGCCATGACTAGTGGCAGCAGCTTCAGCACTAGGTGCATGTGGATCTTGATCTTTCCCTATTTTACCCTCCACATTTTTATTCTCCATTTTTTTAATGTGTGGAGTTATATGCCAGTAATATATCTGGAATTAGACGGCAGTGATGTTTGGAATTAGATACCACTAGATAGATACCAGATACCACTGTGACTGGAATTATGATGATTACCTATGCACAGTGACAGGACACTACCACAGCACCCTACAGCAGCAAGATGCTGCACAAGACTCTGGACTTTTAGTCACCACAATGCAGCACAAGACAATGAGTAGTGATAATGAGCACTGATGGGGATACTAGAACTGACACTGGGCAGTGAGAACAACACTGGACTACTGTACTGTAGTATTATATACTGGTTAGCACAATGCAGCACTGATACTGAGCACAGATATTGAGCACTGTTCAAGATACTAGAACTGACACGGAGCAGCAAGATACAGCAATGGACTTTTGTACTGCAGTATTATATACTGGTCACCACAATGTAGCACTGATACTGAGCAAAGATATTGAGCCTGTTCAGGATACTAGTACTGACACGGAGCAGCAAGATACAGCAATGGACTACTGTACTATTCTACTATATACTAGTCACCCTAATGCAGCACTGATACTGAGCACAGATATTGAGCACTGTTCAGGATACTAGAACTGACATGGAGCAGCAAGATACAGCAATGGACTACTGTACTGTACTACTATATACTGGTCACCACAATGCAGCACTGATACTGAGCACAGATATTGAGCACTGATGAGGATACTAGAACTGACACGGAGCAGCAAGATACAGCAATGGACTACTGTACTGTACTACTATATACCCGGTCACCACAATGCAGCACTGATACTGAGCACAGATATTGGGCACTGTTCAGGATACTAGAACTGACATGGAGCAGCAAGATACAGCAATGGACTACTGTACTGTACTACTATATACTGGTCACCACAATGCTGCACTGATACTGAGCACAGATATTAAGCACTGTTCAGAATACTAGAACTGACATGGAGCAGCAAGATACAGCAATGGACAATTGTACTGTACTACTATATACCCGGTCACCACAATGCAGCACTGATACTGAGCACATATATTAAGCACTGATGAGGATACTAGAACTGACACGTAGCAGCAAGATACAGCAATGGACTACTGTACTGTACTACTATATACTGGTCACCACAATGCAGCACTGATACTGAGCACAGATATTGAGCACTGTTCAGGATACTAGAACTGACACGGAACAGTAAGATACAGCAATGAACTACTGTACCGTACTACTATATACTGGTCACCACAATGCAGCACTGATACTGAGCACAGATATTGAGCACTGTTCAGGATACTAGAACTGACCCAGAACAGCAAGATATAGCAGTGGACAATTGTACTGTAGTATACTGCTCACCACAATGCAGCACTGATACTGAGCACAGATATTGAGCTGATATTGGGCTATTCAGGCAGAGAACGTAGCCACGTCCTCTCTGCTCAATCTACAATGCACGAGTGAAAATGGCGGCGACGCACGGCTCTTTATATGGAATACGAATCTTGCAAGAATACGACAGCGGGATGATGATGTTTTGCCTCGTTTGGGTTTTGCGAGTAAGGTGGGAGGATTCGAGGCTGCCTCGGACCCATGTAAAGCATGTGAGGTTCGGGGGGGTTCAGATCTCGATGAACCGAACCCGCTCATCCCTACTTTATATAGAATTTTATCATCCTAGTACTAACAACTATTTTTCTGGACATACTGTACATGGTCAGAAAAGATGGTTGTCAGACTGACAGCAAATTTATCTGGAGGGCTGACAGCTTGACAGGCATCAGATATTATGGGCATACACTGTGAAATATTTCAATGTGTGGGCCAAAATATTTGTGTTTCTTTTCTTGGGTGGAGATGTTTCTCTGTTCAGCCAGACAAGGATTGCAAACACTGCCTGATGCAGCTGACTTGCAGCAGCCAGTAGGTTGGAAATTAAATTCCAGCATTCACAAGCCACATGGTCAGGGTGCTGACAGTGCATCCCGACAGCCCAAATCCCCATGGATCCTGGTAAGTATTGTAAATCTACCCCTATCCCTAAACCACACCTCCCACAGTCTAACCCTCCCCCTAGTGCCTAACCCTAACCTGAACCCTGTACTTACCATTAGGATCTGATGGGATTCTGACCATCAGGAGTCTGTGGTTACTATCCTGACTACATCCCCCTATGATAGCAAATATGGTTTTAGTTCTGTCACATCATACAAGCGCCAGTGGCGGCTTAAAAGAGGAGGGGACCATCTGCAGATTCCATGCAGGCCCCCTTCTTTCTGTAGTGCAGAAAACTCTGGCATTGCATAGATCTCTGCCATGTTCCCAGTGATTTCTCTACTGTACACGCACAAATCACCAGGAAAATGGCCTCCGTTTCTTTCTCCTAGTGGTTTGTGCTTGTGCTTCAGCGCTGATGCGGAACTACAGAGAGATAAGTATTAAACATGAGTGCAGGCTGTGCACCAATTATTTCCACCATTAATCCGGCAAAATCGATAATCCGGCATGGCACTTGAGGATGCCAGAAAATTGGTGGTGTACCTGTAACGTATATACATTTCTGGCTATCAGCTTTTGAAACTCATTTTTCCTTCACGTGTTAAACACCAAGTTTAGTGGAGTTCAAGAATTCCAAAATATAATGTTGAGAGTTCTAGAATACTAAAATAGAATGATGGGAGTTCTAGAATACCAAAATAAAATGTTGGTGTTGCAGAATTCCAAGATAGAATGTTGGGAGTTCTAAAATTCCAAAATAGAATGTTGGGAGTTCTAGAAGTCCAAAATAGAATGCTGGGAGTTCTAGAATTCCAAGATAGTATGTTGGTGTTGCAGAATTCCAAAATAAAATGTTGTGAGTTCTAGAATTACAAAATAGAATGTTGGGAGTTCTAGAATTCCAAAATAGAATGTTGGGAGTTCTAGAATTCCAAAATAGAATGTTATGAGATCTAGAATTCCAAAATAGAAAGTTGGTGTTGCAGAATTCCAAAATAGAATGTTGGGAGTTCTAGAATACTAAAATAGAATATTGAGAGTTATAGAATTCCAAAATAGAATGTTGGGAATTCAATAATTCCAAAATAGAATGTTGGGAGTTCTAGAATTCCAAAATAGAATGTTGGGAGTTCTAGAATTCCAAAATAGAATGTTGGGAATTCCAGAATTCCAAAATAGAATGTTGGGAGTTCTAGAATTCCAAAATATTCTGTTAAGAGTTCTAGAATACTAAAAATAGAATGTTGGGCATTCTAGAATTCCAAAATAGAATATTGGGAGTTCTAGAATTCCAAAATAGAATGTTGGGAGTTCTAGAATTCCAAGATAGAATGTTGGTGTTGCAGAATTCCAAAAGAGAATGTTGGGAGTTCTAGAATTCCAAAATAGAATATTGGGGGTTCTAAAATTTCAAAAAAGAATGTTGGTAGTTCTAGAATTCAAAAAAAGAATGTTGGTGTTGCAGAATTCCAAAATAGAATGTTGGGAGTTCTAGAATACTAAAATAGAATGTTGGGAGTTCTAGAATTACAAAATAGAATATTGACAGTTTTAAAATTCCAAAATAGAATGTTGGTAGCTCTAGAATTTCAAAAAGAATGTTGGGAGTTCTAGAATTCCAAAAATAGTATGTTAGGAGTTCTAGAATACTAAAATAGAATGTTGGGAGTTCTAGAATACCAAGGTAAAATGTTGGTGTTGCAGAATTCCAAATTAGAATGTTGGTAGTTCTAGAATTCCAAAATATAATGTTGGTGTTGCAGAATTCTAAAATAGAATGTTGGGAGTTCTAGAATACTAAAATAGAATATTGAGAGTTATAGAATTCCAAAATAGAATGTTGGGAATTCAATAATTCCAAAATAGAATGTTGGGAGTTCTAGAATTCCAAAATAGAATGTTGGGAGTTCTAGAATTCCAAGATTGAATGTTGGGTGTTGCATAATTCCAAAATAGAATGCTGGGATTTCTAGAATTTCAAAATAGAATGTTGGGAGTTCTAGAATTCCAAAATAGAATGTTGGTGTTGCAGAATTCCAAAATAGAATGTTGGGAGTTCTATAATTCCAAAATAGAATGTTAGGAGTTCAAGAATTCCAAAATAGAATGATGAGAGTTCTAGAATACTAAAATAGAATGTTGGGAGTTCTAGAATTCCAAGATAACATGTTGAAAATTCTAGAATTCCAGGATAGAATGTTGGTGTGGTAGAATTTCAAAATAGAATGTTGGTAGTTCTTGAATTCCAAAAAAGAATGTTGGGAGTTCTAGAATTCCAAAATAGAATATTGGGAGTTCTAGAATTCCAAAATACACTGTTATAAGTTCAAGAAAACTAAAATTGAATGTTGGTAGTTCTAGAATACCAAAATAAAATGTTGGTGTTGCAGAATTCCAAAATAGAATTTTGGTAGTTCTAGAATTCCAAAATAGAGTGTTGGGAGTTCTAGAATTCCAAAATAGTCTGTTAGGAGTTCTAGAATTCCAAAATACAATTTTAGGAGTTCTAGATTTCAAAAAAAGAATGTAGGGAGTTCTAGAATTCCAAAATAGAATGTTGGTGTTGCAGAATTCCAAAATAGAATGTTGGGAGTTCTAGAATACTAAAATAGAATGTTGGGAGTTCTATAATTCCAAAATAGAATATTGGGAGTTCTAGAATTCCAAAATAGAATGTTGGGAGTTCTAGAATACCAAAATAAAATGTTGGTGTTGCAGAATTCCAAAATATAATTTTTGGAGTTCTAGAATTCCAAAATAGAGTGTTGGGAGTTCTAGAATTCCAAAATAGAATGTTGGGAGTTCTAGAATTCCAAAATACAATGTTAGGAATTCTAGATTTCCAAAAAAGAATGTAGGGAGTTCTCGAATTCCAAAATAGAATGTTGGTGTTGCAGATTTCCAAAATAGAATGTTGGGAGTTCTAGAATACTAAAATAGAATGTTGGGAGTTCTATAATTCCAAAATAGAATATTGGGAGTTCTAGAATTCCAAAATAGAATGTTGGGAGTTCTAGAATTCCAAGATAGAATGTTGGTGTTGCAGAATTCCAAAATAGAATGTTGGGAGTTCTAGAATACTAAAATAGAATGTTGGGAGTTCTAGAATTCCAAAATAGAATGTTGAGAGTTCTAGAATTCCAAAATAGAATGTTTGTGTTGCAGAATTCCAAAATAGAATGTTGGGAGTTCTAGAATTCCAAAATAGAATGTTATGAGATCTAGAATTCCAAAATAGAAAGTTGGTGTTGCAGAATTCCAAAATAGAATGTTGGGGGTTCTAGAATACTAAAATAGAATATTGAGAGTTATAGAATTCCAAAATAGAATGTTGGGAATTCAATTATTCCAAAACAGAATGTTGGGAGTTCTAGAATTCCAAAATAGAATGTTGGGAGTTCTAGAATTCCAAGATTGAATGTTGGTTGTTGCATAATTCCAAAAGAGAATGCTGGGATTTCTAGAATTTAAAAATAGAATGTTGGGAGTTCTAGAATTCCAAAATAGAATGTTGGTGTTGCAGAATTCCAAAATACAATGTTGGGAGTTCTATAATTCCAAAATAGAATGTTAGGAGTTCAAGAATTACAAAATAGAATGATGAGAGTTCTAGAATACTAAAATAGAATGTTGGGAGTTCTAGAATTCCAAAATAGAATATTGGGAGTTCTAGAATTCCAAAATACACTGTTATAAGTTCAAGAAAACTAAAATTGAATGTTGGTAGTTCTAGAATACCAAAATAAAATGTTGGTGTTGCAGAATTCCAAAATAGAATTTTGGGAGTTCTATAATTCCAAAATAGAGTGTTGTGAGTTCTAGAATTCCAAAATAGAATGTTGGGAGTTCTAGAATTCCAAAATACAATGTTAGGAGTTCTAGATTTCCAAAAAAGTAGGTAGGGAGTTCTAGAATTCCAAAATAGAATGTTGGTTGTGCAGAATTCCAAAATAGAATGTTGGGAGTTCTAGAATACTAAAATAGAATGTTGGGAGTTCTATAATTCCAAAATAGAATGTTGGGAGTTCTAGAATTCCAAAATAGAATGTTAGGAGTTCTAGAATTCCAAGATAGAATGTTGGTGTTGCAGAATTCCAAAATAGAATGTTGGGAGTTCTAGAATACTAAAATAGAATGTTGGGAGTTCTAGAATTCCAAAATAGAATGTTGGGAGTTCCAGAATTCCAAAATAGAATGTTGAGAGTTCTAGAATTCCAAAATAGAATGTTTGTGTTGCAGAATTCCAAAATAGAATGTTGGTAGTTCTAGAATTCCAAAATAGAATGTTGGGAGTTCTAGAATACCAAGATAAAATGTTGGTGTTGCAGAATTCCAAAATAGAATGTTGGGAGTTCTAGAATTCGAAAATGGAATGTTGGTGTTCTAGAATTACAAAATAGAATGTTGGGAGTTCTAGAATTCCAAAATAGTATGTTGGGAGTTCTAGAATACCAAAATAGAATGTTGGGAGTTCTAGAATTACAAAATAGAATATTGGGGTTCTAGATTTTTTTTTTTTTAAAAAGAAGAATGTTGGGAGTTCTAGAATTCCAAAATATTCTGTTAAGAGTTCTAGAATACTAAAAATAGAATGTTGGGCATTCTAGAATTCCAAAATAGAATATTGGGAGTTCTAGAATTCCAAAATAGAATATTGGGAGTTCTAGAATTCCAAAATAGAATATTGCGAGTTCTAGAATTCCAAAATAGAATGTTGGGAGTTCTAGAATACTAAAATAGAATGTTGGGAGTTCTAGAATTTCAAAAAGAATGTTGGGAGTTCTAGAATTCCAAAAATAGTATGTTAGGAGTTCTAGAATACTAAAATAGAATGTTGGGAGTTCTAGAATACCAAGGTAAAATGTTGGTGTTGCAGAATTCCAAATTAGAATGTTGGTAGTTCTAGAATTCCAAAATATAATGTTGGTGTTGCAGAATTCTAAAATAGAATGTTGGGAGTTCTAGAATTCGAAAATGGAATGTTGGATGTTCTAGAATTCCAAAATAGAATGTTGGGAGTTCTAGAATTCCAAAATTGTTTGTTGGGAGTTCTAGAATACCAAAATAGAATGTTGGGAGTTCTAGAATTCCAAAATAGTCAGTTAGGAGTTCTAGAATACTAAAATAGAATGTTGGGAGTTCTAGAATTCCAAAATAGAATATTGGGAGTTCTAGAATTCCAAAATAGAATATTGCGAGTTCTAGAATTCCAAAATAGAATGTTGGGAGATCTAGAATTCCAAAATAGAATGTTGGGAGTTCTAGAATTCCAAAAAAGAATGTTTGGAGTTCTAGAATACCAAGATATAATGTTGGTGTTGCAGAATTCCAAAATAGAATGTTGAGAGTTCTAGAATACCAAAATATAATGTTGGGAGTTCTAGAATTCCAAAATAGAATATTGGGAGTTCTAGAAGTCCAAGATAGAATGTTGGGAGTTCTAGAATTCCTATATAGAATGTTGGGAGTTCATGAATTCCACAATAGAATGTTGTTAGTTCTAGAATTCCAAAATAGAATGTTGGGAGTTCTAGAATACTAAAATAGAATGTTGGGAGTTCTATAATTCCAAAATAGAATGTTGGGAGTTCCAGAATTCCAAAATAGAATGTTGAGAGTTCTAGAATTCCAAAATAGAATGTTTGTGTTGCAGAATTCCAAAATAGAATGTTGGGAGTTCTAGAATACCAAGATAAAATGTTGGTGTTGCAGAATTCCAAAATAGAATGTTGGGAGTTCTAGAATTCGAAAATGGAATGTTGGTGTTCTAGAATTACAAAATAGAATGTTGGGAGTTCTAGAATTCCAAAATAGAATGTTGAGAGTTCTAGAATTCGAAAATGGAATGTTGGTGTTCTAGAATTACAAAATAGAATGTTGGGAGTTCTAGAATTCCAAAATAGTATGTTGGGAGTTCTAGAATACCAAAATAGAATGTTGGGAGTTATATAATTCCAAAAGAGAATGTTGGGAGTTCTAGAATTCCAAAATAGAATATTGGGGGTTCTAAAATTTCAAAAAAGAATGTTGGTAGTTCTAGAATTCAAAAAAAGAATGTTGGTGTTGCAGAATTCCAAAATAGAATGTTGGGAGTTCTAGAATACTAAAATAGAATGTTGGGAGTTCTAGAATTACAAAATAGAATATTGACAGTTTTAAAATTCCAAAATAGAATGTTGGTAGCTCTAGAATTTCAAAAAGAATGTTGGGAGTTCTAGAATTCCAAAAATAGTATGTTAGGAGTTCTAGAATACTAAAATAGAATGTTGGGAGTTCTAGAATACCAAGGTAAAATGTTGGTGTTGCAGAATTCCAAATTAGAATGTTGGTAGTTCTAGAATTCCAAAATATAATGTTGGTGTTGCAGAATTCCAAAATAGAATGTTGGTAGTTCTAGAATTCCAAAATAGAATGTTGGGAGTTCTAGAATACCAAGATAAAATGTTGGTGTTGCAGAATTCCAAAATAGAATGTTGGGAGTTCTAGAATTCGAAAATGGAATGTTGGTGTTCTAGAATTACAAAATAGAATGTTGGGAGTTCTAGAATTCCAAAATAGTATGTTGGGAGTTCTAGAATACCAAAATAGAATGTTGGGAGTTCTAGAATTACAAAATAGAATATTGGGGTTCTAGATTTTTTTTTTTTTTTTAAAGAAGAATGTTGGGAGTTCTAGATTTCCAAAATATTCTGTTAAGAGTTCTAGAATACTAAAAATAGAATGTTGGGAGTTCTAGAATTCCAAAATAGAATATTGGGAGTTCTAGAATTCCAAAATAGAATATTGCGAGTTCTAGAATTCCAAAATAGAATGTTGGGAGATCTAGAATTCCAAAATAGAATGTTGGGAGTTCTAGAATTCCAAAAAAGAATGTTTGGAGTTCTAGAATACCAAGATATAATGTTGGTGTTGCAGAATTCCAAAATAGAATGTTGAGAGTTCTAGAATACCAAAATATAATGTTGGGAGTTCTAGAATTCCAAAATAGAATATTGGGAGTTCTAGAAGTCCAAGATAGAATGTTGGGAGTTCTAGAATTCCTATATAGAATGTTGGGAGTTCATGAATTCCACAATAGAATGTTGTTAGTTCTAGAATTCCAAAATAGAATGTTGGGAGTTCTAGAATACTAAAATAGAATGTTGGGAGTTCTATAATTCCAAAATAGAATGTTGGGAGTTCCAGAATTCCAAAATAGAATGTTGAGAGTTCTAGAATTCCAAAATAGAATGTTTGTGTTGCAGAATTCCAAAATAGAATGTTGGGAGTTCTAGAATACCAAGATAAAATGTTGGTGTTGCAGAATTCCAAAATAGAATGTTGGGAGTTCTAGAATTCGAAAATGGAATGTTGGTGTTCTAGAATTACAAAATAGAATGTTGGGAGTTCTAGAATTCCAAAATAGAATGTTGAGAGTTCTAGAATTCGAAAATGGAATGTTGGTGTTCTAGAATTACAAAATAGAATGTTGGGAGTTCTAGAATTCCAAAATAGTATGTTGGGAGTTCTAGAATACCAAAATAGAATGTTGGGAGTTATATAATTCCAAAAGAGAATGTTGGGAGTTCTAGAATTCCAAAATAGAATATTGGGGGTTCTAAAATTTCAAAAAAGAATGTTGGTAGTTCTAGAATTCAAAAAAAGAATGTTGGTGTTGCAGAATTCCAAAATAGAATGTTGGGAGTTCTAGAATACTAAAATAGAATGTTGGGAGTTCTAGAATTACAAAATAGAATATTGACAGTTTTAAAATTCCAAAATAGAATGTTGGTAGCTCTAGAATTTCAAAAAGAATGTTGGGAGTTCTAGAATTCCAAAAATAGTATGTTAGGAGTTCTAGAATACTAAAATAGAATGTTGGGAGTTCTAGAATACCAAGGTAAAATGTTGGTGTTGCAGAATTCCAAATTAGAATGTTGGTAGTTCTAGAATTCCAAAATATAATGTTGGTGTTGCAGAATTCTAAAATAGAATGTTGGGAGTTCTAGAATTCGAAAATGGAATTTGGATGTTCTAGAATTCCAAAATTGTTTGTTGGGAGTTCTAGAATACCAAAATAGAATGTTGGGAGTTCTAGAATTCCAAAATAGAATGTTTGTGTTGCAGAATTCCAAAATAGAATGTTGGTAGTTCTAGAATTCCAAAATAGAATGTTGGGAGTTCTAGAATACCAAGATAAAATGTTGGTGTTGCAGAATTCCAAAATAGAATGTTGGGAGTTCTAGAATTCGAAAATGGAATGTTGGTGTTCTAGAATTACAAAATAGAATGTTGGGAGTTCTAGAATTCCAAAATAGTATGTTGGGAGTTCTAGAATACCAAAATAGAATGTTGGGAGTTCTAGAATTACAAAATAGAATATTGGGGTTCTAGATTTTTTTTTTTTTTTAAAGAAGAATGTTGGGAGTTCTAGATTTCCAAAATATTCTGTTAAGAGTTCTAGAATACTAAAAATAGAATGTTGGGAGTTCTAGAATTCCAAAATAGAATATTGGGAGTTCTAGAATTCCAAAATAGAATGTTGGGAGTTCTAGAATTCCAAGATAGAATGTTGGTGTTGCAGAATTCCAAAAGAGAATGTTGGGAGTTCTAGAATTCCAAAATAGAATATTGGGGGTTCTAAAATTTCAAAAAAGAATGTTGGTAGTTCTAGAATTCAAAAAAAGAATGTTGGTGTTGCAGAATTCCAAAATAGAATGTTGGGAGTTCTAGAATACTAAAATAGAATGTTGGGAGTTCTAGAATTACAAAATAGAATATTGACAGTTTTAAAATTCCAAAATAGAATGTTGGTAGCTCTAGAATTTCAAAAAGAATGTTGGGAGTTCTAGAATTCCAAAAATAGTATGTTAGGAGTTCTAGAATACTAAAATAGAATGTTGGGAGTTCTAGAATACCAAGGTAAAATGTTGGTGTTGCAGAATTCCAAATTAGAATGTTGGTAGTTCTAGAATTCCAAAATATAATGTTGGTGTTGCAGAATTCTAAAATAGAATGTTGGGAGTTCTAGAATTCGAAAATGGAATTTGGATGTTCTAGAATTCCAAAATTGTTTGTTGGGAGTTCTAGAATACCAAAATAGAATGTTGGGAGTTCTAGAATTCCAAAATAGTCTGTTAGGAGTTCTAGAATACTAAAATAGAATGTTGGGAGTTCTAGAATTCCAAAATAGAATGTTTGGAGTTCTAGAATACCAAGATATAATGTTGGTGTTGCAGAATTCCAAAATAGAATGTTGAGAGTTCTAGAATACCAAAATATAATGTTGGGAATTCTAGAATTCCAAAATAGAATATTGGGAGTTCTAGAAGTCCAAGATAGAATGTTGGGAGTTCTAGAATTCCTATATAGAATGTTGGGAGTTCATGAATTCCACAATAGAATGTTGTTAGTTCTAGAATTCCAAAATAGAATGTTGGGAGTTCTAGAATACTAAAATAGAATGTTGGGAGTTCTATAATTCCAAAATAGAATGTTGGGAGTTCCAGAATTCCAAAATAGAATGTTGAGAGTTCTAGAATTCCAAAACAGAATGTTTGTGTTGCAGAATTCCAAAATAGAATGTTTGGAGTTCTAGAATTCCAAAAATAGTATGTTAGGAGTTCTAGAATACTAAAATAGAATGTTGGGAGTTCTAGAATACCAAGGTAAAATGTTGGTGTTGCAGAATTCCAAATTAGAATGTTGGTAGTTCTAGAATTCCAAAATATAATGTTGGTGTTGCAGAATTCTAAAATAGAATGTTGGGAGTTCTAGAATTCGAAAATGGAATGTTGGATGTTCTAGAATTCCAAAATAGAATGTTGGGAGTTCTAGAATTCCAAAATTGTTTGTTGGGAGTTCTAGAATACCAAAATAGAATGTTGGGAGTTCTAGAATTCCAAAATAGTCAGTTAGGAGTTCTAGAATACTAAAATAGAATGTTGGGAGTTCTAGAATTCCAAAATAGAATATTGGGAGTTCTAGAATTCCAAAATAGAATATTGCGAGTTCTAGAATTCCAAAATAGAATGTTGGGAGTTCTAGAATTCCAAAATAGAATGTTTGGAGTTCTAGAATACCAAGATATAATGTTGGTGTTGCAGAATTCCAAAATAGAATGTTGAGAGTTCTAGAATACCAAAATATAATGTTGGGAATTCTAGAATTCCAAAATAGAATATTGGGAGTTCTAGAAGTCCAAGATAGAATGTTGGGAGTTCTAGAATTCCTATATAGAATGTTGTTAGTTCTAGAATTCCAAAATAGAATGTTGGGAGTTCTAGAATACTAAAATAGAATGTTGGGAGTTCTATAATTCCAAAATAGAATGTTGGGAGTTCCAGAATTCCAAAATAGAATGTTGAGAGTTCTAGAATTCCAAAACAGAATGTTTGTGTTGCAGAATTCCAAAATAGAATGTTGGGAGTTCTAGAATTCGAAAATGGAATGTTGGATGTTCTAGAATTCCAAAATAGAATGTTGGGAGTTCTAGAATTCCAAAATTGTTTGTTGGGAGTTCTAGAATACCAAAATAGAATGTTGGGAGTTCTAGAATTCCAAAATAGTCTGTTAGGAGTTCTAGAATACTAAAATAGAATGTTGGGAGTTCTAGAATTCCAAAATAGAATATTGGGAGTTCTAGAATTCCAAAATAGAATATTGCGAGTTCTAGAATTCCAAAATAGAATGTTGGGAGTTCTAGAATACTAAAATAGAATGTTGGGAGTTCTAGAATTTCAAAAAGAATGTTGGGAGTTCTAGAATTCCAAAAATAGTATGTTAGGAGTTCTAGAATACTAAAATAGAATGTTGGGAGTTCTAGAATACCAAGGTAAAATGTTGGTGTTGCAGAATTCCAAATTAGAATGTTGGTAGTTCTAGAATTCCAAAATATAATGTTGGTGTTGCAGAATTCTAAAATAGAATGTTGGGAGTTCTAGAATTCGAAAATGGAATGTTGGATGTTCTAGAATTCCAAAATAGAATGTTGGGAGTTCTAGAATTCCAAAATTGTTTGTTGGGAGTTCTAGAATACCAAAATAGAATGTTGGGAGTTCTAGAATTCCAAAATAGTCAGTTAGGAGTTCTAGAATACTAAAATAGAATGTTGGGAGTTCTAGAATTCCAAAATAGAATATTGGGAGTTCTAGAATTCCAAAATAGAATATTGCGAGTTCTAGAATTCCAAAATAGAATGTTGGGAGTTCTAGAATTCCAAAATAGAATGTTTGGAGTTCTAGAATACCAAGATATAATGTTGGTGTTGCAGAATTCCAAAATAGAATGTTGAGAGTTCTAGAATACCAAAATATAATGTTGGGAGTTCTAGAATTCCAAAATAGAATATTGGGAGTTCTAGAAGTCCAAGATAGAATGTTGGGAGTTCTAGAATTCCTATATAGAATGTTGGGAGTTCATGAATTCCACAATAGAATGTTGTTAGTTCTAGAATTCCAAAATAGAATGTTGGGAGTTCTAGAATACTAAAATAGAATGTTGGGAGTTCTATAATTCCAAAATAGAATGTTGGGAGTTCCAGAATTCCAAAATAGAATGTTGAGAGTTCTAGAATTCCAAAATAGAATGTTTGTGTTGCAGAATTCCAAAATAGAATGTTGGGAGTTCTAGAATTCGAAAATGGAATGTTGGATGTTCTAGAATTCCAAAATAGAATGTTGGGAGTTCTAGAATTCCAAAATTGTTTGTTGGGAGTTCTAGAATACCAAAATAGAATGTTGGGAGTTCTAGAATTCCAAAATAGTCTGTTAGGAGTTCTAGAATACTAAAATAGAATGTTGGGAGTTCTAGAATTCCAAAATAGAATATTGGGAGTTCTAGAATTCCAAAATAGAATATTGCGAGTTCTAGAATTCCAAAATAGAATGTTGGGAGTTCTAGAATACTAAAATAGAATGTTGGGAGTTCTAGAATTTTAAAAAGAATGTTGGGAGTTCTAGAATTCCAAAAATAGTATGTTAGGAGTTCTAGAATACTAAAATAGAATGTTGGGAGTTCTAGAATACCAAGGTAAAATGTTGGTGTTGCAGAATTCCAAATTAGAATGTTGGTAGTTCTAGAATTCCAAAATATAATGTTGGTGTTGCAGAATTCTAAAATAGAATGTTGGGAGTTCTAGAAATCGAAAATGGAATGTTGGATGTTCTAGAATTCCAAAATAGAATGTTGGGAGTTCTAGAATTCCAAAATTGTTTGTTGGGAGTTCTAGAATACCAAAATAGAATGTTGGGAGTTCTAGAATTCCAAAATAGTCAGTTAGGAGTTCTAGAATACTAAAATAGAATGTTGGGAGTTCTAGAATTCCAAAATAGAATATTGGGAGTTCTAGAATTCCAAAATAGAATATTGCGAGTTCTAGAATTCCAAAATAGAATGTTGGGAGATCTAGAATTCCAAAATAGAATGTTGGGAGTTCTAGAATTCCAAAAAAGAATGTTTGGAGTTCTAGAATACCAAGATATAATGTTGGTGTTGCAGAATTCCAAAATAGAATGTTGAGAGTTCTAGAATACCAAAATATAATGTTGGGAGTTCTAGAATTCCAAAATAGAATATTGGGAGTTCTAGAAGTCCAAGATAGAATGTTGGGAGTTCTAGAATTCCTATATAGAATGTTGGGAGTTCATGAATTCCACAATAGAATGTTGTTAGTTCTAGAATTCCAAAATAGAATGTTGGGAGTTCTAGAATACTAAAATAGAATGTTGGGAGTTCTATAATTCCAAAATAGAATGTTGGGAGTTCCAGAATTCCAAAATAGAATGTTGAGAGTTCTAGAATTCCAAATTAGAATGTTTGTGTTGCAGAATTCCAAAATAGAATGTTGGGAGTTCTAGAATACCAAGATAAAATGTTGGTGTTGCAGAATTCCAAAATAGAATGTTGGGAGTTCTAGAATTCGAAAATGGAATGTTGGTGTTCTAGAATTACAAAATAGAATGTTGGGAGTTCTAGAATTCCAAAATAGAATGTTGAGAGTTCTAGAATTCGAAAATGGAATGTTGGTGTTCTAGAATTACAAAATAGAATGTTGGGAGTTCTAGAATTCCAAAATAGTATGTTGGGAGTTCTAGAATACCAAAATAGAATGTTGGGAGTTATATAATTCCAAAAGAGAATGTTGGGAGTTCTAGAATTCCAAAATAGAATATTGGGGGTTCTAAAATTTCAAAAAAGAATGTTGGTAGTTCTAGAATTCAAAAAAAGAATGTTGGTGTTGCAGAATTCCAAAATAGAATGTTGGGAGTTCTAGAATACTAAAATAGAATGTTGGGAGTTCTAGAATTACAAAATAGAATATTGACAGTTTTAAAATTCCAAAATAGAATGTTGGTAGCTCTAGAATTTCAAAAAGAATGTTGGGAGTTCTAGAATTCCAAAAATAGTATGTTAGGAGTTCTAGAATACTAAAATAGAATGTTGGGAGTTCTAGAATACCAAGGTAAAATGTTGGTGTTGCAGAATTCCAAATTAGAATGTTGGTAGTTCTAGAATTCCAAAATATAATGTTGGTGTTGCAGAATTCTAAAATAGAATGTTGGGAGTTCTAGAATTCGAAAATGGAATTTGGATGTTCTAGAATTCCAAAATTGTTTGTTGGGAGTTCTAGAATACCAAAATAGAATGTTGGGAGTTCTAGAATTCCAAAATAGAATGTTTGTGTTGCAGAATTCCAAAATAGAATGTTGGTAGTTCTAGAATTCCAAAATAGAATGTTGGGAGTTCTAGAATACCAAGATAAAATGTTGGTGTTGCAGAATTCCAAAATAGAATGTTGGGAGTTCTAGAATTCGAAAATGGAATGTTGGTGTTCTAGAATTACAAAATAGAATGTTGGGAGTTCTAGAATTCCAAAATAGTATGTTGGGAGTTCTAGAATACCAAAATAGAATGTTGGGAGTTCTAGAATTACAAAATAGAATATTGGGGTTCTAGATTTTTTTTTTTTTTAAAGAAGAATGTTGGGAGTTCTAGATTTCCAAAATATTCTGTTAAGAGTTCTAGAATACTAAAAATAGAATGTTGGGAGTTCTAGAATTCCAAAATAGAATATTGGGAGTTCTAGAATTCCAAAATAGAATGTTGGGAGTTCTAGAATTCCAAGATAGAATGTTGGTGTTGCAGAATTCCAAAAGAGAATGTTGGGAGTTCTAGAATTCCAAAATAGAATATTGGGGGTTCTAAAATTTCAAAAAAGAATGTTGGTAGTTCTAGAATTCAAAAAAAGAATGTTGGTGTTGCAGAATTCCAAAATAGAATGTTGGGAGTTCTAGAATACTAAAATAGAATGTTGGGAGTTCTAGAATTACAAAATAGAATATTGACAGTTTTAAAATTCCAAAATAGAATGTTGGTAGCTCTAGAATTTCAAAAAGAATGTTGGGAGTTCTAGAATTCCAAAAATAGTATGTTAGGAGTTCTAGAATACTAAAATAGAATGTTGGGAGTTCTAGAATACCAAGGTAAAATGTTGGTGTTGCAGAATTCCAAATTAGAATGTTGGTAGTTCTAGAATTCCAAAATATAATGTTGGTGTTGCAGAATTCTAAAATAGAATGTTGGGAGTTCTAGAATTCGAAAATGGAATGTTGGATGTTCTAGAATTCCAAAATAGAATGTTGGGAGTTCTAGAATTCCAAAATTGTTTGTTGGGAGTTCTAGAATACCAAAATAGAATGTTGGGAGTTCTAGAATTCCAAAATAGTCAGTTAGGAGTTCTAGAATACTAAAATAGAATGTTGGGAGTTCTAGAATTCCAAAATAGAATATTGGGAGTTCTAGAATTCCAAAATAGAATATTCCGAGTTCTAGAATTCCAAAATAGAATGTTGGGAGTTCTAGAATTCCAAAATAGAATGTTTGGAGTTCTAGAATACCAAGATATAATGTTGGTGTTGCAGAATTCCAAAATAGAATGTTGAGAGTTCTAGAATACCAAAATATAATGTTGGGAGTTCTAGAATTCTAAAATAGAATATTGGGAGTTCTAGAAGTCCAAGATAGAATGTTGGGAGTTCTAGAATTCCTATATAGAATGTTGGGAGTTCATGTATTCCACAATAGAATGTTGTTAGTTCTAGAATTCCAAAATAGAATGTTGGGAGTTCTAGAATACTAAAATAGAATGTTGGGAGTTCTAGAATTACAAAATAGAATATTGACAGTTTTAAAATTCCAAAATAGAATGTTGGTAGCTCTAGAATTTCAAAAAGAATGTTGGGAGTTCTAGAATTCCAAAAATAGTATGTTAGGAGTTCTAGAATACTAAAATAGAATGTTGGGAGTTCTAGAATACCAAGGTAAAATGTTGGTGTTGCAGAATTCCAAATTAGAATGTTGGTAGTTCTAGAATTCCAAAATATAATGTTGGTGTTGCAGAATTCTAAAATAGAATGTTGGGAGTTCTAGAATTCGAAAATGGAATGTTGGATGTTCTAGAATTCCAAAATAGAATGTTGGGAGTTCTAGAATTCCAAAATTGTTTGTTGGGAGTTCTAGAATTCCAAAATAGAATGTTGGGAGTTCTAGAATTCCAAAATTGTTTGTTGGGAGTTCTAGAATACCAAAATAGAATGTTGGGAGTTCTAGAATTCCAAAATAGTCAGTTAGGAGTTCTAGAATACTAAAATAGAATGTTGGGAGTTCTAGAATTCCAAAATAGAATATTGGGAGTTCTAGAATTCCAAAATAGAATATTCCGAGTTCTAGAATTCCAAAATAGAATGTTGGGAGTTCTAGAATTCCAAAATAGAATGTTTGGAGTTCTAGAATACCAAGATATAATGTTGGTGTTGCAGAATTCCAAAATAGAATGTTGAGAGTTCTAGAATACCAAAATATAATGTTGGGAGTTCTATAATTCCAAAATAGAATGTTGGGAGTTCCAGAATTCCAAAATAGAATGTTGAGAGTTCTAGAATTCCAAAATAGAATGTTTGTGTTGCAGAATTCCAAAATAGAATGTTGGGAGTTCTAGAATTCGAAAATGGAATGTTGGATGTTCTAGAATTCCAAAATAGAATGTTGGGAGTTCTAGAATTCCAAAATTGTTTGTTGGGAGTTCTAGAATACCAAAATAGAATGTTGGGAGTTCTAGAATTCCAAAATAGTCTGTTAGGAGTTCTAGAATACTAAAATAGAATGTTGGGAGTTCTAGAATTCCAAAATAGAATATTGGGAGTTCTAGAATTCCAAAATAGAATGTTGGGAGTTCTAGAATTACAAAATAGAATATTGACAGTTTTAAAATTCCAAAATAGAATGTTGGTAGCTCTAGAATTTCAAAAAGAATGTTGGGAGTTCTAGAATTCCAAAAATAGTATGTTAGGAGTTCTAGAATACTAAAATAGAATGTTGGGAGTTATAGAATACCAAGGTAAAATGTTGGTGTTGCAGAATTCCAAATTAGAATGTTGGTAGTTCTAGAATTCCAAAATATAATGTTGGTGTTGCAGAATTCTAAAATAGAATGTTGGGAGTTCTAGAATTCGAAAATGGAATGTTGGATGTTCTAGAATTCCAAAATAGAATGTTGGGAGTTCTAGAATTCCAAAATTGTTTGTTGGGAGTTCTAGAATACCAAAATAGAATGTTGGGAGTTCTAGAATTACAAAATAGTCAGTTAGGAGTTCTAGAATACTAAAATAGAATGTTGGGAGTTCTAGAATTCCAAAATAGAATATTGGGAGTTCTAGAATTCCAAAATAGAATATTGCGAGTTCTAGAATTCCAAAATAGAATGTTGGGAGTTCTAGAATTCCAAAATAGAATGTTGGGAGTTCTAGAATTCCAAAATAGAATGTTTGGAGTTCTAGAATACCAAGATATAATGTTGGTGTTGCATAATTCCAAAATAGAATGTTGAGAGTTCTAGAATACCAAAATATAATGTTGGGAGTTCTAGAATTCCAAAATAGAATATTGGGAGTTCTAGAAGTCCAAGATAGAATGTTGGGAGTTCTAGAATTCCTATATAGAATGTTGGGAGTTCATGAATTCCACAATAGAATGTTGTTAGTTCTAGAATTCCAAAATAGAATGTTGGGAGTTCTAGAATACTAAAATAGAATGTTGGGAGTTCTATAATTCCAAAATAGAATGTTGGGAGTTCCAGAATTCCAAAATAGAATGTTGAGAGTTCTAGAATACTAAAATAGAATGTTGGGAGTTCTAGAATTCCAAAATAGAATGTTGAGAGTTCTAGAATTCGAAAATGGAATGTTGGTGTTCTAGAATTACAAAATAGAATGTTGGGAGTTCTAGAATTCCAAAATAGTATGTTGGGAGTTCTAGAATACCAAAATAGAATGTTGGAAGTTATATAATTCCAAAAGAGAATGTTGGGAGTTCTAGAATTCCAAAATAGAATATTGGGGGTTCTAAAATTTCAAAAAAGAATGTTGGTAGTTCTAGAATTCAAAAAAAGAATGTTGGTGTTGCAGAATTCCAAAATAGAATGTTGGGAGTTCTAGAATACTAAAATAGAATGTTGGGAGTTCTAGAATTACAAAATAGAATATTGACAGTTTTAAAATTCCAAAATAGAATGTTGGTAGCTCTAGAATTTCAAAAAGAATGTTGGGAGTTCTAGAATTCCAAAAATAGTATGTTAGGAGTTCTAGAATACTAAAATAGAATGTTGGGAGTTCTAGAATACCAAGGTAAAATGTTGGTGTTGCAGAATTCCAAATTAGAATGTTGGTAGTTCTAGAATTCCAAAATATAATGTTGGTGTTGCAGAATTCTAAAATAGAATGTTGGGAGTTCTAGAATTCGAAAATGGAATGTTGTATGTTCTATAATTCCAAAATAGAATGTTGGGAGTTCTAGAATTCCAAAATTGTTTGTTGGGAGTTCTAGAATACCAAAATAGAATGTTGGGAGTTCTAGAATTCCAAAATAGTCTGTTAGGAGTTCTAGAATACTAAAATAGAATGTTGGGAGTTCTAGAATTACAAAATAGAATATTGGGAGTTCTAGAATTCCAAAATAGAATATTGGGAGTTCTAGAATTCCAAAATAGAATATTGCGAGTTCTAGAATTCCAAAATAGAATGTTGGGAGTTCTAGAATACTAAAATAGAATGTTGGGAGTTCTAGAATTACAAAATAGAATATTGACAGTTTTAAAATTCCAAAATAGAATGTTGGTAGCTCTAGAATTTCAAAAAGAATGTTGGGAGTTCTAGAATTCCAAAAATAGTATGTTAGGAGTTCTAGAATACTAAAATAGAATGTTGGGAGTTCTAGAATACCAAGGTAAAATGTTGGTGTTGCAGAATTCCAAATTAGAATGTTGGTAGTTCTAGAATTCCAAAATATAATGTTGGTGTTGCAGAATTCTAAAATAGAATGTTGGGAGTTCTAGAATTCGAAAATGGAATGTTGGATGTTCTAGAATTCCAAAATAGAATGTTGGGAGTTCTAGAATTCCAAAATTGTTTGTTGGGAGTTCTAGAATACCAAAATAGAATGTTGGGAGTTCTAGAATTCCAAAATAGTCAGTTAGGAGTTCTAGAATACTAAAATAGAATGTTGGGAGTTCTAGAATTCCAATATAGAATATTGGGAGTTCTAGAATTCCAAAATAGAATATTGCGAGTTCTAGAATTCCAAAATAGAATGTTGGGAGTTCTAGAATTCCAATATAGAATGTTTGGAGTTCTAGAATACCAAGATATAATGTTGGTGTTGCAGAATTCCAAAATAGAATGTTGAGAGTTCTAGAATACCAAAATATAATGTTGGGAGTTCTAGAATTCCAAAATAGAATATTGGGAGTTCTAGAAGTCCAAGATAGAATGTTGGGAGTTCTAGAATTCCTATATAGAATGTTGGGAGTTCATGAATTCCACAATAGAATGTTGTTAGTTCTAGAATTCCAAAATAGAATGTTGGGAGTTCTAGAATACTAAAATAGAATGTTGGGAGTTCTATAATTCCAAAATAGAATGTTGGGAGTTCCAGAATTCCAAAATAGAATGTTGAGAGTTCCAGAATTCCAAAATAGAATGTTTGTGTTGCAGAATTCCAAAATAGAATGTTGGGAGTTCTAGAATACCAAGATAAAATGTTGGTGTTGCAGAATTCCAAAATAGAATGTTGGGAGTTCTAGAATTCGAAAATGGAATGTTGGTGTTCTAGAATTACAAAATAGAATGTTGGGAGTTCTAGAATTCCAAAATAGAATGTTGAGAGTTCTAGAATTCGAAAATGGAATGTTGGTGTTCTAGAATTCCAAAATAGAATGTTGGGAGTTCTAGAATTCGAAAATGGAATGTTGGTGTTCTAGAATTACAAAATAGAATGTTGGGAGTTCTATAATTCCAAAATAGAATGTTGAGAGTTCTAGAATTCGAAAATGGAATGTTGGTGTTCTAGAATTACAAAATAGAATGTTGGGAGTTCTAGAATTCCAAAATAGTATGTTGGGAGTTCTAGAATACCAAAATAGAATGTTGGGAGTTATATAATTCCAAAAGAGAATGTTGGGAGTTCTAGAATTCCAAAATAGAATATTGGGGGTTCTAAAATTTCAAAAAAGAATGTTGGTAGTTCTAGAATTCAAAAAAAGAATGTTGGTGTTGCAGAATTCCAAAATAGAATGTTGGGAGTTCTAGAATACTAAAATAGAATGTTGGGAGTTCTAGAATTACAAAATAGAATATTGACCGTTTTAAAATTCCAAAATAGAATGTTGGTAGCTCTAGAATTTCAAAAAGAATGTTGGGAGTTCTAGAATTCCAAAAATAGTATGTTAGGAGTTCTAGAATACTAAAATAGAATGTTGGGAGTTCTAGAATACCAAGATATAATGTTGGTGTTGCAGAATTCCAAAATAGAATGTTGAGAGTTCTAGATTACCAAAATATAATGTTGGGAGTTCTAGAATTCCAAAATAGAATATTGGGAGTTCTAGAAGTCCAAGATAGAATGTTGGGAGTTCTAGAATTCCTATATAGAATGTTGAGAGTTCTAGAATTCGAAAATGGAATGTTGGTGTTCTAGAATTCCAAAATACAATGTTAGGAGTTCTAGATTTCCAAAAAAGAATGTAGGGAGTTCTAGAATTCCAAAATAGAATGTTGGTGTTGCAGAATTCCAAAATAGAATGTTGGGAGTTCTAGAATACTAAAATAGAATGTTGGGAGTTCTATAATTCCAAAATAGAATGTTGGGAGTTCTAGAATTCCAAAATAGAATGTTAGGAGTTCTAGAATTCCAAGATAGAATGTTGGTGTTGCAGAATTCCAAAATAGAATGTTGGGAGTTCTAGAATACTAAAATAGAATGTTGGGAGTTCTAGAATTACAAAATAGAATATTGACAGTTTTAAAATTCCAAAATAGAATGTTGGTAGCTCTAGAATTTCAAAAAGAATGTTGGGAGTTCTAGAATTCCAAAAATAGTATGTTAGGAGTTCTAGAATACTAAAATAGAATGTTGGGAGTTCTAGAATACCAAGGTAAAATGTTGGTGTTGCAGAATTCCAAATTAGAATGTTGGTAGTTCTAGAATTCCAAAATATAATGTTGGTGTTGCAGAATTCTAAAATAGAATGTTGGGAGTTCTAGAATTCGAAAATGGAATGTTGGATGTTCTAGAATTCCAAAATAGAATGTTGGGAGTTCTAGAATTCCAAAATTGTTTGTTGGGAGTTCTAGAATACCAAAATAGAATGTTGGGAGTTCTAGAATTCCAAAATAGTCAGTTAGGAGTTCTAGAATACTAAAATAGAATGTTGGGAGTTCTATAATTCCAAAATAGAATGTTGGGAGTTCTAGAATTCCAAAATAGAATGTTAGGAGTTCTAGAATTCCAAGATAGAATGTTGGTGTTGCAGAATTCCAAAATAGAATGTTGGGAGTTCTAGAATACTAAAATAGAATGTTGGGAGTTCTAGAATTACAAAATAGAATATTGACAGTTTTAAAATTCCAAAATAGAATGTTGGTAGCTCTAGAATTTCAAAAAGAATGTTGGGAGTTCTAGAATTCCAAAAATAGTATGTTAGGAGTTCTAGAATACTAAAATAGAATGTTGGGAGTTCTAGAATACCAAGGTAAAATGTTGGTGTTGCAGAATTCCAAATTAGAATGTTGGTAGTTCTAGAATTCCAAAATATAATGTTGGTGTTGCAGAATTCTAAAATAGAATGTTGGGAGTTCTAGAATTCGAAAATGGAATGTTGGATGTTCTAGAATTCCAAAATAGAATGTTGGGAGTTCTAGAATTCCAAAATTGTTTGTTGGGAGTTCTAGAATACCAAAATAGAATGTTGGGAGTTCTAGAATTCCAAAATAGTCAGTTAGGAGTTCTAGAATACTAAAATAGAATGTTGGGAGTTCTAGAATTCCAAAATAGAATGTTGGGAGTTCTAGAATTCCAAAATAGAATGTTTGGAGTTCTAGAATACCAAGATATAATGTTGGTGTTGCAGAATTCCAAAATAGAATGTTGAGAGTTCTAGAATACCAAAATATAATGTTGGGAGTTCTAGAATTCCAAAATAGAATGTTGGGAGTTCTAGAATTCCAAAATAGAATGTTGAGAGTTCTAGAATTCGAAAATGGAATGTTGGTGTTCTAGAATTACAAAATAGAATGTTGGGAGTTCTAGAATTCCAAAATAGTATGTTGGGAGTTATATAATTCCAAAAGAGAATGTTGGGAGTTCTAGAATTCCAAAATAGAATATTGGAGGTTCTAAAATTTCAAAAAAGAATGTTGGTAGTTCTAGAATTCAAAAAAAGAATGTTGGTGTTGCAGAATTCCAAAATAGAATGTTGGGAGTTCTAGAATACTAAAATAGAATGTTGGGA